>NC_054476.1:16134037-16438777 GCF_017639515.1 Carcharodon carcharias
CTGATTTGGCAAGCTGCACAATCATTGCTGAAGGAAAACAATAAATTGACACTGCAGCTTGACTTTAAGAGATAGCAAGAGATCTGACAGTAATTGTAACTTGGTCTATTCTCCATGAAAAATATACCGATTTTAATATTTTATTGCTGAGAAATTAATCTGGCCAGTTTTAATACAAAGAAGTGTCATTCTGAGGGTAACATTCAAATCAGTTCCACAGTGAATTAATATAAATGTAGGTGAAATGCAGTAGCATTTAGCATCTCTTCAATTTATGGAGGTCATTTTCTACATGCCTCTTGTAATTGCCTAGTTCCTTTGCATGCTTTACAAAGTAAAAGTCAATTTAGTGTCATGGTTTACAAAATTCAGGGTATTTTGCAATTAGGCTGCTGTTTTTCATTACTCAGTAGTCAATAGGGATACAGCAGATCCCATCAACTTGGAAACTCTTAGATCTGACAGTGAACTGTCACTGAGATGACAGTGGGATTAATAATATTTTGACCCCTGCTGTTTGTATCTCAGGCTGGGTCTGGCTAATATTAAACTTGATCCCATTTCCATGAAGGGAAGAGGACAAATTCCTATTTTTAGCTGATTTAATAGGTTCAATCTGCTGTTTTAATTAATTCTTAAAATGTAAGTGCCAGATGCAAGTAAATGTCAAATGGAATCAAATAAATACAGCCCAAAGAAACTTGAATCAGCTCCACTGTATTGCATCACTTGTGCTGCTGTGCAAAGTCTTGTATTAACTGGAACATGCATATCTATGTAGTAATCCCTCTTCAAAAACTGAAATTTAAAACTATGATGTTCAATGTTAATAACCAGACAGGGAAAAAATGACTTATACAACATTCACAGGGCACACATCTGACAACCAATATGGATGCTCAATCGTTTTCTTAAAATTTATTACTTTTCTCCGAAGCCAATCTCTGAACTGTCAGGATTCTTCTAGACTACAAAAGAGGAAGGCTCCTGAAAGTGATGGAAGGTTTAAATATTCACTTGAAATCATTTTTTCTCTTCATAGTTGCACACAGGTGATTATTTTCAGCACTTCTGGTTACTTAGCTGCTTAAGTGTGCAGCCTGGTATGATATTGAGGCATAGACCCAGGAAAATCTAGGCTGTTGTTTGAGCTGAGGCACCAGATTTCTGCTGCGGCAGGTTTAAAAATCAAGAAAGACTTGCTTTTCTTTGATGTCCTGCACAACCTCAGGACATCCCAAAAAGCTTGATGGTTAGTAAGATACCATTGAAGTGTGAACACTGTTGTAATGTAAATGTGCAACCTTTAGCCTCTATGCTATTAGACTGCGAAGAGAAGTAAAGAGTCAACCAAAATTATTTCTCCTGATTGTTATTCAGTGTCTCCCATCCCACCCCCCCACCCCCACCCCCCCCCCCCCACCCCCCCACCTCCAGTTCACTGAAAAATGTTCATGTGTGAAGCGTTGGTCAGAATAAACAAACAGATGAAATAGCAGACAGAAAGAAACAACATGCCATTAGGTTCATCCCATTCAGTCATTTTGCAAATAAGCAATATGATCCTTGATATCAGCCCTCCCTGACCATCTGACACCTCTGACATCTAACCTAGCTCTATGCCTATGTAATTTATACACTTCATGTCACCATTAGCACATCCTTTAGCTAATATCACTACCATCAACAGCCCTTTGTCCTTATGTTTATGACATCCTTGGCAATCTCTCCTTTGCCTCCACCTATCACTGGCCCTCTATCCAGCTCCACCTGTCCTACCCCCCTTGGACAGCTTATGTTTCACCAAATTTTTTATTCCTCTTTGGTTCTGATGAAGAGTCATTCGGACTCGAAAAGTTAACTCTGTCTTCCTTTCCACAGATGCTGTCAGACCTGCTGAGTTTTTCCAGCAATTTTTGTTTTTCTTTCAGATTTCTAGCATCTGCAGTATTTTGCTTTTAATTTATACACATAACCCCTTGTTCAACCTAACTCACCGAATTCAAATACCTCCACATTGACACTGTTGAATTCTTTGATCGTAGGAAATACCTCAGTCAAATCACCCCAAAATTATGCTTTTCCGGTTTGATTGTGATGTCCACTATGTTTGACCAGGTTGTTCTCATTCACCACCCAGACTTGTTTATGAAGAATGGATACCTGCATTCAGCATGAGAGGACTATCACTACTCGCAGAATTGTACCCCAGTAAATGTACTTCAACAAGCTAGAAAGGGAAAAAAATGTTGGCAAGACAAGGCTCACGGCAACAATGTTAGGTATTTTTCAACTTCTGTCTACAACATTTACACTGGAAAACAGGGTGGCCAGCTGGTATTGGAAAATTAAAGAAAAATCACCCACTCGTTGGCCACTAAAGGACAACTCAATGCGAATTATGGATGAGCTTGCAAATGTGTGGCCATCACCTTCCACTCGAGACAAGCAGAAGTGTGTTTGACTACGAAAATCTGTCAGTTGTTGAAAGTTTTGTATGAATGCACTGAGCAAACATGTGAATGCTACACGCATTGGCCTGAGGTCGTGAACAGCCTAACCAATGATCTGTAAAAGGACTGCTCACAACAGCCACGATGTTCCTACTCCACTTTTCCCATAAAAATATTGCGACTCATTCACATCAACTCAATGCCCCTGCCCTTCTCTAAAGTTTTCTTCCAGATCTGAGAGTTTACCACCCCGATGGTGAAGTTGAAATTGCACCTGCATATTTCATACTGGCAGCAATGCAGTACAAATAGGAAGTTTATAATATTGTTATATTTCAAAACTCTGTCTTTAATTTTGGAAAAATGAAGGGGCTCATATGACCTGTTCTGCAGTCTGCTTAACAAATGGTCTAGGGTTTCTAGTTGTCAATAATTAAAGGGAGGCAGGGACTGTTTTACTGGAAGGGAAACATAAGGTGTCCATGACATCAGCGTCTGTATTTATGGTGCTAGACTGCTAGTCTCCAAAATCCCAGGAAGGTATTGGGAACAATGAGTTCTGAATGGTTATGCTTTAAACCATCTATTTATGTCCAAGATAGAATAGAGTGGAGTCAAAGAATAGCTAATCAGCATTTCTACCTGGATACAAGGCCCATGTGGTTTACATTGTCATGGAGATGGGCTTTGAGAGGGGAAGGGTTTCTAAGTTATGCCTGAGAACTCAGACATAGACAGTGTGCCAGGATCTGGGACAAAGAGAGCAGCTAGAGGTATGGATCACCATGCAGGAAAGCAGGTGAGAGCCTCGCACTCAGATTGAAAAGGTCAAATTTGTCAGGATTTGAAAGAAGGCTGGTAGATTCAGTTAGCTTGCAGCAGAGGGAAAATCTCTAAGAAAAGCCTTCACCATGAAAGAGTATGTTAGAAGTTACCAGGTTGGAAAGGTAAGGACAGAAGTAAGCTCTCAGGAGCTAAGAATCACTTTGGGATTGGGTATGGAAAGATCAAATGCCTACTTAAGATATAGTGTGAAGTACACCCATGAAGTGGGTTTCTCAATTGTGTTAAATGTAAGAGGGGAAAGATCTATTCTGTAACTTTAAGTATAAAGTTGCCTACAAAATAACAACTAGTCAATGTTGCTTGCAGTTTGCTTGTTACAGTAAATGTCCTAAAATGTGAAATCTTGATGTGTCATCCTTTCAGCTATTACCTGGAAGTTCAAATTTGTTTTTAAAAGTTGCTGGTCTATATGGGAATTGTAACAAAGACAGTAGGTAAGAATATAGGGGTACAGTAAGAACTTATTGAAATGGGATGAATTACTTCAAATCTCCAAGCAAATTGGCAGTTAAAGCTTACCAAATGAAGCTTGCACAGCCTTAGGGCCTGCAAAAGCTTTGGGAGCCGGACTGGAGTCAGAGGATGACAATAACAACTAAGATTAAATGTGCTCCTCAATAGAAAGGGGAAGAACAGGTAGGAGGGAAGGCCTCTGCCTGGGTGAAAAAAAAAATAGGGACATACAGTGCATGTACTTGTTACCAGTGATGACTGTTTAATGTCAACCTATATGTTGACGAGATCAGAATCTGGAACCTGTTCTTGTAAGTGACCAATAATGTATAAATATGTTGAACACTTGTAATTTAGCAGAGTGCTATCTCATGCTGCATTGAGATGGTTCTCTCCTTGCAATTGCTCGAATAAATGGTCGTGACTTGTACCTGAGACTCCTGAGGTCCGTTTGTCAAAATGACCACAACAGGAGAGAAGCAGAAGATAAGCACATAAAATAAGTTGACCACAAATTTATGGTTGCATTAAACTGTGTTTGCCGGGCTTGGTTTTGGAAATGTTTAGAAGTAACTTTCATTAGATGGTATGGATGGATGCTCTGTGAGTTGTTCAGCACAGAAAAGTAGCTGAAGGTGATGAAGGAAAGGGGAAATAGATAGGAGAAATGGTAGTCAGGAGAGAGCCACCGATATGAAAGTGGCATGGAAGCCGCTTGCATCTAGCAAGGAGCTGACTTCTACATCCTTCTTAAGCTGCCAATTCTTCTTTTCTTGTATGTCCACTAAGACACAAAAGATGGAGGCTTATGGTAAGGCAAAATTATGCTGCAATCTGGTCCCAACTATGATCACCAAGACCCCAGCGACACAATATTTCAGGAGATCCCCTGAGCAATCCAGTGGCTTTCAAACCTTCAGTGCTGAATGGTCAGTTCGTATTGTGGAATGGCACATATATCATCTATCGTAGTTGTACAAGGTAAACTTGAAAGCTGAACCCTCAACATGTTCTCCCACTGTGCCCTTTCCATCTGCCCAGCATCAATACCTATACGATAATCTAGAATTGACCTATGTCTTTTTGGGATTGCTACATACCAGCATAAGAAAAGTCTCCTGAATGCATTCTAAGGATTCTCCTTATACCCTTTACACTTACATTTACCTTTATCTTAGGGTATTGCTACACTAATAACTAACTGAACTGCTGTTCCTGTACTTCTCAGCTATCTGCCAACATATTTGTTGTTCTAGCTCACCCAGTTTGAGGTTCTGTAGTATACTCCCAGTAATATAATTGTCTATTTTGTGTCCCTCACTGCAACCCATATGACCTCATTTGATGGTCCTTCTACCATATCATCTCTCCTCACAGCTATGATTATTTCTTTAACCCATACTGCAACTCCACTCATTTTATATCCCCCTCTCCTATCCTCTCTGAAGACCCCATAAACAGGAATGTTGAGTCTCATTATACCCTTCTTCAAACCATGTTTCAGTGCTAGCTATGAGCCCAGATCTTCCTGTTTCCAGAGGGCCCAGAGGTACCCCAAAGATTCACACGGGGGACCCCTCGTAAGTCCCCAGCCACTGACTGCATGGGAATTGCTCAGGAAGTTTCAACTTCTGTTGGACAATTCCCCTGAGTTTGGAACCCTCCAAAACTCCGATTTGAAGTCGGAGACTTTGGATGGTTCTGATTCATTTAGAATAGCCACACAGGAAAAGTTAGAATGATTAAAACCAGTTCTAACTCCTGGGTAACTATACTACTGACTCCCGACCCTCCACTGGCCCCCCTGACTACACTCTCCTTACCCCCAGTGGTAATTATGGTTTTATCTAATGTGTAATATACCTTAATAAGAATGCTGGTAAGGAAGATCACATGATCTTGAGTAACAAATAGGAGAGTAGCGCAGGCTACCTCTGTAGTTAGTAGTCAGTAGTATGGAGACAGGGTTTGATGTGAAAGCACACATGTAGTTGCAGCTGAGTACCTTTGTAAATAAACATAATGTTTTCCACTTAAGAAGCGTCTGCTAATCAACTCTATCTATAGTACCAATTCAGACACCACTTACAACAAGTGTGCGATAAGGATATACAAGACCAACAAACTGGCGACAAGGATAAATAGAGGATAAAGCAAGTTAATGGAAGAAATCGAGTGAATCGAAATCGGGCTGTGCCTCGCACAGTACTTGTAAGTAGGACTTCCGTTCAAATCAATGAAGTAACTCCCTCTCAGAATTCCACAATTCGGAAGAATTGATCCTTTCGATCCAGCCATGGTCTCATTACATTGAGTGCCTTGCGTTCTTTTTCCAAGTGAAAACGATTACGTAGGAAGAGAAGGGGCGGGCAATCCTCTTAGGCACATGTGGGAATAAAACCTACGGCATGATTTGAAGTTTGATGGCACCCAGTGCCCCAGATTCAAAAGATTGTGATGAATTGGTGGACCTCATGAAGGGTCATTATCAGCCAAAGCCCTCAATAATGATGCAACGGTTCAAGCTTAACTCGAGAAATAGAGCCCCAGGGGAGACAGCTGCTTGTTACATGGCAAGTTTGAAGCAGTTAACGGAACATTGAGAGTTTGGTACATCTCTGAATGACATGCTCAGAGATCATTTAGCGTGCGGTGTGAATGAGAACATGATTCAGAAGAGATTACTGTCCAAAAACAAATTTGGATTTTAAGAAGGTGCTAGAGGTAGCACTGGCCATGGAAAACAAAGTAAAGGATGCAAAAGCCATACAGGGAGTGCAGACCACATTGGGCGGGAAACCCCAGACAAAAAAGGGCGCGAAAATGCAAGGCTCTGCCGAGAAGCGGGAAACAGCCCTGCCAGTCAGAAAATGAAAAAGAAAATGACTTAGTGGCGAAAATAAGGAACACTTTCAATAGAGGTGCAAACAAGTAGTCTTTCAATGATTGACAGTTTAAAAAAATATGTTTTTATTGTTATCAAAATGGACACATAATGAGACAGTGTAAGGAATGAGCCAGGCAGACTTTCAAACAAAAGAAAAATCCTAGTGAGACCTACAATGTAGAAGAGCCTGAAAATTCAAGTATTTATTTGTTGTTGTTGGAAAGACGGAACCAATATATGTAACAGTGGAAGTAAATGGCAGACCTGTTGGATTGGAAGTGGACACAGGAGCTTCCACTACAGTAATCGGGGAACATACCCTCAGATATCTGAATAATGGGGAACGTCAATTAAATTTAGAAGAAATTGATGCCAAATTTAAAAACATACATGGGTGAAGATATTCAAGTCAGAGGTGTGAGTAGAATAACTGCCCATTACAGGAGCCAATCAGCAAAGCTGCCAGTATTGGTATTGAGAGGCAGAGCACCAAGCCTTCTAAGGTGAAACTGGCTAAGAGAAATCAATTTTGGTTGGCCACTGGGATTCCGAAAGGAAGCTGGAAATGTTCTAGTTTTGAAAAAGGTGTGTGTAAGAACTCAACAACCTGTAGAAAAGCAGCCTATCTTAAGCCAAAACAACAAAAGGAACTTGAAGAGATCATGCTTAATGACGGTGATGAGGTGGGCAACCTCCAAAAGGAAAAAGAAAACCCGCTAAAAGACCTTCATACCACGAGATTCCCTCAGTCCGAAGTTTGTACCTCTGGAAAAGTACGAAGAGAAACAGAAAAAATTCAGCACCTCTCTGAATAAACTGAAGGATGAGTTGGCAGAGAAAACACAACAATGCTCAATTTTCCAGGAGGCAGCAAACAAATACAAAAAAGAGATGGAAGAGCTGAAACACCAGCTACATGAAGCAAAAGAGACTTTGGAGGCAAAAGTTGCAGAATTTTCTAAGAAGCAGACAGGTGATGAAATTTTGGGAGACTCAACCACCGAGTTCATTCAAGTCGAGCTTGCATCTGAGCATAGTCTGGCCAATAGTGAAATTGAGAAGAAGTCCGAGATTAAAGTCAGTGCTAGAAAGAAGAAGGCATGTAGAAGGTAGACGCAGGAACACAAATAAGGCTTTAATCCTGGCAGCATACGAGTACACTTTTGCACGTAGACCTGGAAATCAAATTGCAAAAGCCGATGCACTTAGTCATTTGCCTTTACAAGAAATCGATAATGAGCATGTCCCAGTTCCACAGTAACTTGTTTTATTGTTAAATTTCTTAGATATATCACTGATATATGCTTGACATATCGGAGACTGGACAAGTAGGGACACAGTCCTATCTCAAATACGAGAACAAGTGCTTCATGGTTGGTCACAAGAGCCTGTATCTGACTAAATGAAACCGTACTTCAACAGGAGACATGAAATAACGAACCAGGATGGCATCTTATTGTGGGGAGCATGAGTGATAGTATCTCCAAAGGGAAGAGAGCCACTGTTAATTGAACTACACATTACAAACCCAGAAGTATCCTGAATGAAGGCCATAGCACACAGCTATTTATGGTGGCCTGGGATGGATAGTGAAATAGAGAGTTTAGTGAAGAAGTGTGTGCAATGTCAACAACTGGGAAAGTTGCCTCCAACAGCTCCGTTATGCCTTTGGGGGTGGCCAGGAAGACTATGGGTGTGGTTACACATTGACTATGTGGGGCCTTTTATGGGAACAATGTTTCTGCTCATTGTTGATGCTCACTCAAAATGGATGGACATATATGAGGTGAAGTCACCAATGTCTTCTGCCACAATTGAGAAACTATGTCAAAGTTTTGCCACTCACAGACTACCAGAAATAGTCGTTTCAGACAATGGCACGGCATTTAAGTGTGCTGAGTTTCAACAATTTATCAGCCTCGATGGTATCACTCATGTAAAAACTGTACCATACCACCCTTCCTCCAATGGACTGGGTGAAAGGGCGGTTCAAACGTTCAAGGCAGGCATAAAGAAGTTTACTGGAGATTCCATAGCAACCAAGCTAGCACGCTTTCTTCATTATAGGACCACCCCACAGACAACAACAGGTGTCACACCCGCAGAATTATTGACGAGACACCGTCTCAGGACCAGATTGAGCTTAATAATGCTGAATTTAGTGGGGAAGGTGGAAAGGAGTCAGGGAAGTCAGAAAACTAGATACGTTTGGCATTGTCGTGAGAGCAAATTCACTGTGGGAGAGACAGTATATGTGAAGAACTTTGGAGAAGGACCAAAATGGTTACTGGGTGAAATAAGTGCAGTGACTAGACCTCCATCTTACCACGTGGAGGTGGAATGTCGAGTCATACGGATGCACGTGGATCATCCAAGGAAGAGAGAAACAAATCACCAAGAAATGATTCCACCAGCAATCATGACTGGGTCATCATTTCCTGTTGAGAGTACTCAACCCAGGACAGACACATCTAAAGTTCCTGTAAGAGTTGAGGATAAAGAACTACAGTTGCCCACTGAAGCACCTGATGTTCAGACAACTCCAGAAAAGGAGGTTCCTGACAAAGCATCTGAAGTTGTAGAGCTGAGGTGTTCTACACATATAAGGAAACCCCCAGAAAGACTGAATTTGTAAATTACTTACCAGTGTAAATAATTTGCTCTCTTGAGAAAACTGTACTTGTAAATATAAAATGTATTTCCAAGTAAAGGGGGAGGAATGTGGTAATTATGGTTTTATCTAATGTGTAATATACCTTTAAGAAGAATGCTGCAAGGAAGATCACATTATCTTGAGTAACCAATAGACGAGAAGCACGAGCTACCTTTGTAATTAGCCGTCAGTAGTATGGAGATAGGGTTTGAAGTGAAAGCACAAATGTAATTGCTGCTGAGTACCTTTGTAAATAAACAATGTTCTCCACCTAAGAAGTGTCTGCTGATCAACTCTACCTATAGTACCAACTCAGCCACTATTTACAAAAAGCACGTGACGAGTTGCCAGAGGATCCAACACCCCCCGACTAGCCCCCTGACCCAACCACCTTTCCAACTCTGCAACCCACCTCCTGCACTCCCCCACCCCCATCACTACTCCTTGACCCACCCTCTGACTACCCCCGATCCCTTTCACCCAGCCCCGGACCGTCTACTCCCCCACCCTTACAACTGCCCCAACACCTTCCTCCAACTACCCCTCACCGAGCCCCAATTACCCCCAACAAGCACCCACCCTCATCCCCTCAATGAACCAACTCCAACAACCCGATCCCCACATGAACTTACCTTTCACACTTACCTTCTCTCCTAGTTTGTCTTAGTGGCTGGGGCATTTAAACTCACTGGAATACGGCAGCTATTGCCATAAAAGGGGGGCATGGCTTTGTTTCCCCCTGATGCTCCTACACTACACATTTCTCAGCAGGCCTGGTTTGGAAGTCCAGGTGAGAAATGTGGAGGTCCAGTCCAAGGTAAGGAAATAGGAGCAGAGTGGCAATCCGATGGTGATTACCACCCCACGGAGGATTCAGCTCATGATATAGTTCCAAGTGTCTATCCGTGCCTATCAGCCACAAAACATCTAATCAGTTTGAATTCAAAGATGAGAGGATTGGATGAAATCCAAGCAAAGCCCCATCCCGAAATGTAATTACTGTATAATACAAACACCTCTGTGGTACCTCACTTGACAATAACTCTTGTAACTGTTCAAGCACTAAAGTTATTAACCCATCTCTAACAGAATGCTTTGCATTAAGAATAATAGGCTACAGATTTATTCACTTCAATTATAGTTCATTAGCTAATACTCCTTTCATCTGCTAAGCCAATAGTGGATCAACTGCAGTGATAGTTAAGTGTTATGTACATAATCCAAATCCACCATTCCTATCAAGTGTCACCTTTTTCACATCAGTCTAGTCTGGAATCAAACCTATTCCATGTAGGGGAACAGATAGTGCATTAATGCCCTTCACACCCCACTTGCCCCACACCCTCTCCAGTGCACCTGGGTGATTATAAGTGTTCTTATCTATTGAAATTCCTAGTCCTTGTTAAAATTCCATGTCTATATATTCATCATGTTTGTTTCAGAAACATTGCAAGAAGGGCATTGTATTCTCTGGCTTCATAAAATGATTATTTATCTTGAAGTGATCAGTTTGATTCATTGGAGTGAAGTTCCATATTCTGAGTAATGATAATGACAATGATGATAAAGCAAGAATGGAAAATTGGACACTTTTGCCATTTCAACATCTTGATAAGTTGTAATCTTCTAAATGGACTTGGTGCCTTAATGTGCATCCCAAAATGTGTCTCAGAAATTGTCAGGAAGTGTTAGAAAAGCCATTCAGAAAGATCACAGGTAAAATACAGGTTATTTACTCTGCTTGTCTTAACATAAACAGTTCAGTCCCTTTCATTACTGCATCCAAGTGTCTTATGAATTTACTTCTTCTGCCATCCAACTGCAAAACTACTAATCACTGCAAGGCAGATTTGTGTGCAGTGCACAGTGATTTAGATTCCCTGCCTCCTCATCTGCACCTGTCCCAACCCCACCCATATCACCGGCAGGAGGTTCAAATCATTTTGGTGTTTGACCCTCATTTTAATTTTCTAGTTGAGATGCCCATACATTTGCAATATTGATTGACAACTCATTGCTTTGGAAGGTGGGATTTAGGATGGGTGGACACATTCCCTATTTAAAGTGAGCGTCCACGTCTGAAAGTCACAGGTTCTTAAGTGCTGAATAATTTTTTTTTTTAGCATCCCATCTCTCAAATCGCAGTGTGTCCAGAAGCAGATAGCAACAACTGTGAATGCCTGAAGCAAGGCCCCCAGAACAAGAGTACAGTGCCAGAATAAGTTCAGTAGCTGCACCTAGACAGCAAAAGCAAGAATCATGTCTTATTGATGTTTTGGAATGAGATCTTGTCTTAGCTCCTCTTTCACTCCTCTTCCAGCATACTACACACTTCCCTCTACTACAAATGCCTTTCCGATGGGACACTGCAGCAAATCCTCCTTCTCATTCTAATCACACACTCCACTGCTGCTGAGACTCAACACAAGCACCAATAGTGTTCTGCTTTTAGTGGAAAGCAATTCACTCCTCTGCAGTTTTCATATTTCACATTGGAGTCACTTTCTTGCACCTGACCAACTCCTCATCTTCCTCACAACTTGCTGCTTCTCCCTCTCATCATTCACACTATATATGGCTCACTCACACCTCAGCTCAACCTGTTACAAGAGTTACCACACACTAACTCATCCCTGCTTTTCTTTCAGGATAGGTTGGGAGAAGACCCAATGCCAGGAGACAATAAATCAGATGGAGGAGGAAACCTGCTGGAGCTCTACAATATTCTCGAGTACATTTCCCATTTTGTCACAAGTTTTTTTTATTATTCTTTCCTGGGATGCAGGTATCACTGGCAAGGCCAGCCTTTGTTGTCCATCTCTAATTGCCCTTGACTTGCCACACCATTTCAGAGGGCATTTAAGAGTTAACCACACAGCTGTGGGTCTGGAGTCACATGTAGGCCAGACCGGGTAAGGGTGGCAGGTTTCATGGTCACCATTACTGAAACTAGCTTTTAATTCCAGATTTATTAATTGAATTTAAAATCCCACAAGCTGCCATGATGGGATTTGAACCCTTGTCCCCTGGACATTAGCCTGGGCCTCTGGATTACTAGCCCAGTGACTTTACCACTATGCCACCAACTTGCTGAATTGGCCACTCTGTTTCACTCCGTGATCCTCCTGATCGCTATCTGCTTGTCTGTGGGCTTATGCCTGGAAGAGAAGGGATGAAAGATGGCAAGGGTAAGAGCGTGCACACTGCACAACAATTCAATGGGGTTTGGTTGTTCCTCTCTTCCATATATCAATCTCATATGGTAAGGACTTAACTGAAGGAGGACGTAGTATAGCAGATATGAGGTCAAATTATCACCACTATTTCCTGAAGAAGAGCATACAAAGTACAAGGCTGCTATCAGGTATTTTGACTTTTACAGCCTTAGATGGAAGAGAAGGAAAAAACTTGCGCTTATATTGCATCATTTACTACCTCAGAACAGCCCAAAATGTATTAGAGCTGGTTACATGCTGATGAAATATAGTCAACACAGGAAAACACAACAACCAATTTGCACACTGCAGGGTCCCACAATCATGAGATAATGACCAGATAATCTGTTTCAATCGGTTCAGAAGATAAATATTGAAGACGACATCAGAGGAAATGTTCTGCTCATCTCCTAATTGCCATGTAACTTTATTTTTACACCCACCTGACTTAACATAATGCGATGACAGTACCTCCAGCAATGCGGCATTCCTTTAGCGCTGTGTTGCAGTGTCAGCCTAGGCTATGTTCTTAATCTGTAGTGCTGAACCAAAGCAGGCATCTGGACACAATCCTGCAGATTCCAACCACACATAGACTGCACTATTTCTGATCCCTTCTGCAGCCAACCACTTCAGTATGCCTCCTTTAGGGAGTAATGCATGTTACACCACCCGCTGTAGATTATCGGTCTCTCTCTGGCATTATGCAAGATCTTTTCTTTCAATCCAAGTGCAGAGAAGTTTAAATGTTTATCAATTTCTATGTACAGGGGGATTCAGAGGTGGCTTGAGGGTTGGCACACAAACTGGAAGACTCAGAGAGATGAACGATAAATTCCAAAAACCGGTGGGTTTGGGTTAGGTGAGAGGTAAAGAAAGTTAAAATCTCAAACCTGACCTCAATCCTCCTTCAGTATGCCCATTGCCAGGTTTACTGGAGACACGGCAGAGGGCAGGCAGCCAACCCACACCTGTCAAAAAACTGCCATATTTTTCATAATATTATTGTGGGGTATTGTAAAGTAGATTTTTGTGTGTGTGTGTGTGTGTGTGCGTGTATAGTTTTGTCGGTATGGCTGATTTAATTGAATTAAAGTCAGATTGATTTCAAGGTTGAAATTTTCAGAAGAGTTAAGTGTAAAAGGGTATTTGAAACGCTAATGAGTGACTTAGGGTAAAGGCAGTAGATAGAGCGTGAATGAAACTTGTATTTTAAGGTAAGTGGAGAGGTGTTTGGTTTTCAAAGAAACATGATAAAGTTTTACAACTGGCAGGATAAATAGGCCAATGTTATTACGTTTATTTACCCAAAAGGAAAAGGCCATATAGACAACATGAAAGATTTTTATAGTATGAGAAAAGTAAATTCCAAAGACACATGGAAACAATGAGATTTACAGATTAAAGAGGGAGGAATATATTTAAAGAAGGATGGAAGGTTGTTTCAGGGATGGCTTTATATGATCTAAAAGATACACCTGTGTAAAACAGGCTAGGGAAACAGCCTCTAGCCACTTTGCAAAAGTCTGCTGTTCCAGTAATCAAAGTTGTGTTAAAAAGCCTTTGGAATTCCACTGTTGAGTGGGTGCTGTGGTAACCTTGTTGGACTGCCTCTCTACATTTAAAATCTATTTTGGACTGTTGCCTTAAGGGGGGTGTACAACTGGGGGTCAGGTTAATTAGAAATTTTGGGATTTGTTATAATATTATGTAATGGTTAACTTTAATCTTGAGTGTGTGTTTTAATTCTTTTGCTAATAAATGTTTTAGTTTAATTTGTAAAATCTCTAAAGGTGTTAGTAGACTCATTATTTCTGAATTCAATGCACAAACCTTCTCACAATAAATACATATTGCAAATCTGTTGTGATAGTGTGGCCAAGATTCCCTTGTGGATTTGGTCAGCCTGGCAAATACTACCTGCTGTTTCATAACACTCTCAGGAATCAGGTTGGCCATTTAAATATTGAAATGATTCAGAAAGCCACACCTTTAACTTCCCTCACACAGATTTAACACTGGCTAGTGGGATTTCCCAGCCCTTGGGAAATGTAGCAGTTTGACGGAAGCAGACAGCTTTGGGGGAAAAGGTAGGTTTCCTTACATTACTGCTTGTGGACCAGGAGGAGCAGGAGTACATCCCTTCAGCACCCCTAGTTTATTTGCTACACTGGGATTGGACCAGCCATGCCCAACTCCCTCTATCCAAAGAGGTTCTCCCCCCCAGCCCCCCCACCCCCCACCTGACTGTGGATCGAACCTTCCCCCAGCGTCAGGGGTGGAACACGTACTGGGATTGGAAGCACACTTCCACCATTAGTTTTAGGTTCCTTGGCTGGAGCTGCAGCCTATTTCACAGAGCTCCTCACCCAACTGGAAGCCAAGGCTATCAATCAGGTTAACTTCTGGACAGAGATCCTGTAAACAAAAAATGCACCACAGTGGAATTTAAATTCCATTGTATGTGGGCAAAACTGGTCTTCTGGGTTTCAGGTGTGAAGCTCTGACAACCCCACCACCCCGACCCTGACCCAACTTAGAATAACAGGGCCATATTTTCTGGCACAGTAAGGATTAACACAAAAACATGTATATGTTAAGACATGTTAATACATGTATTTCTTTCCATGGACACTGGTGATTAACTATGGGCGTGAGCATAGGTGCTTTGCAATGTCCAATTTGCAACATTAGCAATTGGTTGACCAAGCTGATATGGAATAAACAACAGAAAATGTGGTGCTGGTTAATCCTTCAATGAGCTAGGGTGGACACATACCTTGCTGATTCTGGTCAGGTCATTTATCTCTTTTCAGTAATATACTGTTGATTTGGTGGAGTGTGAATGTGGCATTCACCACCTCAGAAAACATCTTTCACGCATTCTCACCATGGCACAAGATAGTCTCTTACACTAGAAGCTAAAAAATGCTGTCTGCTTAGCTCTCACCTTCCCTAATAATACCTCCATCTCAGCATTAAAGAGGTTGGAGGCTTTTTTTTACCTGCAAGTATGTCACCGCTAGCTAATGTCCTTTCCACAGTGAAGGAAGACTTCCCTTTTAAACTGCTCCAAAGCTTTAGGGTGGAATTTAGTGGAGCCTGCTGGAATAGGTAGGATAGTGGGTGGGACAGGAGAAACGCATTAGAGGCTGCGCATCTGACATCTGCTGACAGGAAAACTGTCCCGCATTTAGTGATCGGCGGGAAGGGCCTGACATTAGAAAGCTGCCAGCTAGCAACGGGAAGACAATTAGGTTTATTAATGAGCCACTTGAAACCAAATTTTCCAAAGCCCACCAATGGTTTCACAACATGGCAAACCCAAGCCCCTGTCCAGGAAACTCTTCTGGCAAAACACTTACCAGCTCACTTTTGAATTTTCCAATAGTATCTCTAGGAAATTCATCATTTACGTGAAGTAGTTAAATCAAGACTATCAGTTCACTATCATCTTTCCCTCCTCAGCTTATGTCCATGGCTCCATTTATATTGAGTCCGAGTCATTTTAGTAGGCTTCAGTTTATTTGTACCCCATACAAAACCAAAAGCTTTTAGAATGTTTTATATGAGCCTTCTTTTAGCCAGTGCAATCAATCCCAGCTCCCTTCCCTCTCTCTTTGTAGTTCAAGTGTTAGCTCCTTGTATCAGTTCCATGCCTTCCTTTGTATTCTCGCAGCCCTCACTATAGAATGGTGAGCAGCAACATACAAGTACTCCAGATGAAGTTGAAGCAATGCTGGGTACAAGCTTAATTTTACCCATGCAACAGACAGTCCATCCGTTTGGTCATTCCTTTTAAGGTCCTCATGAATTTTTCAGTAAAATGGTGGACCAGAAGGATTTTATCCAGATTGTTTTTTTTTAATTCATTCATGGGATGTGGGCCTTTCTGGCTGGGCCAGCATTTATTGCTTGTCCCTAGTTGCTCTCAAGAAGGTGGCGGTGAGCTGCCTTCTTGAACTGCTGTGGTCCATGTGTTGGAGGTACACCCACAGTGCTGTTAGGAAGGGAGTTCCAGGATTTTGACCCAGCGACAGTGAGGGAACGGCGATATATTTCCAAGTCAGGATGGTGAGTGACTTGGAGGGGAACTTCCAGGTGGTGGTGTTCCCATCTATCTGCTGCTCTTGTCTTTCTAGATGGTAATGGTCATGGGTTTGGAAGGTGCTGTCGAAGGAGCCTTGGTGAATTCCTACAGTGCATCTTGTGGATAGTACACACTGCTGCTAGTGTGCATTGGTGGTGGAGTGAGTGAATGTTTGTGGATGTGATGCTGGTCAATATTCTAGCAATAGTACTGAAGACTTGTGCTCCAGTGCTGCACCCCTAGCCAAGTTGTTTCAGTACAGCTACAACACTGGCATCTACCAGGCTATGTGGAAAATTGCCCAGGTATGTCCTATGCACAAGAAGTAGGACAAATCCAACACAGCCAGTTACCACCCTATCAGTCTAATCTCCATCATCAGTAAAGTAATGGAAAGGGTCATCAACAGTGCTATCAAGCGGCACTTGCTTAGCAATAACCTGCTCACTAACGCTCAGTTTGAGTTCCACCAAGGCCACTCAGCTCCTGATCTCATTACAGCCTTGGTTCAATCTTCTTGAGTGTTGTGGGAGCTGTACCCATCCAGGCAAGTGGGGAGTATTCCATCACACTCCTGGCTTGTGCCATGTAGATGGACAGGCTTTGGGGAGTCAGGAGGTGGGTTACTCATCACACAATTCCTAGCCTCTGACCTGCTCTTATAGCCACAGTATGTATGTGGCTAGTCCAGTTCAGTTTCTAGTCAATGGTAACCCCCAGGATGTTGATAGTGGGGGATTCAGTGATGGTAATGCCATTGAACATCAAGGGGTGATGGTTGGATTCTCTGTTGTTGGAGATGGTCACTGGCTGACATTTGTGTGGCACGAATGTTACTTACCACTTGTCAGCCCAAGCCTGGATATTGTCCAGGTCTTGATGCATTTGGACATGGACTGCTTCAGTATCTGAGGAGTCACAAATGGTGCTGAACTTTGTGAAATCATCAGCCAACATCCTCACTTCTGACCTTATGGTGGAAGGAAGGTCATTGATGAAGTTGCTGAAGATGGTTGGACCGAGGACACTACCCTGAGGAACTCTCGCAGTGATGTCCTGGAGCTGAGATAACTGACCTCCTACAACAACAACCATCTTCCTTTGTACTAGAGTATGACTCCAACTAGTGGAGAGTATTCCCCCTGATTCCCATTGACTCCAGTTTTGCTAGGGATCCTTGGAGCCACACTCTGTCAAATGCGGCCTTGATGTCAAGGGCAGTCGCTCTCACCTCAACTCAGGAGTTCAGCTCTTTTGTCCATGTTTGAACCAAGGCTGTAATGAGGTCAGGAGCTGAGTGGCCCTGGTGGAACTCAAACTGAGCATCAGCGAGCAAGTTATTGTTAAGCAAGTGCCACTTGATATCACTGTTAATGACTCCTTCCTTTACTTTACTGATGATGGAGAGTAGGCAGATGGGGTGGTAATTGGCTGGGTTGGATTTGTCCTGCTTTTTGTGTACAGGACATACCTGGGCAATTTTCCACATAGCCAGATAGATGCCAGTGTTGTAGCAGCACTGAATCAGCTTGGCTAGGAGCACGGCAAGCTCTGGAGCACAAGTCTTCAGTACTATTGCCGAAATATAGCCTTTGCAGTATCCAGTGCTTTTAGCCGTTTCTTGATATCACGTGGAGTGAAACGAATAGCCTGGAGACTGGCATCTCTGATGCTGGGGACCTCTGGAGGAGGCCGAGATGGGTCACCCACTTGGCTGAAGATTGTCCCAAGTACTTCAACATTATCTTTTGCACTGGTGTGTTGGGCTCCTCCATCATTGAGGATAGGGATATTTGTGGAGCCTCCTCCGCCAGTGAGTTGTTTAATTATCCACCACCATTCATGACTGGATGTGGCAGGACTGCAGGACTGATTGTGTATTCATTCCTGGCAAAGTGAAAACATTATTAAATGCACTCAAAGTTTCACCATTGTATGCCATTTCAAAATGATAAAATACAAGGTAATATAAGGTACACAGTTCATTAGCTTTAGCAAACAGAGCAATTAATAGTGTCCCAAACCATAGAAATTGCCCATATAAAATTTAAACCATTATTTATTTTCTATCTGCACAATCTGGAGCTCAGTACAGCTTTTAATGCCACAGGTTATTGATCATCATGCACAATCTCACAAATGTGTTCTCCAAGAAAGATGCATCCAGTCTGACACTCAACTAGAATGGCAATTTGTATTACAGGATACTGTGTTGTCAGCAGTCAAAGGGAATGGGAGAGCTAAGACAAAGACAGTCATAGTCCTTGATCTGGGGCCAAGTAGTCGCGGTGCGAGAGTGAAATCAGGCCCGGGGCTTTGTGCACCTCATAGTCAAGATGCAAGAATGAATCCATCCTGGGCTTGACAGGCCAGGCTGCAGAGCTATGCATGGCATGCACATCATAGTCCCACTCCAGGAAAGGCTGCGTGCTCAATTGGGCTAAGGCATAGCTTGGTGCAGTGTGTGGTCAGGTCCTTGCCTGTACGCAACTGTGCACAGAGTCTTGAGATGGGGAGGGGTGAAGTCCACAGTGGGCATTGGGACATCTAAGTTATGGGTTCAGGTGGGAGGGTTGGAATATCCACCACAACGATTATGGGATCCAGGATTATTGGAGGAGGCTGGAGAATAATGGGAAGGACCGCTGCCTGCATACCCTGGGGGTCCAGGAAGATTGGAGAAGAAGTGACACTCACAGAAGGAGGGACGAAGCTGATTTCATAGTAAAATCCGACTAGCGCCATATAGGCAAGTTTAAGTTATGGCGCAATTAGAAATCGAAACCAGGAAAGAATCTGGATGGGAGCAGTTGGAGACATTGTGAGAGGAAGACTTGGCTGCATTCGGGGGCCCATTTCCTAGGGCAACCTCAACCTGTTTGCACTCAAAACATTGAAATGGAGTCAGGGATGAGAGAAAAGTGGAAGATCTCCTTGAGAAGGTTCCATTGGAGCCATTGCCATTTTTAGTGCTTTAAAGAGAGACTGCAGGAGTGACTGGCTTCACAATGCAGTTGCTCCATTTGAACATCAACAGAAAGGTATGGGAGAATGTAAGTGAGGGCAAGTGTCTAGGAAGCACAACTGCTGCATATGTGCCAGATCATCAATGATAGCCTCTAATGTGCTTCATCCAATTGCCACGGAAAACGGGCCAAAGAGCATCCAGTTATTGCTGAAGTGGAAGTTAAGATTGATTAGGCTACATGATAATAGATTGCAGGATTTCCTTTGGTAAGGTCACACATTTCATGATGTCTGCAAAGCTCTCACAAGTTCTGTGGGATGGAGATGTAAAGTGCCAGGGTTGGCATCGTGGGCACCTAGATATGTAAGTGTGTGCCTCATCGGTGAGAAGCTGTTAGCGTAGATGCATTACAGTTTCTTTCTGTGTGCGAGTGGTAGGTCCTCTATATCTACCCTGTGATGATTAATCTCTCACATCTCCCCAGGGAGGAGGATTGAATAAAGGAGCCTGTGGTCAATGCTGCCTTATTGATGGCAATAATCTGACTGAGGGGGAGAAGGGCTCAGTAACGCCCAGCCCAGCCTCAAGAGGAGGCTCGGCCGGAGTCCATGATCCAAAGGAGCCCCAACAACAACCAGAGAATGAGGAGGTTAGCCCCATCCCAGGGAGGCGATTCCCATGCCCCGCAGAAGACTCTCCTATCTGGAGATGAGCAAGAGACAATGCCGCATCTGTCTGCACTTATCAAGACAGCTGATGGATCATGTCTGCCACATTCCATGAGAGGATATGACACCCCATGGACTGGGAGGACATCACCTGCCAGTGGTCCTGAATGTCACCTGCTGGTCTTCATCCCTATGGGTGCCCAAGGGCCTCTGGCTGGTTCTTTGAGGAGTAGGAGCACCTGGAGAGAGGTCAAAGTGCACCATCCCCTTGAGGGCATAAAAGTGTTAATAAGCCTGGCAACAGCAAGCTTTCCATTGTGGTTAAACAACAGATACTGTGGTTTAGTTGAGGAAGCGATCCTCAAAGGAGAGGATCCGGTGAGTGAGGTGATCGGTGACCCAGGAATCCACTTGTAAACCTGCCCTCACAAAGGTGGTGTGGCTTGTGGCAAGGGGACCATTTGGCAAAACAATGGGAAATAGAGGAGTTAAGGAAAATGGTGGAAGACAGGGGATGCCGTTATTAAAGGCTGGATGAAACAGTTAGAGGAGCAGAGACAGAGTAGGAAGGACAAAGTCAAAGTACACAAGGCAGAAAAAGAAAAGTAGTGTAGTCGACTACAATTAGAAGAAAGTCAGTGTGTGAATAATCAGAGATTGTGTGACTCAGGGGCACCCACTCCCTACCCTACTTGCAGGAAGCTTTTGAGGATTTCGATCCTGAAGCATCCAATAATACTGAAGCAGCAGTTTTGAGGAAAATGAGCTTGCACTTTGAGCGGCGACAGCAGGCAAAGGGTCTGTGGACAAACCCAAAGCCAAATAGGAAGATGTATGAAGCAAAGGGAACAGCCTCCAGGTGCCAAAGTGACAGAGACCTGGGCTGTCACTGCCTTCGACTGCTGTAGAGTTGTATCAGTGTTGTGTTTCCCAGAATGTGACCCCAAGCCTACTCTATAACTAGGAGCCACTGAGGTGTGTCTCTCTAAGCTGGTGCAGGGTGGGGTGGGGGGGGGGGGGGGGCGGTGTGGGGTGGTGCGGTGGGGGTGCTGGTGAATGGATTGATGGGCCTTCTTTGTGTGGATCCTCAGCTTCCTCATCTGAGGTGGTCAGGGTGGGGAGTGGGGCTATCTGAGGTGGTCAGGGTGGGGAGTGGGGCTATCTGAG
Organism: Carcharodon carcharias; assembly: GCF_017639515.1. Lineage (NCBI taxonomy): Eukaryota > Metazoa > Chordata > Chondrichthyes > Lamniformes > Lamnidae > Carcharodon > Carcharodon carcharias. Next base: position 16,155,438 of record NC_054476.1, read on the forward strand.
GTGGTCAGGGTGGGGAGTGGGGCTTATGTGTGTCTGGGCCTGCTGGTGCCTGTAAGAGAGAGCAGTTAGATTTAGTTCAGGAACAGACTGCAAGTCACTCACTGTGAATGTCAGGATGTGATCAACTCATGAAGGACTCGATGGGCCAAATGGCCTAATTTCTGCTCCCATGTCTCATGGCTTATCTGTGCTGACTTGCTGGGAGAGGCCAATCTTACCTGTCCTCCCCTGCCAACTCGGCATCATTCTCCTCGAATTTGGTGAGCTCCACTATCCGGGGTCCCTCCCTCTTGTAGTAGGCAAGCTTCGTCTGGATGAAGACAAGTGGATGGAATGTAATGAGAAGAGATGGAGGAGAGGTTGGGAAGTATGTACGCCTGCTGTGTGTGCTGAGCCCTTCCCAGTAGGTGCTGAGGGTGGAGTTATTGACACAAGATAGATGAGATGCTGACAATGTTCAAATGCCCATGAAACAATCAGTGGTGATGTATCCCCTGCTAATATTGTGTGAGATCCCTGAGCAGTGTAACCTTCTGAGTGCATGATGCCATTATGAGAGTGTGAGATTGGAGTGAGGAGAATGTTAACAACCTGGTGGAGCGGATGCGATAACTCATCCGCTTCCTACACTGGATTGCGTTTCAAAGGTGGGGTCCGATGTGCTCACTGTTCTTGCAATGGCCTCCCAGGCTGATGAGGTGAAGTTGCTGGGCTTCCTGAAGCCATCCATAGAGTACAGGGTATCTGTGTTGCTGCACACCATATATGAGGGCCTCCAGAGAGTGAATGTCGGAGCAGCTTTCTTCTTTACCGAAGCAAATTCCAAACGTGTTCTTCACAAAGCTCATAGACTCAGACTGATAGACATTTACAGCACAGAAGGAGGCCATTTGGCCCATCGTGTCCACGCCAGTTGACAAAGATCTCTCTACACTAATCCCATTTTCCAGCGCTTGGCCCATAGTCCTGGAGGCTTTGGCAATGCAAGTGAATATCTAAATATTTCTTAAATGTTATGAGGGTTTCTGGCTTAACCACCCTTTCAGGCAGTGAGTTTCAGCCTCTCACCACCCTCTGGGTAAAAAAATTTCTCCTCAACTCCCCTCTTAGCATTCTACTTCTTTTCTTAAATTTATGCCCATTGGTTATTGACCCCTCTACTAATGGAAAAAGTGCCTTCCTATCCACCCTATCTATGCCCCTCATAATCTTATACACCTTTATCAGGTCCCCTCTCAACCTTCGCTGCTCCAAGGAAAACAACCCCAGCCTATCCAATCTTTCCTCATAGTCAGACCCTCCAGCCCGGGCAGCATCCTGGTAAATCTCCTCTGCAGCCTCTCCAGTGCAATCACATCCTCCCTATAACTTGGTGACCAGAACTGTACACAGTATTCCAGTTGTGGCCTAACCAGCATTTTATACAGTTCCAGCATAACCTCCCTGCTCTTGTATTCTACACCTCGGCTAATAAAGGCAAGTATCCCATACGCCTTCTTAACCACCTTATCTACCTACACTGCTACATTCAGGGGTCTGTGGATATGCACACCAAGGTCATTCTGATCTTCAGTACTTTCAAGGATCCTACAATTCATAGTGTAATCCCTTACCTTATTAGCCCACCCCAAGTGCATTACCTCATACTTTTCTGGATTGAATTCCATTTGCCACTGCTCTGCCCACCTGATCAGTCCATTGATATCCTCCTGCAGTTTACTCACTATCCTCCTCACTATTTACCACCCTACCAATTTTCTTGTTATCCACAAATGTCTTGATCATATCCCCGACATTTAAATCCAAATCATTTATATGCACCACAAACAGCAAGGACCCCAGCACCGAGCCCTGTGGAACCCCACTAGGAACATCCTTCCAGTCACAGAAATGTCTCTTTATCATCACCCTCTGCTTCCTGCCTCTTAGCCAATTTTGGATCCAACATGCCAATTTGCCTTGAATCCCATGGGTTCTTACTTTCTTAACCAGTCTGCCATGAGGGACCTTATCAAAAGCCTTGCTAAAGTCCATGTAGACATCAAATGCATGACCCTCATCAACAATCCTGGTTACCTCAAAAAATTTGATCACATTTGTCAAACATGACCTTCCCTTAACAAATCCATTCTGACTGTTCCTGATTATTCTGTGCCTCTCCAAGTGCAAATATATTCTGTCCCTCAGAATTCTTTCTCGTAACTTCCCCACTACCAAGGTTAGACTGACTGGCCTGTAATTTCCTGGTCTATCCCTTCCTTCCTTTTTTATTAATGGGAAAACGTAATCAGTCTTCCGGTCCCCTGGCACCTCACCTGTGGCCAGACAGGATTTGAAAATTACTGCCAGGGCCCTAATATCTCTTCTCTTGCCTCCCTCAACAGCCTGCAATCCATCTTATCTGGGCCAAAGGATTTATTCACTTTTAAGGCTGCTAAACCCACTAATACCTCCTTTCTCTCTGTGTTAATTTCCTCTAATATTTCAAATCCTCCGCCCTGATGTCTATATCTGCATTGCCTTATGGTCTTTTGGTCCTTTTCCATTATGAAGGCCGACGCAAAGTATTCATTGAGGACTGTACCCACATCTTCCGTGTCCACACACAGATTACCTTTATGGTCCCTAATTGGCCCTACTCTTCTCCTAGTTATTTTCTTGCTCTTTATATATTTAAAAAACACGTTTGTGTTTTCCTTTATTCTACCCACCAGTGCTTTCTCAGTGCATTCCTAATTTCCTTTTTAAACTCCACCCTGCACTTTTTATACTCCTCTAGTGACTCTGCCGTATTGAGCCCTCAGTATCTGGGATAAGTGTCTCTTTTTTTCTTAATTCTAACCTTTATGCCCCTTGACATCTAGGGTTCTCTGGACCTAGTCAGCCCCTTTGTCTTTACAGGAACATATTTGCCCTGTACTCTCACTATTTCCTCCTTGAATGCCTTCCACTGTTCTGACACAGTTTTATCTGCAAGTTACTGCTCCCAGTCCACTTGGGCCAAAATGTATCTCATCTTAGTAAACTTAGCCTTTCCCCAGTTTAGAACTTTTATTCCCAGCCCAACCTTATCCTTTTCCATAACTATCCTAAATCTAACTGAGTTATGGTCACTATCTCCAATGTTGGATTTCCGACGTAATGCAGGATATGCAAATCACGAGACTGAACTCCCTAGATTTATCTTAACTAAAAAGAATACGGACCCTTGCTTTTATTTTACCCTTACTTTTACTTGAGTCTCGCTGTTTTAACCTCACTCCCGAAGTCTTGCTGTTTTAAACTCTCTCTCCCAAAGTCTCACTTGGCTGGAGAGGGTGAGGGTGGCATTTAAATAAGGTGCCTGGACCTTCAAGCCAATTAGGCGATGGCGAGGCGGGTGAATCAATTCCTGTCCTGACACGTGATTCAGAAGGAAACTCTCCTATGCATAATTAATGAGCAGACAAGCACAAAATCGGGCACCATTTCCTGTCACATTGCCCAACGGGAAACATGCCGCAAGATTTGCCCGCCACAGTGCTTAGTCTCCGGAGCAGAAAATTCTACCCTTGCAAGCGAATGTTTTTTTTTAAAACACCTTCATGGAAAGTAATTAGTTCATATTTATTGCTGAAAAGATAATCCTGTAGTATAAATTGTTGTGACTATTTGAAATTTGTCATTCTCGCATTTGTCCTGATGAGTGCAAGACGAAAAGTTTCAGCAGCATGTCTCTCCTTTCAGCAATATTCATGACCAAACAATTAATTAATGATTTTTTAACCTATTGCAGCTAGATAAATGAGCCAAAATCAACACTGCCTAAGCAAATCTTTATAATGCATAATCATTGTCTTAACATCTCAAGAAGCAGGTGATTAATCATTTTGTTTTTCATTAAAAAAGAAAATATTGTTTTTAACATCTCTTTGCTAGGCTTACAATGCTCCAAGATTATGTAATTTATTCACTAACGTACCCCATCTCTTCACTTCTCTCTTCCTACCTGAAGACTCTCACTAAAAGCCACGTCTTATTAAGCTTTTAGTTGTCCATTCTAGTCTCTCTTTGTTTGGCTCTCTGGCAATTTGTGTTCGATTATGCACCTGTGAAACACATTGGACGTTCTGCTACATTAAAGATGCTATATAAATGAATGTTGCTGTTGCTTTTTTTAACCTGTGCGTAACGGGCTGACTGAAGAAGGGGAGTGGGTGTCGGTGGATGACAAAGTCTGTGACTTATGCCTGCTGTTCTCAAGCATGTGGACCCAGCACAACCACCCAGATCACCAACAATGGAACTTAAGGGCCAATGTTTTCCCATTTTTAATGGATAGTGAGAAAGAAAGGAAGGAGAAGAAATTAAAAATAACCATGTTTTTGGCAAAAAATGAAAAACAGGGATACAAATTTCTAGTTTCAGCTTCCCATACCTCATTCACTTTACAAATGCTCAGGAACCTATATTGGAAGGGGGTGTCATTTAGATGTCCAGCCAAAACAAGCAATAGGTGCTGTTCAAGCATTATTCAGGGAACTAACTGTAAGATTCTGATGTAAAATTTGGATCCAAGTGGGTCAAGTTTTAGCCAAGGTTGTACCAGGCACCTTACCTGGTAGTTCTTAAAGGAGCTGCTTAAGAAATGGCCATGGAGTCTTTTTAATAGCTGCACATCTGTGAAATTAGAAGAGAGTGTGATTCCTGGCTTCAAAAAATACCATTGGATTTCTGTTGGCTTGGGCTCAGTCCCCTCGGATTCTCTTCCACTCTTGGATACATCTCGATGTTGAACCAAGAGGAATTGGTCAGTCTTTGACCCCCCCCCCCCCCCCCCCCCCCCCCCCCCCCCCCCCCCACCCGCCCCCCCCACCACCCTGAGCTGCATCGAGGTGTCCAGTTGGCCAGAAAGTTACCAGTTTCAATCAAGGGCAACCCAATGCCAAATGTGGCTTGATTTCCTCATGGAGTGAATTGGGTGCACACTCAAATGCCTCACCCATTTTGTGCCATTGAATTTCTCCCCTTAAGAATGTTAAAATGAACCAATTCTAGACTAGCACTAACACTGTTTAGTTTTTTTTAAAAATTCTGTGCCAGCTTGATTCTTAGCTTACTGACAAAGTAGAATGCATCACTTCTCCCCAGAGAGACTAGTGATAACTGAGTTTCACTCTGCTCATTATCCATTTGAACCATTGCCATTACAAATACATGTTTCAAACCTTGCAATGTCTTTTAAACCTTATGGAAATAATGAAAGGGCACAGATCATAAGGTAGACCCAAAGCATGATAGTTTGATCGCCTGAGTTGAGACCGTAAAGTCAGCAGCCAGAAATCACAAGCAGCGTTTGAAATTGTAGGTGGCTGACAGCATTTGTGAGAGATTGTTGCAGCATCAATGGCTGTAAATCCAAGATGATGACACAGACTGACGCGACCCTTCTTGTCTAGAAATGAGCCTGAACAGCCAAACTGCAAAGTGTCTGCCTCCAAGCATTCTTGGTATGCTACAACCAGGTGAACTCTCAAAGAAGTGAAGGAGCCCTACTGACATCTGTCGACACCGAACATGGAAATTTCCTGCCCTTACAGTTTTAGGACCATAAGGCGTAGGAGCAGAAGTAGTCCGTTCGGCCCATCCAATGAGATCATGGCTGATCTGCTAATCCTCAACTCCACTTTCCCGCCTTTTCCCCATAACCCTTGATTCCCTTACTGATTAAAAATCTGTCTATCTCAGCTTTGAATATACTTAATAAATCAACCTCCACAGCCCTCTGCTGTAAAGAATTCCACAGATTCACTAAACTCTGAGAGAAGAAATTCGTCCTTATCTCCGCCTTAAATGGGTGACCCCTCACTCTCAGATTATTCCCTCTGGTGCTAGACTCACCCAAAAGGGGAAACAACCTCTTAGCATCTACCCTGTCAAGCCCCTGGTATGGTTTAAATTAAATAGGTGCTTGTGTAGTAATTGGTCTTATTCTTGGCTGCTGGTCTTATGTTTTCATATTAAAGGAAAGAGCTTTAGAGTTAAATGTTGTGCTGCTAAGAACTTCGTCTGAGGTTTTGCTGATATGAATTCATTTATTTTTTCTTAAAATTACATTTTAAACCTCAAACATAACTTAATGTGACCCAACCCTCCAATGGCCACCCCAAAGTGGAATGTGCAGGAGGATAGCAGCTGGATATCCAGAAAGAAAAAAACATTTCGGACCAGAACTCTTATTTTCCAGTTGTTACAGTTGTTCCACTTTATGGTATATAAGACCAGTGCGGACCAGTATTCTTATTTCCCAGTTTTTACTGGTGTTCCACTTTAAGGTATACGAGACCAGTGCGGACCAGAATTCTTATTTCCCGGTTTTTACTGGTGTTCCACTTTAAGGTATACGAGACCAGTGCGGACCAGAATTCTTATTTCCCGGTTTTTACTGGTGTTCCACTTTAAGGTATACGAGACCAGTGCAGACCAGAATTCTTATTTCCCGGTTTTTACTGGTGTTCCACTTTAAGGTATACGAGACCAGTGCGGACTAGTATTCTTATTTCCCAGTTTTTACTGTTTTTTTCCTTCTGGATAGAAGTTAATGGAGTATCACACACCAACCCACAACCTGTTAACTCCTGGGATTCTGGCAGCATGGAGGCTGCCTGCCATAGGCAGGAAGAGGTGTGATTTGAAGATGACCGTGGTAGTCCAATGACACCTTCAGTGCTGCACACGTTTTTAACTTAAAATTATGAGAGTGCCACATTGTGCCAATCCTGGCAGCAAAAACCTCGTGGGGACCAGAAGAATGGCAGCAGGAGGCCATAATAAGTTTTATAAACTTACATATTACTGAGATTTCCTTGTAAGCCAGGAGGACCAGGAGTGCTCCTCAAGGAATTCTTGGGCCTCCCAAACCCCGCCATAGAGGACCACAGTTTGCACTTTACATGTGTTCACTACCTGTCATTGGGTACCTCAAGCCACCCAGCAATAGGCCCATGTGAGCATTATCACTTCCACAGCGACAGCAGCGGCATGATGGTGGAGTGTTGCTTAGCATTTTCATCCTGTTTCTGGCAGGTGGGAGACCTGAAAATTCAGGCCTATATCTTAATTTCACCAAATATGATCTATAGACTTTAAATACAAAATGCAGAGGGGCAATAGACCTTTCATTTCTAATTCGTAAATTAAGGTGACCTGCAGTTTGCAACACATTGTAATTATTTGTATTTTGAAATGATCATAATTGTGCAATCACTTTATTATTTTATACATTATTTTTATTTTAATGATTGTCTACAACTATGTAATGAATTGTTTCATTTGTATTTTCATCATGATATGCCACCTAATAATATTTCAATAAGCCAATTACCTATCTAAAATTTTTTACTGAAATTTGAAAACAAATAAAATGAACTGTAGGCTAAGACAACACTTTAAGATATCATATTTCCTCATCACAATATAAGTCATTTAATTGTCATTTGGAAATATATCACTTTTCCTTCACTGTCGCTGAATCAAAATCCTGGAACTCCCTTCCTAACAGCACTGTGGGTGTACCTAAACCACATGGACTACAGTGATTCAAGAAGGCAGCTCACTACCACCTTCTCAAGGGCAATTAGGCACGGGCAGTAAATGCTGGCCTAGCCAGAGATGCCCATATCATGAATGAATAAAAAAAATGTTTGCAAAGTGATATAGATTAAGGAAAATAGAAATTATGCTATAACGACTTGCATTTATATAGTAAACACAAGAAAAATCCCGTGATGTTTCACAGAGATGTGACAGAAACTCATGCCGAGCCAAAGAAGGAGAGATTGAGAGGAGTGACCAAACATGTCAATTAGTTCGATGGAAAGCTTCTATCCCTTTTGTTATGTTCCTTCTGTCAGGTCGCTTTGCTCAGCGAACACAGTTGCATGCCTATCCACTGGTGAGTGGGTTGGTAAACAATGTAATTCAGATGCAGAGACCAATATGAGATGAAGCACATGCTGCTTATTAACGCAAGAATCAGAACACTAACATGTGTGCTTCTCCAACCAGAACTTGTCTAATTACTGATTAACATTGTAGCCCGCACTACACAGCAATTGGATAATACAATCACGTGGGTCAATCTGCTCATATTTTCTTAAAGGTGTATTGCACCTCAGATCACCACATCTCGAAAGTACAATTTACAATCTTTACAATATATTAACTACTTACATAAAGAAACTATTTACAAATTCAGTCCTCTGGACGCTTCTTCAAACGTGTCAAACATCGTAGTTCTAGGACATCAGATGGTTTACCCGCAGCCTCTCCCCCAGGAGTCATCTGTTCACTAGGCTCTCCAGTAGGAACCTCTAAGTTTGTTTCTTCGACTCCCTCAGGCTCAACAGATCTTACAGGCACTACCAAACCAAGTGGACTTCCTTCCACATGTGGTGTAGACTCCAACAGGAATGCTTTCACCCTCTTTCAGGCTCAGTCATATACACTCCTGCTGTCCCTCCCCTCCAAGTTCAACAACATGAAGGTCAACTATCAGGAAGGTTCTCAAAATCAAGATGTTGGGCAAGGCTAAATTCAACACGGTATGATCAGCTTCCTGTTGTGTAAAAATAATATTCGGGGCTCTGTCAGTAATTCTGCTTTTCCTTCCTACGTGTCTTCTTTTGATGGGTTTTCTGCTTGGCAGCGCTGACTTTAATCGCAACCTTCTTTTCAATTTCCCTATTGGCCAGACTAGGCTCAGCAATAAGCTCAATTTGAGTGAACTCAGTGGTTCAGTCTTCCAGTATTTCCTCATCTGTCAACTCCTTTGAAAACTCAGGGGTCTCCATTATTAAAGCTTCTTAGCTTTCACGTAGCTGATTCTTCAGCTCTTCCATTTCTTTTTTTTATATTTGTTCATTGTTTCCTGGAGAATTAAGCATTGTCATGATTTCTTGGCTAATTTATTCTTCATCTTGGCCAGAGATATGGTCAATTCTTTCTGCCCTTCCTCATACCTTTTTAGTGGTGCAAATTAGGATCTGATGGAATCTTGCAATATGCAAAAGTCCTTCAGCGGGTTTTCTTTTTCTCTTTGGGGTTTACTGACTTCAACTCGAACTCTGTGCTGAAGCATCACCTCTACGAATTTCTTTTGTTGACTCTTTACATACGCCTTTTTCCAAACAGTAACATTTCCTGCTTCTGATTGAGATCTCAATAATTTCTCAATATTAATCTCCGTTAATCAGTTTCTTCTGAAGAGACTCGATCCTCTGCCTGCTATCAACATTTGGGGTAGATTAGCAGACTGGCTTCCATATTGTACTGGAACCTTGCATATACCTCTTACTTGTATGTCTTCACCAGGATACACCTTTAATTTAGCATCTGAATTTTCTAGATTTAATGAGTGGTCTCCTCCATTCAGATATTTGAACATATGTTCCCCTATAACTTTTGTGGATGCCCCTGTATCCACTTCCATTCGAATGGGTTTCCCATTGACTTCCACTGTCACGTAGATTGGCTCTGTTTTACCCATTTTTAGATTGTGTAGTGACTAAATATCCGACTCTGTTTCTTCTGGTTGCTCTGTTATGTGGACTTCACGATTTTTACCTTTTTGCTTAAAGTTTTTGTCTTAATCTGTCTATACAGTATCACATAGTGTGCCCATTATGATGGCAGTAGAAACACTCAATTCTTTTAAATTATTTTTAAATCTTTTATGCCCCACTAGTCTTTCCACCCCACCCCCACTAGAGCTGTACCTTGAGTGCCCTACCATCCATTCTTAATTAGCACATTTGTTTAGATAATATCACCAAATTCAACACCTGTGTCCTTTTGTTCTTGTGTCTGTGACATCTTTTGATTATCTGCACCTATCACTGCTTGCTTGTCCCTACAACCACACCAACCACCCCCCACAACTTCTCTTTCCCCCCCCCAACCCCCCCCCCACCACCTTAAACCAGCTTATATTTCACCCCTCTTCTTATATTTGCTCAGTTCTGTGGAAGGGTCATGAGGACTCGAAACGTCAGCTCTTTTCTTCTCCACCGATGCTGCCAGACCTGCAGAGTTTTTCCAGGTAATTAAAAGTTTTTCTTTTAAATTATTGCACACTTGCAGGCTGTCTGGTTCCATTTCTGTGGTTATCATTGTGGGTTTTCTCTGTTAAACTATTGCTTTTCACTGGTCTGTTAATGGTGACTGTTTCCCGCCTTTCCGTGGAACCCTGTGCTTCCGCACCATTTCTAACCGGTGCTTCCCTCCCGATGTGAAGGACGGCATCATTTTGTGCTCCCTTGATTGCTTCTGAATCTCTGACTGCGTCTCCATTGCGAACACTAACTCCAGTGCCTTGCTGAAGCCTAAATTCATTTCTGACAACAACCTTTTTTGAATGGCGTCTTCATTAATCCCACATACTAATCAGTCTCTTAACATGTCATTAATTGACGTCCCGAACTCACAATGCTCTGTCAGTTGTTTTAAGGCTGCTACATAGCAAGCAACTGTCGCTCCAGGGACGCGATACCTCAAATTAAATTTAAAACACTGTGTTGTTACCGAGGGTTTCAGCTGAAAGTAGCTTTTCACAAGGTTTAACAACTCATCAAAGCCTTTGGGAATCTGGGGAGTAGGGTGCCGTTAGACTACGAATTAGGCTGTATGTTTTATGCCACATCCTCGATAAGAGGATTGCTCGCCTCTTCTCCTCCCCCGATATGTTGGCCACAAAGAAGAACGCGAGGCATTCAATATATTGTGACAAGTCATTGGTGGTCTGATCAAAGGGTTCAGTACAGCCAAACCGTGGCATACTGGAGGGAGATAACTTTGACAACTATGATGAAGGCTGTACTCACAATCGCCTTGCAAGGTACAGCTGATTTATTTCTGTTTAATTTCCGTGGCTTTCTTTGGTGTTGTTGACTGGTCGTGTTTTGCCTTGTCGCCATTTGTTATGCTCCTTCTGTTGGGTCACTTTGTTCAGCAAACCTGGTTACACGCCTAGCTACCAGTGGGTGAGTTGGTAAACAACACACTGTAGATGCAGAGACCAATGTAAGATGAGGCACTTGCTGTTTATTAACACGAGTAACAGGGCACTAACACAATGTGTGCTTCCCCAACCAGACCCTGTTCTAAACTACTGATTAACATTGTAGTGCACTACACAGCAATTGGGTGATACCGTCACATGGTCAATCTGCTCACATTCTTTTAAAGGTGTATTGCGCCTCAGGTTACCACACATTTCTTCTCTTCATTACAATGGAGGTCATTTCTGTTCACCAGGACTATTCCAATTAGGAACATATATCTGGAAATTCCGGAGACACCGCTCCAGCAGTGTAGGTACAGCCAAGTACCCTTCTCCCAAATTCCATGAATGGAATTGGTCTGCATAGCCGGGCTAGGCCACCAGTACTCTCACCTCCAAGTCAGAAGGTCATGGGTTCAGGTCCCACTCCAGGGACTTGAGCACAAAATGTGAGGTGACACTTTAGTCTGGTGCTGTGGGTGCACTGTCTCAAGCGTCATCTTTCAATTGAGACATTAAACTGAATAAAAAGATTCCATGTCACTATTTGAAGTAGAGCTATGGCGTTCTCGCTAGTGTCCTGGCCAACAGTTATCCCTCTGCCAATATCGTGAAAAGCCAATGACCTGACCACTATCAGAGTGCCATTTCTCATAACAGTGAATAAACTTCAAAAATACTTTAATTGGTTGTAAAGCACTGTGAGGCACCCTGAAGTCATGCAAGGTGCTATATAAATGCAATAAAAACAATAGGTTCCGGGAAAACTCAGCAGGTCCAGCAGCATCTGCGGGGAGACAGTGGCATAGTGGTAATGTTGCTGGACTAGTAATTCAGAGACCTAGGCTAATGCTCTGGGGACATGGGTTCAAATCTCACTGCAGTAGCTGATGGAGTTTGAATTCAGTTAATAAGTCTGGAATATAAAGCTAGTCTCAGTAGTGGTGACCATGAAGCTGTCATTGATTGTTGTAAAAACCCAACCGGTTCACTAATATCCTTTAAGGAAGGAAATCTGCATCCTATATGTGACTCAAGACCCACAGAACAAGGTGGTTGACTTTCAACTGCCCTCTGAAATGACCTAGCAAGTTCTAGGGCAATTAGGGATGGGCAACAAATGCTGGCCTTGCCAGTGACATCCACATCCCATGAAAGGAAAAAAAAGAAACAGAGTTAATGTTTCGAGTCCAATATGACACTTCTTTGGAACCTGAAGTCAGATATAAGTTCAAAATAAAAATACCTGGAAAAACTCAGCAGGTCTGACAGCATCGGCGGAGAGGAACACAGTTAACGTTTCGAGTCTGTATGACTCTTCAACAGAACTAAGGAAAAATAGAAGAGAGGTGAAATATAAACCGGTTTAAATGGGGGTGGGACAAGTAAAGCTGGATAGAGGGCCAGTGATAAGTGGAGATAACCAAAAGATGTCACAGACAAAAGGACAAAGAGGTGTTGAAGGTGGTGATATTATCTAAAGGAATGTGCTAATTAAGGATAGAAAGCAGGACGAGCAAGGTACAGATAACCCTAGTGGGGGTGGGGTGAAGATATCGAAATAGGCTAAAAGGTAGGGATAAAACAATGGATGGAAATAAATTGAAAAATAATGGAAATAGGTGGGAAAAGAAAAATCTATATAAATTATTGGAGAAAAGGGGGTGGGGATGGGGGAGAGAGTTCATGATCTAAAATTGCTAAACTCAATATTCAATCCGGAAGGCTGTAAAGTGCCTTAGTTCTTTCGTTTGCCGCTAAACCACTTCTCAGGTGGAGCGGACTTCCCTGGAGGCTCAAATGCCAAATTGTTATTTTAAAAATGCTTTGGTTATTACCGGAGCTACTCCAATTAAAGAAGGCAATTAAAAAAAAAAGCATTCCAGAGGAAATTTTGTTTCTCAGCCCAACTTCATTACTGGGTGGTTTCATTCTAAGTGTTGGCCAATAGACTAGTGGCTGTGGTTACATATAAGCTTGTTAAGTTTTTGGACATTTTTTGAATTTTGTTCAAGTCTTGGGATTTATTGAATAGATGAAAGGGACTAACAAACTATGCACAGGAGAAGAAATAATTGATTTGACGAACGAGATCAGATTAACCAGGTTCAGATATATTTTCACTGGACCATATATTTGTTAGAAGCTGTGATTGGCTCTGTTGTTGTTGATCAATTATGCACTGCATTTCCATTTTCTGGCACTGTCAATCAATTAAAAAATACGTTGACATCTGCTTTGCAATCTGTTAGTATTTTATTTCAGTCAATGCTCCCAGCAAACTGTGGTATAGGAATAATTCCCGTGCGCTAACTGAACTGTTCAAATGCTTTCCGCTACACCACTTACAAAATACAGTGGGTCAGCTGAAGGATATTGGGCACAAAGCAATAATTACAGATATATCTAGATACAGTAATTTATATAACATCTACTGTAATTGCATTCCTTCTTCTAATTTACAGTAAAAAGCAAACTACACAGTAAATACCTTGACAACAGATAGAATAGGAAATGGAAGTGTGAACATCAACATTAACATATTATGTGCTTTTTCCTATAAGTTTTGTTGATATAATTTGGAATATTGACGGAGAGGAGGTATTTGGTTTAGTAGTGTGAAGGGGCTGAATTAGCACCAGCATAGATGTCATTAATCGGCAGCTCATCTGCAATCCTGACCTTTATTTTTTTCTCCCACTCCCTCCAGCTTAGTAACTTCTTCAAGCTAGTTCAACCAGCAATGGTCGCCAAGACTAGCTGCATACATGAAATTATTCAAATAAATGAGATGAAAGGGGGGAATAAACAAAGGGATGTTAAAGGTGGTTGTAGTGTTGATTTCCACGTGTTCCTTTATTCTTTCAGGGAGTGTGGGCATTTGTTACCCATCCCTAATTGCCCTTGAACTGAACATTTCAGGGGACAGTTTGCTGTGGGTCTATAGTCACATGTAGGCCAGACCCAGTAAGGACAACAGATTTCCTCCCCTAAAGAGCATTAGTGAACCGGATGAGTCTTCATGACAATCAATGATAGCTTTTTCAAAAACAGAATTACCTGGAAAAACTCAGCAGGTCTGGCCGCATCGGTGCAGAAGAAAAGAGTTGATGTTTTGAGTCCTCATGACCCTTCAACAGAACTAGGTGAATCCAAGGAGAGGGGTGAAATATAAGCTGGTTTAAGGTGGGAGGGTGGGTTGGGGGGAGAGAAGTGGAGGGGGGGATGTGGTTGTAGGGACAAGCAAGCAGTGATAGGAGCAGATAATCAAAAGATGTCACAGACAAAAGAATACATAGGTGTTGAAGTTGGTGATATTATCTAAACGAATGTGCTAATTAAGAATGGATGGTGGGGCACTCAAGGTATAACTCTAGTGGGGGTGGGGGGTCATAAAAGATTTAAAAATAATGGAAATAGGTGGGAAAAGAAAAATCTATATAAATTATTGGAAAAAACAAAAGGAAGGGGGAAGAAACAGAAAGGGGGTGCGGATGGAGGAGGGAGTTCAAGACCTAAAGTTGTTGAATTCAATATTCAGTCCGGAAAGTTGTAAAATGCCTAGTCGGAAAATGAGGTGCTGTTCCTCCAGTTTGCGATGGGCTTCACTGGAACAATGCAACAAGCCAAGGATAGACATGTGGGCAAGAGAGCAGGGTGGAGTGTTAAAATGGCAAGCGACAGGGAGGTTTGGGTCATTCTTGCGGACAGACTGCAGGTATTCTGCAAAGCCATCGCCCAGTTTACGTTTGGTCTCTCCAATGTAGAGGAGCCCGCATTGGGAGCAACGAATGCAGTAGACTAAGTTGGGGGAAATGCAAGTGAAATGCTGCTTCACTTGAAAGGAGTGTTTGGGCCCTTGGACGGTGAGGAGAGAGGAAGTGAAGGGGCAGATGTTACACCTTTTGTGTGGGCATGGGGAGGTGCCATAGATGGGGGTTGAGGAGTAGGCAGTGATGGAGGAGTGGACCAGGGTGTCCCGGAGGGAATGATCCCTACGGAATACCGCCAGGGTGGGGGGCGTGAGGGGAGCGGTGGGGGGTGAAGGGAAGACGTGTTTGGTGGTGGCATTATGCTGGAGTTGGTGGAAATGGTGGAGGATGATCCTTTGAATGCGGAGGCTGGTGGGGTGATAAGTAAGGACAAGGGGGACCCTATCATGTTTCTGGGAGGGAGGAGAAGGCATGAGGGCGGATGCGCGGAAGATGGGCCAGACACGGTTGAGGGCCCTGTCAACGACTGTGGGTGGAAAACCTCGGTTAAGGAAGAAGGAGGACATGTCAGAGGAACTGTTTTTGAAGGTAGCATCATCAGAACAGATGCGACGGAGGCGAAGGAACTGAGAGAATGGGATGGTGTCCTTAGAGGAAGCGGGGTGTGAGGAGCTGTAGTCGAGGTAGCTGTGGGAGTCGGTAGGCTTGTAATGGATATTGGTGGACAGTCCATCACCAGAGATTGAGACAGAGAGGTCAAGGAAGGGAAGGGAAGTGTCAGAGATGGACCACGAGAAAATGATGGAGGGGTGGAGATTGGAAGCAAAATTAATAAATTTTTCCAAGTCCCGACGAGAGCATGAAGCAGCACCGAAGTAATCATCGATGTACCAGAGAAAGAGTTGTGGAAGGGGGCCGGAGTAGGACTGGAACAAGGAATGTTCCACATACCCCATAAAGAGACAGGCATAGCTGGGGCCCATGCGGCTTTTTCACTGACTATTTAATGACTAGCTTTATTTTCCAGATTTATTAATTGAATTTAAATTCGAGCTGCTATGGTGGGATTTGAACCCATGTCTCCAGACTATTAACGTGGGCCTCTAAATTACTAGTTTAGTGACATCCCCACTATCACCTACCTCTCCCCCATTCCACAAGACTGCTGAAAATGATGGTTAGCTTTCAATTAAAGAGAAATGTGCAGACCACATATTGGCAGTAAATGAAAAACATAAATCACACACTTTTACTTCTTCTGAAATTACTAATGAATCAGCTCTCTGAAACATGTCATGTTTAACAAAATGGAGAAAACTGTATTGTTTCTCAGTTGCCCAAAGGCATTGTTGTTAAATCACTGAATTAGGAGATAGATGTTACTGATGGTAATATTAGGAGATAAATGCTGTTGGAGTAACTCTTTCTATCTGCCATTTCACAGAGATTTTACTTTGATGGGAATAGGGAAATTTCTGTTTTTATTTCACCCAGTTTTTTTTTGAAAGCTAAGAGTTAGAATTGAAACTGTTCTTCAACACCAGGATTCAAAATGGGGGAAATCACAGATGGTGTTTCTATGGAGAAGTGTCAAATAAGCTCAGAAACCAATTAAGTCAAAATTGCTTTAACAGAACAGTTTATTTGAATTGTTAATATGTGCAGATTGGCAGTAATATTGACAGGTTTATTCATTTTGGTGACTGAATCATTCATTAACACTTTAACAGGCATGAAACGTGTTAAATTTCCAGTTTGTTTGTTTATTTAAAAAGAAAAGGTAGAGTACATGTTGTGTAAGTAAATATTTAAAATTAGGTCATTATCTTTGGGCAAAAGCAAAAAATACTGTGGATACTGGACATCTGAAATAAAACAGAAAATAATATTTCAACATAAGCTCAAAGAGCACCTTCTCACCTTTTGATTAGGCAGTTTACAGTCTTTTAGACCCAATGCTGAGTTCAGCAATTTCAAATTACATTCTTTTCCCCCAACGATTTTTGCTGTTTTTGGATACCAGTCATTGGTAATGTTCCCAAAGCACCTCCTCTAGACACGTTGGGCAGAATTCAATGCCCTTCCATGTGCTGAGCTTGTTGGTGAGAGCGTCATTTAATCAGGCAGAAGGGTGAGGGGTTTGGATCCTGCCACCTTCCCACCTCCACCCCAATTAAATCCTTGGCGGGAAGGCCCAGCCCACTACCAATTGAAAACCTTAAGCAGCCAATTAATGTCCACTTAACCCAGCAGCGGGCAGTGGTCTCACCATGTGGGGGGCACCACAAGCAAACCCATGCGGAGTTCCTCGTCCAAAGTTACTCAGTGACAGATCAAGGGACCCAGCATCCGGAAGGGGGAGGGGCGCTGAGAGCCAGCCCCTGCCCTGGCTGCTGACCTCCATCTCCCCACTCCCCTACGACACCCACCCTGCCACCCTTCCGTCTAGTATTCACTCACCTGTGGCCTAAGATCCAGCAATGATCCCAGCCTCGGGTGGGTGTCGTACTGGCAGCAGCTGCCACCTCCCTGTTAGCACTGCCGTTCCACAGAGCTGCTGGCCTCTGAGGTGATATTGTTCTCTTGTAGGCTGTCCAGCTGGTGGGTTCCTCTGTTGCCTTCATTAAATACTGCCATTTTGTCTCTTGTCACACCACGACCCTTTTTGCTATGCACCATCATCCCTTTTGTCATTTAATATTTTTTCCTGTTTTCCACACTATCACAGACCTTCCCTTCGTCTGTTGCCCCCTTTTCCCTGTCTCTGAACTCGCTTCAAACCTGCAGCCATCTCTAACTATTTCCAGTCCTGATGAAGGATCATTGACCGGGAACGTTAGCTCGGTTTCTCTCTCCACAGATGCTGCCTGACCTAGCTGCTGAATATTTCTAGCGTTCTCTGTTTTTATTTCATTATCCTTGTTGGGGGGTTGGGGGGGTTTGCTTAATTGTCCTGCACCTCAGGTGAACTGTAAGGGTTGAAAAAAAAACAAAAAAACTGCGGATGCTGGAAATCCAAAACAAAAACAGAATTACCTGGAAAAACTCAGCAGGTCTGGCAGCATCGGCGGAGAAGAAAAGAGTTGACGTTTCGAGTCCTCATGACCCTTCAACAGAACTTGATCTGTCGAAGGGTCATGAGGACTCGAAACGTCAACTCTTTTCTTCTCCGCCGATGCTGCCAGACCTGCTGAGTTTTTCCAGGTAATTCTGTTTTTGTAAGGGTTGAAGTTGGTCTTCTAATAGAAAACAAAATCAGTCAACCTCCAAAACTTTCATGATCGACAATCTCACATTCAGGCCCAGGACACATTCCACCCCCATTGTTTCAATACTTGTACTTACTTATGGCAAACTGATTGGCAGCACTATCTGATCTAATTTCATACTGCATTTGCCATTGAGAAAGGGACTTTCTTATTTCATCTATTTGTTATCACTGCCTATGTAGGTACTGTCAGGCATATTTTGATAAGATCAGTGAAACGAACAAAATAGATAATGCAATCTCACTTCCTTAATGATTGTTAAACTTGGCAAACAAGATAATGAAGGGACACAATCCTTATCTTAATTACTGGATCAGTAGCCTAACCCTAAAAGACAGCGACCTCCAAATGAACACTTGGAGAAAAGTAGCTTTAGAAAAGATTTGTGTTCCAGCTTTCTTATTTTTACTAAAATGGGGAGCATTCAAAATGAATGAAATAAAGGAAACCTTGTCAGTGACAGAAAAGCACAAAACAGTGGCCTTTGTAAGGGTTTTCAGCAGGAGCAAATTAGTCAAGATAATGTGAAAATGGGTTGTTCATGTGGAAACTGTTGAAAAAAATGCTTAAGTAGCAAAATGGATAAAATCAGATCGCAGTAGGGGCTTGCAGGTACAGTTGAATGAACCTCTTGGCTTCTCCTTTCTCACTTGTTTTTTTCTGCTTTTTTTGATGCATTTAAATATTCAGAGCAGTGATAAAGGATTTTAATGCGTCGACACAAAGACACAGTGTGCATGATTTGGACAGGTGGTGGGGAATGGTGGTGGGGTTCCTGACAACATGGGGAAAGCCCAGAAATATGTGCAGCTGAAATATGTGACTTATAATGCTGCACCTTATTAAATGTTGGATTTCCAGCTGGCCCGTCCCATTAGCACCAGCAGGAATGATGACACCCCTGTGATGTGATCTCAACTCCATGAGTTAAAGGGACTCCCCGAATACGCAAGTTGGAGTCAGGTGGGAGAGAGAAAGAAATCTTGCAGTGGAATATACAGTGGTCAAGGCTGCACCTCACTACACTGATGCCTCCCTGCACTTGCTGCTGGCGGCTTTGAGGATCTGGAGGGACATACTGTTCCCTAACAACAGGAGGAGGAAGTCAGCTGAAGATACCAAGGGCTGAAGGTGGCACAAGAGATCAGCAGCAAGAGTGTGGTGCCACACTCCTGAGTCCATTGTAGGAAGCACTTTGATGACATCAGCAGGGCAGGAAAAGTCAGAGCAATGGCCCATTGTCCGACATTCTGTTGTGCATATCATCTCAATCCCCTCCCTCACTCTGCTTTCTCAAGCCTACATGCTGGGAGTCTTTTCTCTTGAAAAGAGAAGGCCGAGGGGTGACCTAAAAAAAAAAGTCTTTGAAAACGCAGAGAAATTGTTTCCACTTGTGGAGAAGAACAAACATAGAGGACACCAATACAAGATAGTCATCGCAAAATCAATGAGGTAAATCAGAAGGAACTTCTTTACCCAGAATGTGGCAAGGATAATGAAACAGGGAGTGCTTGATGAGAGGAGTATAGATGCATTTAAGTTAAAGACTGATAAGCATATGAGGGAGAAGGGGATGGAGCGTTATGTTTATAGTTAGCTAAAGAAGGATGTGAGTAGGATGGAATGGAGTATAAATGGCAGCATGTACTGGTTGGGCCAAATGGCCTGTTCCTATGATGTATATTCTATCTAATTCTCCTTCAACAAACCCTCCTCACATCTTTTTTATATTTATCCTTGAACTGGATTCAACTCTCTCAATTGCAGTTGTGTAGTTGCCTCGCATTCACTGGCAAGCACAGGATGTCTGAGAAACACACGAACCCCAAGTTAAATTTAAAATCAATATCAATACTGCCCTAATTGAGCAATTACCAGACATTAAGTGGCAACCTGCCTCTCTGGAGAGGTGTTCTTGTATGCAAACAATGGTGCTTAGTAAAACTCAGAAGTTGGAACCTGCTTCTAGGTATGTTAATAATTTTGCCAGTTTTAACCCCCAACTCCATGCATTCCTCCTCAATGCAATCCAGCCTGAAGTTTTCTATTGACAATTTCTCTCAATGTTATTTACACAAATCTACACTTTCTTTAAGATGAGTAAACACAGGAATACTTGCTTCCTGTCACTTTCTTTTGAGATTTTTCAATCATTGACCGAAAACATGACAATTATTTAACTGATCGTGCACATTCAATTCCAGAAGTTGAAGATTCAAGTGTAGAAATGTTGAGGTGGATTTGATTTTTTAAAACTATATATATATCTATTTTAAAGGATTAACTATTATGCACCAAACGTCTTCATCAAAGTGAAAGATGTTAATATCTGGGTTAAAAGCAACTAAATACTTCAAATGCTCAACAAAGCCCAGCAACGAATTTTATTTGCTAACAAATAACTCAGCAGGATATGCCTTTCAGGAATTGTAAGTTAAACCATTTCTTACTGTTATGGGGATCATGTGACTGTACAGAAAAATCAGCCCTAAGAGCAGGGAATCTTAGGGGCGGAACTTTTAGCCTGGGTCTGGGAACAAGCATGTAGCCTCACCAGGAGTCTGTAAATAAAGTTTACTGTTTCTTACAAGAAACCCGTCCTGCACTCCAAGTTTATTACATTTCTCCTGCTTGTTTTTCTTTTAAAATGATTGGTTCCAAATTTATTTCAGCTTTCCAATGGACTTCTGCTGTGACACTGGAGGAAGCCCATAGAGACAGGCATTTCTAGGCATTCCAGATCTTTATCTCCAGTAGATCCTGGTCATCCTTCTCTGGGTAGAAATGCTGCTTATGCTTAAGACCAATGATGTCAAGTGGATAGAGGCAAAGGTGGAGGCACTGCCTATATTAAGAATTGTCATTTCCCTGCTTCAGAATGGACCCAGGGTAATACTGAAAGCCAGTGTACTGATAGAGCTGTGTTCTTCAGATGGAAATGGTCTTCACCACTTATTAGGAAGCAGCCTAGTCACCCCAAAAAATTGTATATTTTTTAAAGAAGTAAATCTGTTTTGTCTCTTAGCTGTGCGTGGAATCTGTGCGAGGGTTAGATGGAGTCTTGGCAGGTGTTTATTGGGTAGCCCCCTTCCCCCAAAGACGGTCAATGACTTGATTTCCTGCCAACACGGCACATAAGGGTGACAGAAATTTGCCCATAATGGAGCAGACATTGACCAGCCAATTGCATGTGAGAATCCATCATGCCTTGCTGACATCAGAACTAGCAACTGAGCGAGCTAGTGAGCATGATCCAGGATCAGACCCAATGTATTTCTGGAACCTTGGCGTTTTAGGGAAGGCTTTTGCATATTAAGAAGCTAGGCGTTCTCAGCACCCAGACCTAATGCAGACTAAAGATGCCTGAACCTCTGAGGCACATCTCATCCTGTTATTTTTACTGATCTGTCTATTTACCACACCAGCATCGTTGTTGCTTCTCTCAGTGGTACTGACAACTTTGCGCTGAATGTTGATGAATTATGAGTGGTTTTCTGCTGTACATTCATGCACATCAGGAGCTGAATTGAAACTTCCCAAACTCATTCCATGTAACATCCTTAAGGCAGTTAGGGGAATCTTCAATCCTGTCTATGTGAACACCAGCTCAGTGGTAGAAGGTTCTAGTGCTAAGCCCCTGAGTCATACTCTCCTAGAGTGTGAGAAGTAGGATACTGTCCAAAAAAATTGATGCAGCTGTTTTGCAGGCAAAGAAAATATAAAAAAAAACACAATCAAAATGGCAAAAGCACTGAGAGTTTAAATAAAGCACTTTAAATGATTGTATTTCTGTAAGCAACAAATAAGCTATCATTTCAGTTGTCTGTTGAATGATGTACGAACATACGGCTTAGGAGCAGAAGTAGGCCGTTCGGCCCCTTGAGCCTGTTCTGCCATTCAATAAGATCATGGCTGATCCATTTGCGTTTCACACTCATATTCCCATCTACCTCTGATAACCTTTGATTCCCTTGCCTAACAAGAATCTTTCTACCTCTGTCTTAAAAATATTCAGTGATCCTGCTTCCATTGCCTTCTGAGGCAGAGAGTTCCAAAGTCATACAACCCTCAGAAAAAAATTCTCCTCATCTCTGTCCTATAAGGGCAACTCCTAATTTTAAGACCTGGACTCACCCACTACAGGAAACGTCCTTTCCACATCCACCTTGTCAAGGCCGTTCAGGATCTTATAACTGCAAGATAAGGAGGAAGGTGGCCCAATGGATCCCTAGAAACATGTAAGTCAGGGGTCTTGAGCAGGGTGGATTTGGGCAGATCAGGATGGTGAGTGGGTGAGATGTAGGGTGGTGGGAGAGTGCGGGGGAGGTGATGGATTTAAGGCAATGGATGGGTAGGAGGAAGGAGGGGTCTATGTTGGGGGGGTTGGTTGGGGGTGTCTGGCCCCGATTGGCAAAGGGCAGCCCCAGATGATAAAATCCCCCCACTCCCTTCCCACCCTTTGAGGAGATTATTTTAAAAGCCGGGCTCACCCAACTGCCCACACCAAACGTTTTATGGCTTAGATAGTGCATTATCGGTGTCAACAGGCCTGGTCACAGGGCTAATTGACTGTTTATTAATTATTTAAATATGGCGGGCATGCTGCCGATTTCAGCGCCCGCCCACATCTGTATTATGGGGGTGAGCTCGGGGTGGGTGTGCCTCCTTCTCGAAAATAGGCCCAGCTGGGGCATGGAAAATGCAGCCTGATGTTGCCTATTTGATATCACAGTAAAATAGCTTTTCATTACAAAAATATTGCTGATACATCACTGCTTCTGTTTTCCAATTAATGCCCCAAATTGCCATCTGAACTTAAACACAACATGTAAATACACTTAGCAACTTATTAAAGACATTATTTTTTTAATTTGAAATATTGGTTGAGGACCTTTCCTGTGCAGCAACTCCATTATTACCAAAAATAATGGATTGATGCATCTTAATTTTCTAGATGGAGCAGAAAATAATTGTTGAAAGGAGAGACTTTTTCTCTTGAACTCATCAGGACAAATGGAAGAATGCCAAATTTCAAACAATCACAACAATTTATACTGCAGGATAAAAAAGGCACTGATTGGTTGGCAAATCGACTCTGATTGACCGAGGGATTGCCATGGACAAAGCAACAGTGAACTATAGGCTCCTTGAGCTCCTGGGTAATTCAAAAAGGTGCAAGGCTTGAACATATTCTTTTGTTTGCAGAGAATTGGTCCCTGCAAATGAATAGCAAGCATAAATAATTCTTTATTGATTGATGAAATCTTTATTAAAGCATACAGAAACAGTTTAGTTGCTATTATCAATAACTTTAATGCATGTAGTTTACTGCCTTTAATGAATTCATTGGTTTAGCCCCCTAATTAAACTGGTTATGTTGTTTTTATGTTACCTTTTGTCATTGGTAAACATTGCTATGCTTTCTTGGGTAGTGTCTTGGTGAGAAGGTTGCTGTACAAAGCAGGTACAGTAGAAGCATTAAGGTTTGAAAATGGTGCCAGTAACGAGACAACATTTTAGAGATGGTCTCACACAGCTAACAATGCATGTGGCTGCAGTGGAAAAGCAGGCACTATGAGGCTTGCTTTAAAAATATAGGCTTTGGCTTGATTCATGTCAGCTGTGACTCATTGGTAGCATTCTTATCTCCAAGTTAGAAGGTTGGTGGGACTTGAGCACAAAAATCTAGGTTGACATTCCAGTGTGCTGCCTTTGGATGGGATATTAAACCAAAACCCTGTCTGCTCTCTCAGGTAGATGCAAAAAATTATTTGGCAATATTTTGAAGAAGAGCAGGCAAGTTATCCCTGGACAATATTTATTTTCAATCAACATCATTAAAATACAGATGATCTGGATATTATCACATTGTTGTTTGTGGGAGCTTGCTGTGCACAAATTGGCCGCCATGTATATGACATGTCAACAGTAACTATGTTTCATTGGTTGTAAAGGGCTTTGTGATATTCTGAGATCATGAAAGGTGCTCTATAAATGCAGGTCATTCTTTATTTCGCTTTGTAACAATTGAAAAGAACTACCCATCCTGTCAGATGTTTCCAGTCATTAAAAACATTCCCTAACAGTTAAATGCTAGTGATTTGTACTCTACAGACAATCTCCAGTTTCTGTCATCCCTAACTCCACAGTGATGTGAGTGGATAACATAAACACAGTTTCCCATTTGCATTACTGATGTGAATGAAGACTTCACACCCCTTGGAGCACTACAATAGGGCTCTAAATTCCCCTTGCTGCAGTTAAATGGGCTCTAACAGCAATGAATGATTCAGTCTTGACACATTATTTTACAGGGGGATTTGACAAATTTCCAAAGACCAGCAAAGTGAGCACAGGCACAGTGGAACTATAATAATGTCTTTAGTAAATGTGTTTGATCAAATTTCACAGGATCAGATTGATTCCAAATTGGTGATTTATGTCAAGCGTGATCTAATCACACAATTGTTATGGTGCAGAAGGAGGCCATTCAGCCCATTAGGTCCGCATTAGCTCTCCAAATGAGCATTATGACTCAGTGCCATTCTCCTGCCTTTTCTCTGTACCCTTGTACATTGTTTCTATTCAAATAATCATCTAATGCCTTCTTGAATGCCTCGATTGAATCTGCCTCCACCACATTTCCAGGCAGTGCATTCCAGACCCAAACTACTCACTGTGTGATAAAGTTTTTTTCCCACATCACATTTGCTTCTTTTGCAAATCACTTTAAATCTGTGCCCTCTTGTTCTCGATCCTTTTACGAGCGGGAACAGTTTCTCCCTATCTACCCCGTCCAGCCCCCTCATGATTTTGAATACCTCTATCAAATCTCCTCTTAGCCTTCTCCTCTCCAAGAAGAACAGTCCCAACTGCTCCAATCCATTTTCATAATTGAAGTTTCTCAACTGTGGAACCATTTTTATAAACCTCTTTTGCACTCTCGCCAATGGAACAATGTATAAATTAACTGTGAAGTATTCCCAATTGAATGGTCTTACAAACTCCAACTATAGCCTTTCATTTGTAAGGCTGCAGTTTCAACACAAAGACGTTGTTCCCATTAATAGGGGAGTGATTTACATTAACTTTTGAAGCCCTGTTTAGAAATGTAGAGGAAAGATGTGCACAAGTGAGGTGGAACTGGTATGGCAGTGCATAAATTATCTGATGGATTGGCCCTAATGAGTTTAGGAAATTACAGGGTTAACTTTGGTAAGCTAATTATCAATCATTAATTCTGCAAGGAATGTAAATTGTTTACAGCATTAATTGGGTAATTAGTGGTTATTTGTCAAAAAAAACTTCAGAGATCAATACAAGGCTGGTTCTGTCTCCGATGCTTAAAGTTAGACTAAATGAAAGCTTAACACTACTGTTCCATTAACATCAATGGACTTCTGTTTACGATGCTACCTTCTTTATATAGCACTCTGATAAATTGCTATTGGATTTAAGGTATGGGTGTTTCGAGATAAGTCCAATATATGTGTCATGAAGAATAGTTCAGCTGATTTCATGCAGAATTTTGAGTTGTCACTTTAATACAAGAGCACTTGTCAAATATGTTTCTGGTAAAGTATGTTTACCGACGAAGGATGAATACATAATGTGGGGAATGGCGTTCAAACCCCAGGGCACAATTTCAAAATTTGTGGATGACACAAAACTTGGAAGTATTGTGAACAATGGGGAGGATAGAACTTCAAAAGGACATCAGACAGATTGGTGGACTGGTACACAAGTGACAGATGAAATTTAATACAGAGAAATGTGAAGTTATTCATTTTGGTAGGGAGAATGTAGAAAGAAAATATAAAACAAAGGGTACAATTTTAAAGGGGGTACAAGAGCAGAGGGACCTGGCTATTTTTGTGCATAAGTCATGGAAGTTGGCAGGACAGGTTGAGAGAGTGGTTAATAAAGCATACAGCATCCTAGGCTTTATTAATAGGGGCATGGGATACAAAAGCAAGGAGATTATGTTCAATTTATATAGAACATTGGTTCAGCCTCAACTGGAGTATTGTGTCCAGTTCTGGGCATCATACTTCAGGAAACATTTGGCAGCAATAGAGAGAGTGCAGAAAAGATTCATGAAAATGGTGGGATAAGGAACTTCAGATACATAGACAGATTGGAGAAGTTGAGATTAGTTTCCTTTGAGAAGAGAAGGTTGGGAGGTGATTTGATAGAGGTATACAAAATCATGAGGGATCTGGAAAGAGTAGATAGGGAGAAACTGTTCCCATTGGTGGAAGGATTGAGAACAGAACGACACAGATTTAAGATAATTGGCAAAAGAAGCAATGGCGACATGAGGCAAAACTTTTTCATGCAGCAAGTGGTTGGGATCTGGGATGCACTGCCTGGGAGTGTGTTGGAGGCTGGTCCAACTGAGGCATTCAAGAGGGAATTGGATTATTGTCTGAAAAGGAAGAATCTGCAGAGCTAGGGTCAGAAGGCCACTAGATAAAATGTCCCTTTGTGAGAGCCAGTGCAGACATGATGGACTAAATGGCTTCCTCCTACGTTGCAACCATTCTGTGATTCTATGTTGGCTTTGAAGACTCAAAAACTAAAGCCTAGGAAGTACAGAGATTCGGTCTCCACCATTTTCAACCTGAGCCACACTAAGAGAGGAAGAAAGAAGTAATTTCACTTCCAAAGCACCTTTCACAACTCCTGGATGTCCCAAAGTTTTTTTTTTTACAGCCAATTCAATACTTTTGAAGTGTAGCCACTTCCAATTTAGGAAACATGACAGCTAATTTGCTATAGCAAGCTCCGGCAAACCACATTGTGATAGTGACTAGGTCATGCAAGTTGTGAGATAGATCTTGGCAAGGACCTAGGGGCATAACTTAACTGCTGTTCTTCAAAGTGTCCATGAAATCTTTTACATTCATATGGGAGAAAAGGAAAGGTCCCTTTAGCTTCATGTTTCATTGTAAAGATGGAGTCTCTCAGTGCTACAATCCCTCAGCACTGCACTGGACTGCCAGCTTTGATCTTGTGTTGAAGTCTCTGGAGCAGTACTTGAACTGACAATCTTCTACCCGGAGGTGTAAATACTTTCCACTGAGGTGAGCTTGACACCTCATACTCTCCTCCCCAGTTCAGGCAGGCACCACAGCTTACACATCCCTGAAACAGTGGGAGGAGAGAGTGATGCCTATGGGCCAATAATATCTCTGAACGACCATCTACAGGAGGCAAGCTGGCCCATCCACCCTTTTGGCAACAGCTGTGTAGGTCAGGAAAGACCAACAGTGGAGAACATTTTAAAAGGAATGAAAATTACCCAATGAAAAGTATTTTAAAAAGCAGAAAATACACTTTTCTGCAGAGATACTGGATATTGTCTTTTTTAAAAATGTAGCATTAACATAATACAGACAGGTTTGAGAAGAGTTCAAGGTTGAAGATATATATTTGCTGTTACACTTGACACTCAAATATTTCAGAAATAAGGAATATTATTCTGGTATTTACAGTAATTTTTCAATCACATGCTCTCACAGGGGGGATCTCTAACAGGCCATTGAAGTTTGAGTGTCCCAATTCCGTGTTTGCATGGCTTTTGACTTAGTGTAGGATTGGGGAACCAAATGTATAGTAATATTACTATCACTGAGCACATTTCTATATATTTTAAACTTAAAACCTTGATTAATTGGCTCAATAAAATACTTTTCATAAACTCACAGCAAAAGCATTTCTTTCATAAATCATTTAATGGCCTATTATGCCATTCACATATAGAGGTTATTTTATCAATTGACATAGCCAGCTTAACTCCTCAATGCATTACAAAAATGTGGACATCATTTTCACCAATATTTTCTTGAAATATTTAGAAAAAAGTTTCCACCAGAATTTCTAATATACCCACTCAGTGGGTGGGATACCATAGGCAAAATCTTTCCCTGTGGCGGGAGTGGGAATGGTGAGTCTTTCCCACCATTGGCGCTGAATCATGTGATGTCAGCCTCATTCATTATACAATAGGGAGTTTCCCGACGTTTCACGTGGCAGGACGGGTTAGATGGCACACTCCCTGCCATCATATCTGGGCACCATATCTATCCTAGCCAACCTACCCACCCAAGCAGAAGATGGCCTGAAGATCAAAAGGATCTTAGGCCCCCAGATTCACTGACACTTTCCTGAGAGTCTTGCTGAATGGAGGCTGGGAGGGGCAGCCTCTGCCTAGAGGATGGGAGGACAAGGCTGAGCCAACAGCCGGATCCAGCATGGGAGGAAATCTCAAGGGTGGTCAGTGCCCAGGACCTCCAGCGGATGACTGCCCTACAATGCCGCAAATGGATGAATGACCTCAACCGCTCCGCCAGGGTAAGTGAAGCCTCAACTGCTCACGCTCACCTCACTGAATGCTCCAGGGGACATGGGCCTCAGTGGCAACGTACTAAGGTGATGCCCTCATAGCCCCATTGCAGTCCATCTAGTCTATAAATAGAGAGGCCACTGTGGGTCCCTGCCGCTTCCACACACACAGAGCTCAGATGCTGTGTGAGTTATGAGTGGCGGGTGGGGAGGGAAGGGAACTCAGTCATTGAGGGAACCAGCAAGCACTGATATTGACATCCTCTGTGAGCCTTATCTTTCTATCTGCATGTCTTCTCTGCTATGGAGGATGCTGCCCTCTGGACAGCCTGCAGTTCAACAGTCACATGGCTCACAATCCAGTGGGCGATTTGTAAGAGTAGAAGCATGAGAAAGAAATCTGAAACCCAATTGCTCTCAAGCCTTTCTTCTGCCTTTGGGCAGGAAAAGCTAAGGCACACTAGGAGAGAGAGGGAGAAGACAGGAGGGGGCTGGCCTGACATCATGACGCTGACAGACTTTGAGAAGCAGGCAGCTCAGATGGTAGGGGAGGAACCTGACAGAGCCTGCCGAGGTGGGCTTACAGCCTCCATCCAGTAAGGATCCGTGCATGTCATAGAAACCTAAGGGACATGCGTTCCTCCATGTTGGAGGCAGCTCGTGCAGTCACTTGCTCGCTCCTCTCTAACTTACAAGCACCATCAGGAAGAGGGCAAGGCAAGAGAATGAGGCTCTGTCCAGCAGCCACACCAGCCCACAGAGGACCAAGGACACTGGGGAGAAGAAGGAAAGGGCACCTGTTGAGGTGACACAGCAGTCACCTGCACCCTCCACAAGCGCAGAGACACACACCTCCATGTGCACTAGATCTAGTTCAGTGTGGGCCTCACAATCTGGTGGTCATTGCATGGACTCATGCCCACAGCAGGAGGTGGCAGTGTCAGCCAGGCTCATCAGCACTCACAGGTCTGCTTGGATAGAGGCATCTGCAAGGATCCAGTCCAATGATGAGCCTCTGGAATTTGCCTTCCATGAGATGCTGGAGAGGCAGAAAGGGGAAAACATACAAACATACAAATGAAGAGCAGGAGTAAGCCACTCAGCCCCTCAAGACCACTCAGTAAGATCATGACTGATCTGATTGTAACCTCCTGCCTACCCCTGATAACCTTTCACCTCATTGTTTATCAAGAATCTATCTATCTCTTCCTTAAAAATATTCAAATACTCTGATTCCACTGCCTTTTGAGGAAGAGAGTTCCAAAGGCTCACTACCTTCTGAGAGAAAAACATTTCTCCTCATCTCACAGAACATCAGGCAGAGGTGGCAGAGGTCCTTAACAGAGTGGCCTGAGGCAGAGGAGTCTGTCTGCCTGCTCTCTGATGAAATAGTTCTGACCTGGGCGCAGATGGAGGTCTCCATGGGGAGAGTAGTGGACACCATGGAGACCTTGGTGGAGATGCGCATGGACCTGCACTCCATCACTGTAGCCACGGGTAAGCTTATGCAGTGGCTACATGAGGGGGGGAGGCGGGGCATCTTGACCTCCCTCCAGGTGCACCTTCCCCCTCAAGGAGTTAGGCAGGGGCCCTCAGATGCCCAAAGGGAGGAGGAGCAGCAATTGGACACACCTAGGACCCTAACTCAGCACTCTCTGAGTGACTGACCCTTCCAAAACCCTCTTGCCTGTGACCCCTTCAGCCTCATCCTCTATGACTGCATAGGGACCAGCTGTTCTACAACAGGACAGCCAAAGTAAGCCGGGGCCCTCCAGAGCAGCTCCAAAGGGCACCCGCCAAAGTCATCCAAGAAATTGGGGCCAATTGGTCAGCAGGCTGCCTCCACCCCTCCTATGGATGTCAGGTGATTGCCTAGAAGAAGTGACCAGTAACGCAAGATTAAGAAGTTTGATTTCACATGCAGTTGTACGGGTGCGCTATGATTGTTAATGTTATGACACTTTTGTAACTATAGCCCACTTGCACTTAAATGAGATCCAATGTGATTTATTTGTTATTTAGTCCTTAAGCCTTTACGTGCACTCCACCCCCAACATCATCTCCAGAGGGACGCCCCAGGCTGGATCTATGTCCACTCGGAATCATGCATGTGTAGGGACGCAAAGCTATTTGCTGGGGCCCTTGCGGGCCATGCAAAAAAGGTCTCCCATACACACTGAGCCTTTGCCCTTTTCATTCTCATCTGTTCCAATGCCCAGCGTTGTAGGTACTATATGCTGGGTTTCTCTTCAGTTGTCCAGTTAAGCTGATCTGTTGCTCCGCCAACTCCCAATGACCCAGCTCCCATACAGCATCTCGAGATCTCCACCACAAGGCTCTGCATAATTGTGACCAGCCAGCCATGGTGCAAATAACATCCAGCATTGAATCCAATACCTTTTCCTCTTTCCCTCCCATCACCCACATCCTCCCCCATAACCACTGATCTCCACCCCGCAAGTACCCGTTCACACCTGCATGTACCCCCACTACCAGAATTCCAGCACGGCCTTTCCACCCTCACTCTCCATACCACCTTACCCATTCCATCACTCCAGCATCATCACTCTGTTTCCCCTATGACCCCCAACCTCCCTGCCAGCCTCCAGGCCTCCACACCCACCTCTTCATTCCCCTCCTCCCTGTCTAACAGCCCTCCCAGCACAGACCATCGCTGCCTAATGGTACTTCCTGCAGCCGTCCACCTGCTGCTTGAAGATTCACCTCCTGAACAAGCTGCTGCTCGAAGATCTGAACCCTGCAAGTAGCTGCTCTGAGGACACCCACTTCCTGCAAGCTGCTGCACTGAGAAGATCCACGTGGTTGATGCTCCACCTACCCACTGCTGCATGTCATCTTCCAAGGTCCAGTCAATGGAGGCCCCCATCTTCACTTCTGATCTCCGCCAGCTGTCCCAGGCCCTCTTGCAGGTAAGTCCCACATTTGCGCACCACATTGGTCCAGATGTGTTCCACTGGGAGCATGGATGATTGGGCAGGGGTGGGGGGATGATTCCAGCCAGGCCTTCATCTGCATCCCATTAACAGGATGCAAAACAGTTTCACACTGGCATGAATGGCAAACCGCCATGATAGACAGGAGCCCGTGTTCCCGCCATCATCATACACCAGCAGGAGACTGACTTTTCAGCTCCCACCGCATTGTTCCCCTCCCCCCAGCAATGCCCAATATTAAACCCACTGCAGTTGTTTGGTGGGGGAGGGTGGAAATGGGAAAATTCCACCCCATGTCTACAGTTGTTGTTTATGCTTCTGGTTCTCACTCAAAAGTGCTTGAAGGGAATTATCAAAGGGGCAAATAATTAACAGGTTTTTGTATTATTTCTATGCTTAATACAGGAATTGGTCAGTTTATCATAAACGGTTCAATGATTTTTCTAAGATAGCAGACTAAGGGATGTTGTAGAAACAGGTTAATTTAATCTAATTAATTTAATATTGCTTGTATCTTTCATGAAATGTGATAAACTATACATTTCAGTTTTGATTTTGAAAGTGCCATTTAGTGTTCTTGAAGTAGACAGATAGGCAGGTATAAACAATTTGGTGGACTGCTCTGAACATTCAGATACAGTCACCCATGGCATTTATGAATTATCCATAACAAATTCAGTTGTTTGTTCGATATACTGACCTTTCTTTGTCATTGAGGCTACTAAACTTCCACTTTACCAACTTGGCATTCCAATATACAACATGACACATTGTAGTAAATCATCACTATAACCTTCTCTTTTGTTCATTGTTCTGTTAACTGAACCATTTTGAACTTCAATTGAGCTTATATTATAAGTCTTGTGAAACCCCTATTGGTGCCCACATATATGTCCGAATGGAATTCTATTTCCTGTTCATCAGTGTCATGAGTTTGCTTTTTAATTATTTTACGTTATTTCAATTGACAGGTGAGGCTATGCTTGGTAAATATAATGAATGGACAATAAACTGTTCAATTTTTCACTCAATTTTTCTGTCAAATAATTTCAGATATAGGACAAATTACATAACTGGTACAGCTATATACAATACAGTCCACCTGCATTGCAATCTCAGTCAATACAACATTTACACTTGCCAGTCTTTGTGAGTTCTGTGAGTGTAACTCCTAACTTGCTACTTAGTGTATCACCTTTTCTTAACTGTTGCTGCGTGATCAGAACAGCAGCCCATTTTAAATCCCATCCCTTTCACTTCTCACCTGCATGTTCCCCTCCAAACAACTCACCATCCTGTCTTGGAACTATATTGCCGTTCCTTCACTGTCGCTGGGTCAAAGTCCTGGAACTGCCTCCCTAACAACACTGGGGGTGTACCTACACGACATGGACTCCAACGGTTCAAGAAGATGGCTCAGCACCACCTTCTCAAGAGCAATTTGGGATGGGCAATAAATGTTGGCATAGCCAGTGATGCCCACAGCCCATGAAAGAATAAATCCACTAAACAACACTTAATAGGCAATTAATACAACAAACTACAGAAAAGGTATTTCCCATTGATGTCGGAACACAACCAAAAACTCCATGCCATGTTTATACATTATTACATTTCTGCTGAGAGTGCAGTGTAATGTGTTCAAAACCCAAAGCTCCTCCTTGCTTTAACATGGTCTCTTTTCCCTGCCCACTAAGGTGAGTTTTTGAGGGTCCTTTTAAGTGCCTTCATTTGATCTTCTGAATATTATCAAATGGACATCCAGTGGAAAGGCATACTCTGGCATCTCTTTGGTCCTTAACTCTCCATGAGCCTTGTTTCTTCAAATGGGGATCTGTCATCACCAGCATTCTGCTTGGTGGTTAACCCCAAAACAATCTTTTTCTTTTGCCTGGCACTGCAGCGCCTGTTTCCAGTCTTCTTCCCCTGAACTCTCTCTGACTAACTCTGAGGCACAGAAAGACCACTTGCCTCCTTCTTTGTCCAAGTGTTAAAACTTACTTTCAATAAGTTTTGACCTGAGTCCCTGTTCCCATGGCAACTGGGTCACATGGGCTTGTCTCCAGGCAGATTTCATAGAGGGTCACATCTCTCTCTCTCCAAACTCCGCTTTACCTTGAATTAAAGGACACAATTTAAAACATAACTGCCCTAAAAATCCAGCATTTGTAACACTATATTAATGGCCCGGATTTTACTGTTAGTCATAAAGGTACAGTGTTCATTGCTAAACTCAAAGATGGCTGCTTAGAAATATTTACCAGGCTTCAGAATATCCACTATTCTGGCTTGACTTTCAATTTGACAGCATTTATAGTGGCGTCCAGGAAGTGTGAGGTAATCAAATAGGCTGAGCAGTCAATTACATTGAAGAATTCTCACAAACAACAAACCAGGATGTAAAAAGAATGGATTATATATATTTTGTAACCGTTTTATGAAATAGGGGCCAAACACTTCCTTGAAATATCATAAACAAATTAAAATTAAATTAAATGTAAACTTAGCTTTTCAGGGCCAGAGAGACTATTCAGAAGTAATTATGACTTAGTATGCCGTTAAAAGCTATACCTCGTTCAACAAGGTTTCATGTTTTCAATGGCTTTGCAGCTAGAATAGTGTGTGAATATTGAAGGACGTGACAAATAACTGATTTTGTGTTGATTGCACTGTGAAGACTGCAGTAGTGCACCCTACGGAGAAGCAGGATATCACCGATAGCAACTCCCAGATTTCCACTCTTAACTGCACAAGAGGTTGTTGTCAGTTTTACACAGCAATATCGGTGAACCCTGACAGTTTTACCATCTTTACCACATCACAGTTCTTGAAATTGTGTTTTTCAAACACCTTTGCACACTGATTTTGGGTTAAGGTTTGAGGCATGTTTCCCAATTGTTCCATTAATCAGAAAATTCATTTCAAAATGAAAGGTTGAGATTGAATTTTTTTTTATATATAAATTGTTCTTAATTGTTGTATTGTGATTGTAAGGAATGCTTAATTCATTATATTCAAAATTTAATATATATAAATAAACTTTAATTCCTAAAGCCACAAGTTAATTGTAGAGAACTGGGTGAAAACCTATATTAAAACAGGCAAACTTCTGATGTGAATGCAATTCAAATAAGCCCAAGTTAATTATAATTCAAAGAATGAGTTATGTTTATTGACAGGCTGGACCGTGTCAACTTAAGGTTTGTAAAATCCATCTCTTTCTTTGGAATTTTAGAAGGAAGGAATTTTAAATGAGGGATATTTCACCTAAAAGTCTGTTTGAGGACATCCCAGAGGATGTTGTGCCAGCATGGAGATGGGTGGAGCTTAGGGAGATTCTCTGGTTTCAATTTAGCTGGGAGTTTGCTGGGAAAGTTTGTTCATTGCAAACTGGATTTTGTGTGGTGCATTCCCTGAGAGAAGGTAGCCAAATTGAATGACAGTGGGTTAAGACTGCAGTTTAAGCAGAGGAAATGCTGAATTCATCATTCATGCATGAACTTCAGTTAAGGCTTAATCTCAGTTTGGATTTTATGAGGGAACAGAAGTTGAAAGTCAATGGGATTCACATAAGTGTCAGGTGAGCACCTTGGCCAACTCTGCAGCTCCCTGACCAATTTGACATACAGGCCCTCCTGGTATGGACTGAGCATGCACAAGTTTCATGCTACATTGGACCCTTAAGTACCTACTTTCTATCTAAAAAACGGGCACAACATAGTCTAACTTCGAGGCCCTGTTTTCTCGATATGTGCTCCTCCAACATAATGATTTATGGATATCTTGTCCTTCTGGATGAGACTCTGCAACAAGAGGGAAAGGACAATCTGGGGCACAGTCATGGTTCTTGTGTCGAAGGGTACTCGGTATCCATTCTTCATTTTAATACAGAAATTCCAAAGTTATATTTTTTTTCTTGGCTTGATTCCACCAGATTAGCTGATGTTAATTGAGTTAACAGGCAGGAAAAGACCAGCTGCCCTACATTCACATGATGGCTAGAACATCATGGCAAAAGACTGCGTAAGGAGCTTCCATTGATGCCCATTCTATTTCTTCTTTTACCTCTGGTACAGTAGCAGTTCTGTGAATGCCGCAGTTCATGATAATGTCACAGACAATGCTATGTTGGTAATAAGGAATTAATTGGACTCTAACACCAGGTTGTTAGCCTTTTGAATTCTCATCCATAAAGATCACTGGAGGCTGGGTCATTGAATATATTCAAGACTGAGTTAGACAGATTGACAAGGGAGCGAAGGGCTGTGGGAGAGAAGGCAAGAAAGTGGTGTTAAGTCCCCAATCAGGTCAGCTGTGGTCTTATTGAATAGCAGAGCAGGCCTACTCCTGTTCCTTATTTCTTATGTTCAGATTCATTTCTGAGTCAAGCAGTGAGGAAAAAGTTTTTTTTTTAATTCATTCATGGGATGCGGACATCACTAGCTAGGCTGGCATTTATTTTCCACCCCTTATTCCCCTTGAGAAGGTGATGGTGCGCTGCCTTCTTGAACCGCTGCAGGCCATGTGGTGTAGGTGCACCCATAGTGCTGTTAGGGAGGGAGTTCCAGGATTTTGACCCACTCTTACCTCACCAAGTCATTGGTGCAAAAGTCCAGTTTGAGGTCCTGATGAAATGTTTTCTAATGTTTATATTTCACAGTTATGGTTGATTTGCACTGTGGTGAAAAGGGAGGTGATGGTGTGAGCTCCTCCAGTGACTAAGTGGGTGAATCCCTCCACCACCGATGCACAGTAGAAGCAGTGTGTACTATCTACAAGATGCACTGCCTCACCAAGGCTCCTTAGACAGCACCTTCCAAACCATCGACCATTACCATCTAGAAGGACAAGGGCAGCAGATAGATGGGAACACCACCATCTGGAAGTTCTGTTCCAGGCTGCTAACCATCCTGACTTGGAAATATATCGCCGTTCCTTCACTGTCACCGGGTCAAATTCCTGGAACTCCCTCCCTAACAGAACTGTGGATGTACCTACACCACATGGATTGCAGCGGTTCAAGAAGACAGCTCACCACCACCTTGTCAAGGGCAACTAGGGATGGGCAATGAATGCTGGCCCAACCAGCGAAGCCCACATCCCGTGAATGAATATTTTTTAAAATCTAAAGATCGGTCCCTATGTTGAGCAACCTGATCTTAGCTGGGCCATCAGTTGGAAGACTGCAACTGGTTTCACTTCCCAGACTTGCAAGGGGGTATGGTTTCTACTCTGGTTCATTACTCATTTCCTTTTCCAAAAGTATATGTAACAATGAGTTTCTGACTAGATTTGGTCCAGTTGCAATGGCCCCCATTGCTGGTGGAATGGCTCATTAGTTATCCACTGTTTGAGTTCATACTTGGAGGATCACCATTCAGATGAGGCACTTGCAAAATCACTGGTGCAAATCGAACTGTACTCCAGCATCCTTTCAGGAAAGGAAAACAAAGTGCAAGAGTTTGGAAGGAGTTTTAATTAAAACAACAGACAGCAGTTAATGCAGCAGATGTATTTCAGGTGTGATAAAATTGGCATATTCTGCTTCACTGATGCTGGTAAATGGAAAACTGATTGAATCTAAAATTAGCCAAAATCTATAATGTACAACAAGAAAATTGTACGTGCATAATCAAAGCAAATTCTAACTGGATTCATCCTCAAAGGTTAGTTTTGACCTAATATTAATCTGTTCACACTAAACAAAATGTATAATATATCAACAAATGTGCCAAATACTTCTTTACACTCCAGCTATGATGACACCACACGCAATATTCTTACATCATCAACATAACTTGTTAATGGCACTGTGTGTGATTTGCTAAGGTCAACGTATATATTACGTGGCACAGGACCACCCACACACTGATATAAGAGTACAGATGACCAGCACCTTGGGGATGGTCCAGTGTCGGATAGAGCTGTGTGCACGAGCAAGCACGGAGACAGCTCCTGGCTTGAACCCTTTCATGTACATAGTTCTTGTCATTAATAAATATATATAGTTGACCTACTTAAGACTACAAAGACTTCATTAAGACCTACCGAAAGGTATCCAACAGTCAGCATTGTGATGACTATTCTTGTTATATATTTTTCTCCCCCTTTTCCCTGCTCTGAAGGTGTTGACTTGGTGACTCATTCAGATTATTTTCTTCTTCCTATCCCAAGGGCACAGAAGCCTTGCATAACCTCCTTGATGCTGAATTGATCAACTCAGTAAAGACCAGGGATCAACCCTGGGCATTCACCGCATACATGGCTTACCTGAGCCATTGGGAGAGCCACAGTGCCTGACCTCAGCTGAGTTCTTCGTTTCCGCCCAAAACTGTGTGCATAGGGAAGCAGCAACCCCAGTGTTTGTCATATTCTTGTCCTATTATAAAGGCTGCCAAGATTCTCAATAACAATGATTATCCTTTGGTTTCAGCTGCTTCCCACTGCTAAATAACAGACACAGCCACCCATTTCACAGATTGGTTGATACTGAAACAAAAGCCAAGAGAAATGCGTTATATACTTCTTCTGAAGTTCACTCTTTCTGATCAGCATTCAACAGTTTCATCAGTTCAAGTCAAATATTGATTATCAGGTTTTGTTGATGTACCATTTTAATTGGACATTATTGTTCAATTGCCTTTGTCTAAATTGCATATTTCCACTGTAGTCATTGGTATTCTAAGCTTGTGACTCTTCAGCAACAGCAGCATTGCTGCATGGTGACTGCTATCATTTTAAAGAATATTGCAATGAGGATTTTCATTTACAAGCCAATACTTCCTAACAATGTTTACACAGTTAAAGTATTGTGCTCAAAAGTTAAGTAGCTTGCTGTACTGGACAAGTTTCCTACTTGAAACATTTTTTACTTACTGAGCTCTTGAAGAAGATATACGCTTGAACTAGATCTACGACTAGAAAAGTGAGAGAAACCAGCGTTCAAAAAGAATTTGAAAGATGGTTCTGTGAACTTTTTGCAGAAAGAAGATTGCATATGATGAAAAATTAGCTGCAAATTCACTAGGAGTCTGCTTCACAATGCTGGCAAAACAAATTACCTCCCCATTATCCCCACTGGGATGTGCGCACAATTGGAGGTGTTGTATTTTAGGTGAAATATTAAAGTCTTGTTTGCCCTCTTGAGTGGATACTATTTGAAGAGCAGGGAAATTTATTTTCTTATTCAAATGAATATTTATCAAAAGAACATGATCCCTTGGTCATTTACCTCATTGCTGTTTGTGCAATCTCTCAATGCACAATTAGGCTGCCTTATGTGACAATCTTTGTGTTGGGAAAAGTTTGTATTTTCTTTTGTGCAATGTCTCTTTAGGACAAAGTGGGCTGTGGAGTATTCGGAAAGAAAGTTAATTGACTTCCTGATTATGACATCATTAGGATCCAAGAAATGCCCATATTATCTGAGTTTGCCATAGGGATGAACAACTAAGAAGCAAAGGGTAAAAAGATAGCTAACTGCAGTGGAGCTGAGTCAGCCAGTGTTCTCTGGTTGTCAGTTCAGAACACTGAGAATTTGTGTAAAGAAAAAACAGGCAAGGTTCCCTCTGAATGGAACAATTTTCTGTTTAGCAATCTTCAAACAGATCCTTGTGTTCAAGCCATTCTCTAAGAATAGAGCAAAGAGCTGAAGATAAGAAGGGCAAGTGGTTGTGGCCTGGACAAGTTTCCCTCTGGGATTTGAGCAACTCAGCATTTAGCATCGGCAATGTCATAATAGTGAATTATGCAAACTAAGTTTGTAGGCAGAATAATGAAAGGTGAAATTTAATGCAGGCAAGTGCAACAAACTAACCACAGGAAGGAAACATTAATGATGTTTACCCCATGATTTATACTGAAATTGTAAAGGGTGTAGATCATTTTTAAAAACATGTTGCTGTTTCAGTATTACCAGAGCCTATCAGACCATGTAAAGGGTCTGGAGAAGGGAATCCCAAGAAATTCTGTGCCACCAGGACTGTTGTGACTCATGTGAGAGAGGGTTCATAGGCATGAGCCTTAAGAGGGTTGACCATGTCCAGGGACATTGGGCAGAATACAGATACTGGTGTATGTGAACTCAAGGTTGAAACGATTGAGTGGGAAATGAGATACCCTATAAAACAGGAGTTGAGTCGGAAGGACTGTCAGATTACAGATTTGTGCAGGTAGTGCAAGTTATTTGCCCTTTTATTAGAAATACCCTTCACTTGTTAATGAATGTAGGAATTATGTTGATTTTAGTTGGTTTCATACAGTAAAGGTTTTAAAAAGTGAAATCCTGTCCAGCAGTTTTCTTACCATTGGCATTGTAAGGGTTTTTTTTTTTAAAGTTACCGGTCTCCACGGGGTTCACAACACTCGTTTCTAAGTTACAACAGTAACTCCGTTTTGAAAATACTTTATTAGTTGTGAAGGACTTTCTAATGGTCTGAGTTTGTGAAAGGCACTATACAAATGCAAGATTTTTAAAAAATGATCTACACCCTTTACAATTTCAGTATAATTCATGGGGTAAACATCATTAATATTTCCTTCCTGTGGTTAGTTTGTTGCACTTGCCTGCATTAAATTTCACCTTTCATTATTCTGCCTACAAACCTAGTTTGCATAATTCACTATTATGACAATGCCGATGCTAAATGCTGAGTTGCTCAAATCCCAGAGGGAAACTTGAAATAACTGTGATAACCAATTTTGCCATATGTATGTTCTGAGAAGCAGGTTTTGAATTCACCACCGAGTCTCAAGAGATTTTTGTAAAACTAAATTAAACATTTATTACTGAAAAGATTGTAAGCACATCCTATGTCTACAAATTACTATGATAATACCTTCTAAAAAATCCCCTAATTAATCTGATTCTCAGTTACACCTCCATTAAGGCAACAGTAAAACACATACATTTAAATGGACCCCTGGCAAAGTGCACTCTGGACATTCGTATTCAAAATGAGTTTCTTTCAGTTCTGGGTCCTTTCAGACAGCAGCTTAAGGTTTATAGGCTGGAGGCTTTAGATCTTAGAATCCTTCCTCTTTTATCAACAGCCTTCTCTTCCTTTATACATATTTTCCTCTTTGAATGCAAATTCTCATTGTATAACTAGGTTTTTGAACTTTACCTCTTCTAACAATAAAACCCTTTCATAGCACCAATTTTATTAGTAAGCTTTGAAAAAAGTAAACACATTGTTTGCCTTCTTCTGGCTAGGTGTAATATTTCACCCATTCTTGTAAATGGTTTATTTAAAGATGCAAATTGCCCCCTTTACACTTCACCTTGTAGCTTCCTTATGTTTACCTAAATAAAATTTCAAACCTACTTTTCTTCTATACATCAAAACCTCTAGACCAGCTGGCTTTAATCCAATTAAGACACACACACATACACAAGCATAGACACAGACACCTCTACAGCTTTATTTTAAAATAATTTCCAATATCATTTTCAACATTATTATATCTTCTTGACAATCACTCAGTAATTTCTGAGCAGCTTTGTCCCCCTTTAAAATCATCAGCAATTTTGACCATGTTGCATTGAGTTTCTAGGCCCAGGTCACCTTTTTTTTAAAATAAAGAACATTAGGTGTCCCCACACCAAGATTCATAATTCCTTCATCAACATTGATATAACTACCACCTGTAAGCTCCCCTCAAGCCACACACCACCCTGGCTTGGAACTATATCACCGTTCTTCTGCTGTCACTGAAACCCCCTCCCGAACAACACTTTGGGTGTACCTTCGCCACATGGGACTGCAGCAGTTTAAAAGGAAACTCATTACTACCTTCTCAAGGGGAACTAGGGATGGGCAAAAAAATGCTGGCCTTGCCAGTGATGTTCAGGCCCCATGAAGAAATAAAAAAAAAACACTTTTTATAAGCAGTCATTACTCAATAAGTTTCTTGTGCATTTTGAGGGTTTAATATCAGTTATCACAGCCTTAGTTTGATTAATAGCCTTTCATGTGGGACTTAGTCAAATGCTTTTTGGAAGTCTGGTTTAAAATGTAAGAGGACTTTCCACAGTCCACTTGTAATGTTTTACCTCCTCAAAGCAAGTCACAGAGACATAGAGCCATCAAATCATTATGGCACAGGAGTTCATTCAGCCCATTTAGTTCATGCCAGTTCTCTGTGGAGAAATCCAGTTAATTTCCATTCCCCCAACCTATCCTGTCACCCTAAAAGTTTATTTCCCCAATTGCTCATCCAATTTCCTTTTGAAATCACTCATTGTCTCTGCTGAAGCCACCCTTGTAGGCAAAAAATTCCAGATCATTACCAATTGCTACACAAAAAGGTTCTTCTTCACATTCCTTGGCATATTTTGCCCAAACCCTTAAACCTGTGTTCCCTAGTCCTTGTACAATCAGCTAATGGGGACAACTTTTCTTTATCTTAGCTAGACCTGTCATAATGTTGTACACCTCTTTCAAATCTCAATCTCTTCGCTCCAAGAAGAACAACCCCACATTCTCGAACCTAACATTGTAACTAAAATCCCTCATCCCTGGAAAATTGGCCCTGCACCCTGTCAAGGACCCTCACCTCCTTCCTAAAGTATGAAAATTAGAACTGAAAGAGAAAGAGAACACCACATGAAGGGAACACTGATGGTGGCTAGGGCACAGATGTACTCTGGGTGGGGGACTTCAATGTCCATCACCAAGAGTGGCTCAGTAGCACCACTACTGACCAAGCTGGTTGAGTCCGAAAGGATAGAGCTGCGAGACTGGATCTGTGGCAGGTGGTGAGGGAACCAACAAGAGGGAAAAACACACTTGACCTAATCCTTATCAACCTGCCTGCCGCAGATGCACCTGCCCATGACAGTATTGGTAGGAGAGACTACCGCACAGTACTTGTGGAGATGAAGTGCCGTCTTCACATTGAGAATACCCTCCATTGTGTTGTGTCGTATTACCACCATGTTAAATGGGATAGATTTCAAACAGATCTAGCAACTCAAGACTGGGAAAACATGAGGTGTTGTGGGCCATCAGCAGCAGCAGAATTGTACTCGAACACGATCTGTAACCTCATGGCCCAGCATATCCCCCACTCTACCATTACCATCAAGCCAGGGGATCAATGCTGGTTCAGTGAAGAGTGCCGGAGGGCATGCCAGGAACAGCACCAGACATGCCTAACAATGAAGTGTTAACCTGGTGAAGATATGACATAGGACTACATGCATGCCAAACAGCACAAGCAGCAAGAGATGGACAGAGCTAAGTAATTCCACAACCAATGGATCAAATCTAAGCTCTGCAGTCCTGTCACATCCAGTTGTGAATGGCGGTATTGGACAGTTAAACAACTCACTGGAGGAGGAGGCTGCACAAATATCCCCATTCCCAATGATGGGGAGCCCAGCACATCAGTGCAAAAGATAAGGCTGAAGCATTTGCTACAATCATCAACCAGAAGTGCTGAGTGGTTGATCCATCTTGGCCTCCTCAGAGGTCCCCAGCATCACACATGCCAGTATTGAGCCAATTCGATTCACTCCATGTGATATCAAGAAAGGGCTGAAGGCATTGGATATTGCAAAGGTTATGTGGCCTGACAACATTCCGGCAACAGTACTGAAGATTTGTGCTCCAGAACTTGCCATGCCCCTAGCCAAGCTGTTCCATTACAGCTACAACACTGGCATTGACCCAGCATTGTGGAAAATTGCCCAGGTATGTCCTGTCCACAAAAAGCAGGACAAATCCAACCTGGCCAATTGCCGCCCCATCAGTCTACTCTCCATCATCAGTAAAGTGATAGAATGGGTCATCAACAGTGCTATTCAGTGGCACCT
Organism: Carcharodon carcharias; assembly: GCF_017639515.1. Taxonomy (NCBI): domain Eukaryota; kingdom Metazoa; phylum Chordata; class Chondrichthyes; order Lamniformes; family Lamnidae; genus Carcharodon; species Carcharodon carcharias. The sequence continues at coordinate 16,198,577 of NC_054476.1, forward strand.
GATTAGCAATAACCTGCTCACTGATGCCCAGTTTGGATTTTGCCAGGGCCATTCAGCTCCAGACCTCATTATTGCTTTGGTTCAAACATAGGCAAAAGAACTGAATTCCCAAGGTGAAGTGAGAGTGACTGCCCTTGACATTAAAGCCACATTTCACCGAGTGTGGTGTCAAGGAGCCCTAGCAAAACTTGAGTCAATGGGAATAAGGGGGAAAACTCTCCGCTGGTTGGAGTCATACCTAGCACAAAGAAAGGTGGTTGTGGTTGTTGGATGTCAGTCATCTCAGCTCCAGGACATCACTGCTGAAGTTGCTCAGGGTAGCGTCTTAGGCCCAAGCATCTTCAGCTGCTTCATCAATGACCTACATTCCATCATAAGGTCAAAAGTGGGGTTGTTCATTCATGATTACACAATGTTCAGCATCATTCACAACTCCTCAGATACTGAAGCAGTCCATGTCCAAATGCAGCAAGACCTGGACAATATCCAGGCTTGGGCTGACAATTGGCAAGTAATGTTTATGCCACACAAGTGCCAGGCAATGACCATCTCCAACAAGAGAGAATCTAACCATTGCCCCTTGACATTTAATGGCATTACCATCACTGAAACCCCATTATCAACATCTTGGGGGTTACCATTGACTAGAAATTGAGCTGGACTAGCCATATAAATACTGTAGCTACAAGAGCAGGTCAGAGGCTAGGAATCCTCTGGCTAGTAACTCACCTCCTAACTCCCCAAAGCCTGTCTACATTCCATAAGGTACAAGCCAGGTGTGTGATGGAATACTCGCCACTTGCCTGGATGAGTGTAGCTCCCACAACACACAAGAAGCTTGACACCATCCAGGACAAAGTAGCCCACTTGAATGGCACCACATCGACAAACGTTCACTCCCTCCACCACCGACGCACAGTAGTAGCAGGTTGTACCATCTACAAGGTGCACTGCAGGAATTCACCAAGGCTCCTTAGACAGCACCTTCCAAACTTACGAGCACTGCCCTCTAGAAGGACAAGGGCAGCATATACATGGGAACACCACCAGCTGGAAGTTTTCCTCCAAGTCATTCACCATCCTGACTTTGAAATATATTGACGTTCCTTCACTTTCGCTGGAAAATCCTGGAAACTTTCTCCCCATCAGTACTGTGGGTGTACCTACACCACATGGACTGCAACAATTCAAGAAGGCAGCTCACCACCACCTTCACAAGGGCAGTTAGCGATGGGCAATAAATGCTGGCCTAGCCTTTTTAAAAAAAAAAATTGCCAGTGTGGCTGATGCCTGTCACCATGCCATCAGCTTTTAGATTACTCTTCCACTCTGTTTATGTTGTCATCTCTGATTAATCTCATCTCCTTCCATCTGGTGATGTTGGCTCTTGCTCCAGCCTAATATCTTCTTCCTCCTCCTCACTCCCTTCTGATTCATCCCTAACTGTAATATGATATTGTCAAGAGATGAGATGACGATACCCCAAGCAACAGGGAACAGTTATACCATTTAAGGGTATCAAGCAGGGTGAGTGTCGTCACAATGGGAATTCAATGACACATCAACAAAATGATGAGCCCAATGGAGAAGTTCAATGGCTAAACTGATGCCCGTTCATTTTTTACCAGCCGCACATATAGGGCTGAATTTCATGGCCATAGCACTGGCCCCATCCAGAAAGTCTAGATCAATCCCACCACGGCCCTTTGCTGAAACCCCAGTGGAATTCAACGAATATCGGGTAGTTAACTAACTGCCATATGGGTTTCCGTGTCTTGGAATCCCGCTTCTAAGGGCTGTCAAACAAACAGAGGGCCGGCACCACCAGGAGTGATGGCCCCTCCTGGCACTGCACCCACCCAGGGGTAGCATCCATGGACAAGGCCCTGGAGTGCCTATAGTTTTTTGGGTTTGGCAGGGCCGGTCCATGGCAAGGTGGGCAGCCAGCCAATGTTCAAGGCAGTGGGGGTTTCTTTCAGCTGGAGGAGTCCTTGCTGCCAGGGTCACCTGGAGGCCACAGAGTAGCTGATCAGGGGGAGCTCCTCCTCCCCAAAGCTGCAGGGAGAGGATCAGCTTTCCCTGGACGACCTCCCCACATGACGCATGCTCCCACATTGGTGTGATGAGGCCTTTAAGTGGTCATTAATTGGAGGAGTCCAGAAGACAATAGGAACTCCACCCCTAGCATCCAACTCCAATTGTGCTACTGGTGTGGTGGGGTGGGGCGGTGGGGGGTTGCAGGTGGAAGGATTAAATTCTTCCCATAATGTGCGGAAAATAATTTTTCTATCGATTTTATAAAGTAAATCTGAATTTTAACTAAAATCCTTAAATCCCCACCAATATGCTTTTTATTTCAAAATTCCTTTTTGCTCCCTTATGTACTTTACAAATGGGCCTTTGAAGAATCTTACCTTGTACCCTCTAGAAAGCAAACACATCATAGAAGATTCTATTAAAATAAGCTTTCTGATAATAAACACAGATTATTTTTTCAAACTTACATTTGTACAGCACCTTTTAATGTAAAAAGAATTTCACTGGAGTGAGCCAAAGCAGGAGATATTAGGAGAGTTAACAAAAAAAACTCAATAGCTAGATTTTAAGAAGCATCTTAAAGGAGGAATGAGAGATGGTTTTAATAAAAAGAAAGCTCTGATGAAAGGTGATTAACTCTCATTTCTCTCCACAGATGCTGCCTTGGCCTGCTGAGTATTTCCAACATCTTTCAACTTGAGTCAGATATTTTCTTTTTGTGAAAAGCAAATAAGTTATCTAAAGCCTTTCAGGTCCTCAGGATATTCCACACTACTTCAGCATGGAAGTAGTTGGGTGCTGTGGGTTGTAGTTAGGCCTGAGCTCGAAGGAAAATTAAGATTTCTATTCATGGGTTCTGTACAATAACATGCTATAAAATATGTTTTTACAGGTTGTGGGCTGTAGGAAATTTCCCAACAGTCAATGAACTTCATGCATGAATAATGGATGACTGATAACCCCGCGTAACCACAATCCAGGAGAAGTTAGTACATTTGGCAAATGTACAGAATAGATGCTAGAAAACCTTAGAATTCTGTAAGTTTAAAAATAACACCTATACCAACACAACATAGTACAAGACTCTAAAGTCTCATACTCAGAAGCAGCACATCATTGTGCACCAAGATTGACATTTTAATTTCTCACACCAGCTATCCTGATTGCCTTTCTGGTGAGACTGACATGCATTGTGGAGCTGTGCTCAGTAGAAACATAACTGAGGCTGCCGAAATTAATTTAGCTCGAGACATTTGGATCCATCAGAGAGAAAGGATGTTCATTTCATCGCAAAGGATTATATTCAAACTTGATTCAGGAGGTGAAGGAGAAGTATTCTGATCCACCAAATGTCTGAAAGTCTGGGAAAATTCCAGAGAAAATTGGTGCAGACCCAAACCAGCCAGGCTTGGGTCCCAAGGGACGAAATGATTGGATTTTAACACCCCCTACAAAGAATCATGCACACTCCCTCATCTCCTTCCCTTAGGCAAACATGTGCTTAATGCCGGCCAAATCCCTAAGCAACTCTGATTCAGAGTGTACAATTGGTCTATCCACCCCTTTGGCAAGAGGTTCACAGAAATGAAATTGTAACTCAGAAACTTCAACTAAAGAGCTCAGGGTCCCACAGGGAATGAATGATTTATTTCCCCTCTTAATTTTATTCTTTTAATTTTTAGTTGTACCTACTTTATATAAAAAAAAAGTTTTCATCTCTGAAAATATCAAGTTATATTAGCTGTCCCTAAATATACAAAAATAAATCTTACTTAACAAACATCTGATTAAACATTCGCCTCAGGAAACAGGTATTTGGCATTTGAACATATGTTTACCAGCATAAATAATTGATGTGTATTAAATTTAGCAACTTAAAATCTGTAACAAAAGTTGCCTTATAAAATGGTGATTCTTCACACACAAACTTTTCTTTTTTTTCATTTAATTCATAGTTTAAGGAGCCTGGTAATCATGTTGCAACAAGATCAGGCACCAAGATACGGAAATGGCTGACTTGCACGTCCATTTGCCAGTCATGTGTGATGAGCAGTTTTGTCCGTCCTAAACCATGGAAATAGTCAGGGTGTGGAGGGGAAAATGACACTTTCAGCATGCAAGCGCTGCTCCTTTTTGCTAACCTGTAGAGTATTTTGAGAACAGAAAGAAAATATGATGTGTTGGTCTATCCATCTTTAACAACGTAGTTTAAAGCCAATCACGTGTAGCAATATCTAGGAAGAGAACCTCACAGCTTCAAGGGGCAGAATTTTCTGCCTGTCAGGCCGGCGGAGTGGGAGCGGGAGCGGGTGTGAACCCAGTCGCCGCTGGCGATGGCGTCCACGTCGCCATTTTGCACGGACGGGCCAATTAGGGCGCGCCCAGCGTGGATCGCGGCCCCCGAGGACAGCGGGAGAGGGCGGGCGGCGGCGGGACTGCAATGACCATCGGGTCCAACGGGGACCCGGGCGGTCTGTTTTAAAAAGCTGCTGCGGCCTATCGAAGGCTGTGAATCACGGCCAGTGGAAGGGCTCCCCAGAGCGCTGCTGGTGAGCAGGCCAGGCAGGAGGGTAGGACGGGGTAGGACGGGGTGGGGGGTGGGGGGGAGGTGGGGAGAGGTGGGGGTGGGGAGGGTGGTGGTTGGGCACGGTGCCCCTCGTTTTTCTGATGATTGCCTTGCTGCCCTCCTCGAGGAGGTGGCAGCACAGCAGGAGGTCCTCATACCCCAGGACGGGAGGAGGAGGCCCCCCCACATGATGAAACTTGCCTCGGAGGAGGTGGCAGAGGTGGTGAGCTCCTGTGACGTGATGCGGCACACCTGGATCCAATGTCACAAGCGCTTCAATGGCCTGTTGCACTCAGGATGGGTGAGTACCATGTTGGCATCGGTTACTTAACCCAGCAGGTAGGCTTTCCCCCCGGAGCCACACCCCTCCCCCAACTAAGTCTGAGTGTCGTTACTACATTGAATCATTGACAACATGTGTCCTTCGCTGGGTGGGCCAGCAGATATTGCCCTTGCCGAGGTCACCCTGAGAGGATGGTGATGAGATGGGTTCTGCCCCCGCAGCATGTGGTACACTGAGACTCACGTTACTGTTTTGGGGGCAACCTGGAGGAGCAGCACCTAGGCGCAGAGCTGGAACTCCAGGACATGTCCAAGTCAGGGTGATGAGATGCTGGGAGGGGAGCTTCAAGGTGGCGTGGCACCGATCGATCTGCTGCCCTCGGCGCTCCACGTGCTTGCGCCTCCTTGCTATGGAAGGTTAGACAATGTGGTGCCAAATGTGATGTAGGCAACATTTGGCCAAGTGGCCAAGGGGGTGTGGTGGGGGGGTGTGCGGGGTTGGTTGGAGACAGGACTGGCGTCTTTGTGTGAGTGTTCAGCAGCTGTGGGGTGAGGAGGCACTGGAGCCCTGCAATGTCCCACTTTGGCTGGGGTGGGACAGTGCGAAGAGATTCCAGGTAGAAATAGCACTAATCAATGCTCTTCTCTCCTTTTCAGGAGAAGAATGCTCATAATGCTGCCGAGTGGGTGAGGACTAGCAGCAGGCTGACACAGTTGGTGATACTCAGCCGCTTTGAGCAGAGTCCTAGATTTAGAGAGGTGCCATGCATCCAGGTCCACCTGTGTTGGTGAGGCTGGGGTGCCATGGGCAGGTATGTGTGCCCAGCAGTGAGGTCACCATTAGTGTCCCAGCAGCCATGGCAGTGCTGAATGTTCAGTGATTAAAGTTTGCAACATGGCTTGACCATTGCTTATGGAAGGATGAGCGCATAATGATCTGGGGGACAGGGATGCACATTGACATTGTCTCCACGTTAACTGATCCAATCTCCTTGTTCTTCCTTTCAGCATCACCGGAACAGGGCCAGGAGGAGGAGAAGCAGGGCCCCCCTCTCACATCTGAGGGCCCTGAAGTCACGGTCTTGCCAGTGTCACACCATCTCTGCCAGGCAGACACCAGCGCAGATACCAGCACCTCGGTGGGAATTAGATCATCGGCTAGTGTCCCAGGGAATAGCAGTGAGGGCACTTCACAGTCGCTGGAGGAGCTGGCAGAGACAGAGAGTTCCCATGGCGCCAGCAGTCGGAGGACTGTAGGGGACCAGGCACATGCTCAGTCGGTGCCTGATGATGTGGCTCCGGAGTTGTCCATGACGCAGCAAGAGCCGGGTATGTGGGAGCATCTGGGGAGGATACATGAGGTTATGCTTGGCTCCTCCTCTGTGGTGGAGGAGTCTCCATGTATGATCGATGAAGAAATGAACCTCATGGCCGAGCGCCATGCATCCTCCATGGAGAGAGTGGCGACTCTAGTGGAGATCGTACTTCAGGAGACCCGTCAGGGCTTCCTGGGGATGCGCTCGGACCAGCAAGCCCTCACATTGGCAATGACCAATTGAGGTCAATGCCAATGTGGGAGATGGTCTGGGCGCCAAGTTTCCCAGCTCGGTACCCATCCATCCACGGTGAGCAGGGAGGTCCGAAGCAACCTCACGTCGGCACAGCAGCTGCCTGTCGTCTCTGCAGGTTCCTCTCAGGGTGCTCCGGATGAGGGCGGCAGTTCCTCTGCCTCTCTGCCAGCGACTGTTGCATCTGGTGAGGCTGCAACAACTGGGGAGATGCCAGCTGTGGAACTGGCCACTCCCTCCCAGGCGGGGCCAGCACAGGCTCCATGGGTCAGAGGACGACCGCCAAGGTCATCGAGGCCAACAGGACAGCAGAGTGGGTAGGGTGTCTCAGATACCGCTCCCAGTGAGCAGGCAGCACCAAGATGTAGCACCCAAAAACGTAAACATAAGGCACCTTAGGCACACCATGGGTTTATCACTGGTGCTTTGTGTTGGCTGCAATGGGGTCTTTATGATTTGATGTGATTTTTAACATCTTTGTCATTTTGTTTCCTTAAGTTCCTTTTGTTATACCATTAAATTCAGACATGTCACCATGGCTGAGGGTGCCTCTTTTCTTCTGCAGATGGATGGCTTCCAAAAATGTTATGAGTGATTTGTGGGACATTCAGCTTTATTCACAAGGCCCTTAGTTAATGTTCCTATCCAGGCAGATTTTGCTCTTAGGTATCGAGTATTGTGCCTACAGCCCTGGCTTGTCCTGGTGGTCCATCTGTGGTGTGCTAGCTGAAGGTTTGTTGGATTAAAGCCTCCCAGGTGTCCCTACCTCCCTGGAGTATGGCCGGGTCAGCGTCTACCCCCTCAGCATTTCCCTGTGCCTGTTCGTCCTCGGACTCACTGCTGGACTCATCGTGTGCAGCCGCAGCCACTGTGTCAGCGTCTTCATCATCCACTGTGTCCCCCCTTTCCGGCGCAAGATTGTGGAGAGCGCAGCATGCAACCACTATCACCGAGACACGATCTGGGGGGTACTGGAGTGTGTCCTCTAAGTGGCCCAGGCATCGGAAGCACATCCTGAGAAGACTGATGGTTCTCTCCACCACAGCCCTTATGGTGCCGTGGCTCCTTTTGTACCGCTGCTCAGTTTCTGTTCTTGAATGGCGGAGAGGCATCATGAGCCTTCTTCTGAGGGGATAGCCCTTGTCACCCAGCAGCCATCCATCCAGTCAGGCTGGAGCACTGAAGACCCTCGGCACCTGGGAGTGTCTGAGGATGTGGGTTTTTTTGGGAGCTGCCTGGGTACCTTGCACAGACTTGTAGAATCAGCATCCTGTGATCACACACTATCCGCACGTTCATGGAGTGGGAGCCCTTCCTGTTGACGAAGGCACTTGGCTCACCTGCTGGCGCCTTGATGGCCACATGTGTACAGTCTATAGCACCCTGGACATGGGGGAAGCCAGCAATGGCCGCGAAGCCTCTGGCTCGCTGTGTCTGTCTTGCCTGGTCCCAACGGAAGTGGATGAAGGTCAATGTATGCCTGAACAGAGTGTCCATAAACTGATTGACACAAGTGTGGATAGCTGATTGGGAGACACCGCAAAGATCATCCACCGATCCCTGGAAGGAGCCAGAGGCATAGATGTAGAGGGCAGCTGTGACCTTTAGAGCTACCGGCATGGGGTGTCCATCCACACAGTTAGGGGAGATCTCAGGGCCTATCATCTGACAGATATAGTTGACTGTCTCTCTTGAGAGACGGAGCCTCCTTCGGCACTGCACCTCAGACATATTGAGGTAGCTGCTTCGCCGCCTGTATATTCTGGCAGCAGGATAGTGGCATCTTCTGCGGCCTCCTCTGCCTTGGACTACCTCTTGGCCCTGCGCCCCTTGTGCCTGCACCTGTCCTCCCAAAGGTGGCTACCCTGGAGGCTGAATGTGCACTCCTGATGAGACAAAGCTGGGTGGGAAAGTGAGCTGTGAGGAGGATGCAGAGATGCTTCAGTGTGATTTGGACAAGCTGAGTGAGTGGGCAAATGCATGGCAGATGCAGTATAATGTGGATAAATGTGAGATTATCCACTTTGGTAGCAAAAACTGGAAGGCAGATTATTACCTGAATGGCTACAAATTGAGAGAGGGAAATGTGCAATGAGACTTGGGTATCCTTGTACACCAGTCGCTGAACGTAAGCATGCAAGTGCAGCAGATGGTAAAGAAAGCAAATGGTATGTTGGCCTTCATAGCGAGAGGATTTGAGTAAAGGAGCAGGGATGCCTTGTTGCAATTATACAGGGTCTTGATGAGACCACACCTGGAATATCGTGTGCAGTTTTGGACTCCTTATCTGAGGAAGGATGTTCTTGCTATAGAGGGAGTCCAACGAAGGTTTACCAGACTGATTCCTGGGATGGCGGGACTGACATATGAGGAGAGATTGAGTCGGATAGGATTATCTTTGCTGGAGTTCAGAAGAATGAGTGGGGATCTCATAGAAACCTATAAAATTCTAACAGGACTGGATAGCGTAGATGCAGGAAGTATGTTCCCGATGATGAGGGAGTTCAGAACCAGGGATCTCAGACTGAAGATACAGGGTAGACCATTTAAGACTGAGATGAGGAGAAATTTCTTCACCCAGAGAGTGGTGAGCCTGTGGAATCCGTTACCACAGAAAGTAGTTGAGGTCAAAACATTACATGTTTTCAAGAAGGAGTTAGATATAGCTCTTGGGGGGAAAGGGATCAAAGTTAATGGGAAGAAAGCGGGAGCAGGCTATTGAGTTAGATGATCAGCCATGATCATAATGAATGGCGGAGCAGGCTCGAAGGGCCGAATGGCTTACTTCTGCTCCTATTTTCTATGTTTCCTCCCTTCCTCCTTAGAGGGGGTGCCTCCAGCGGAGAGTTCAGCTCCCATTCCCAAGCTTCCTGAAACATGTAGGCCCAAAAAAGATTCCTCACTGCAGAGTGCTGACCTGAAGGTTGAGAGTCCAGAACAAGCAGCTGGTGTGCGTTTTGAAGTATTGCAGATCACAAGGGCGAGTATCAGTAACTTTGGAAAAACAATATTTGACAGGGCACACTCGCAACCCCACTGAGCCCTCTTATCCCGCCTGTGGATGAGGTTTTTACAAACGTGCCCTACCCGCCTGCCCATTGCACCCATGTGCCAACCCAAAGATTGCACGGGCACCGAAAAACCACCTTCGATTGGTGCCTCAAGAGCCTTAAGTGGCCCATTAATTAATGGCAGGCGCACATCGGAGATCAACGTGCACCCGCCCAGTGAAATATCGCGATGGCACACGGTGACATCAGGGTGCTCGCCCGACGTCACCACACGTCATTTTACAGGCAGGCATGCAGGGCCTCACCCCTGAATGCCAACAGGAAAATTCTGACCATGGAGTTGAAGGTGCAGAGGAGAGATCGGAAGGCTGGAAGGAAAGTAGGACAGAAAGCATTCACTGTAAAACTCACCATGCCCATGCACCATTCCATTTCTATGTAGAAGTTTTGGAAAAAGAATGGAAACTGATGCTATAATTTCATACCAAGTAGAAATGGGAATTGAAACATCACTGCTTGACATATATATAGATCAACTATCATCCGGCGTCAAAAAAATTGGGTTCTTCCCAGTGTGTTCAAATTAAGCCTAGAGGATAAATAATAAAGCACAAAGGAAGTGGCTACAGAGATAGGGAACACATTGGTTGAAATATTCCAGAACTCACTGGATTCTGGGAGGGTCACAGCGGATTGGAAAACCGCTAATGTGACGCCTCTGTTCAAGAAGGGAGGGAGACAAAAAGAGAAAATTTTAGGCCAGTCAGCCTAACATCTGTCGTTGGGGAAATGCTAGAGTCCACTATTAAGGAGGAAATAGCAGGACATTTAGAAAAGCTTAATGCAATCAAATAAATTCAACATGGTTTTGTAAAGGGAAATCATGTTTGACAAATTTGCTATAGCTCTTTGAAGATACAACAAGCAGAGCTGATAAAGGGAAACTGGCAGATGTATTGCGTTTGGATTTTCAGAAGGCATTCGATAAGATGTCACATAAAAGGTTATTGCACAAGAAAGGAGCTCACAGTATTGGGGTAATTAGCATGGATTGAGGATTGGCTAATACACCGAAGACAGTCAGGATTAATGGGTCTTTTTCAGGTTGGAAAGACGTAGCTAGTGGAGTGCCACAAGGATCAGTCCTAGGGCCTCAATTATTTACTATCTATATAATGCAATACAAAAATAGGTGGGAGGGCATGTTGTACTAAGGACATAAGGAATCTGCAAGGGGATATAGATAGGTTGAGTGAGTGGGCAAAAGCTTGGCAGATGGAGTTTAATGTAGGAAAGTGTGAGGTCATGTACTTTGGTAGGAAGAATCAAAAGGCAGACGATTAGTTAAATGGAGAGAGACTCCAAAAAAGTGCAGCACAGAGGGATCTGGGTGTTCTTGTGTTCTTGCGCATGAAACACAAAAAGTTAGCATGCAGATGCAGTAAGTAATTAAGAAGGCAAATGGAATTTTGGCCTGTATTGCTAGGAGGTTGGAGTTTAAAAACAGGGAAGTCTTGTTACAACTGTACAGGGTGTTGGTGAGGCCACACCTGGAGTACTGTCTACAGTTTTTGTCCCCACATTTAAGAAAGGATATACTGGCATTAGAAGCGGTTCAAAAGAGATTCATTAGGCTGATTCCTGAGATGAAGGGGTTGACTTATCAAGAAACGCCTAAACAGGTTAGGCCTTTATTCATTAGAGTTTAGAAGAATGAGAGGTGATCTTATTGAAACGTTCAAGATTCCGAGGGGTCTTGACAGGGTAGATGTTGAAAAGATGTTTCCACTAGAGGGGGAATCTCGAACTAGGGGACATAGTTACAGAATAAGGGGACACTCATTCAAAACTGAGATGCGAAAGAATTTCTTCTCCCAGAGACTAGTGAATGTCTGGAATTCTCTACTCCAGAGAACTGTGAAGGCTGGATCACTGAATGTTTTTAAAGAGGGATAGATAGATGTTTGAAATATCGGGGAGTTGAGGGCTATGAGGAGCTGGTATGAAAGCAGAGTGGATTCCTGGGGTAGATCAGCCATGATCTTATTGAATGACGAGGCAGGCTTGAGGGGCCGAATGGCCTACTCCTGCTCCTATTTCTTATGTACTTATGAGTTGTAATGAGAGTCTTGCATTTATGAGGATTTGTTCATTGTTTCCTACTTGACAGCAGTAAAGAATTAATTAAAATTTCATATGGCCATAATTTTTAAGTGAAGGACAAGATTACCAGGAGGGTCATGAGGTTCTCCTGGATGCACATCCAGTTAATCACTAGTCAGCACCCAAAGCAAGAAAATAAATAACAATCAGTCATCGCTGCAATTATCTGATAACACTTTAATGACAGTATTGATTTTCCTTTGACTTTAAGTATAATCTAATTTCTTTGAGCCAATACTATAAGTAATTACAATGTTGGGAGAGATAGTGGGACATAAACATCCACTCAGTGGACAGCAATGCTTTTTAAATTGAGGCACCAAAATTTCAATTGCCTTATTTAGCAGAACATTCATATCCTTTGTTTATGTGTAGATTAGTATACAAAAAGTTTACTAGATTGATTCCTGGAATGAGGGGCTTGTCTTATGAGGAAAAGTTAGAGTGTGATTGTTTCCACTGGAGTTTAGTAGAGTGAGGGGGTGACTTGATTGAAGTATATAAGATCCTGAACAATCTTGACAAGGTGGATGCAGAAAGGATGTTTCTTCTTGTGGGCAAGTCCAGAACTAGGGGACACTGTTTTAAAATTAGAGGTCACCCTTTTGGACAGAGATGAGAAGCAATATTTTCTCTCAGAGAGTTGTGCGACTTTGGCAGTAGAGGCGGGGTCATTGAATATTTTTAAGGCAGAGGTGGATAGATTCTTGTTAGGCATGGGAATCAAAGGTTATCGGGGGTAGATGGGGATGCGGAATATGAAACACAAACAGATCAACCGTGATATTATTGAATGGGTGGAGCAGGCTAGAAGGGCCGAGTGGCCTACTTCTGCTCCTATTTCGTATGTTCCTAAGTATAGATTTTTAGCAAGAAACCAATATTTGGGTTCCTTCTAAAGTCATAAAATATTAATTTTGGGGGCTTTATAAAATACTACAAATTTGCCTTTACTTTAACACCATGTGGCAGAATAAATGCATTTTTCATGAGCTCTACTCCACGAATTCATTAGACTTCACAGTGTATCAATCACACTGCATTCGGATGGAATAAGAATTTTACAAAATAATGAACCGGATTTTGTAAACAGGAGGTTCCCTTTGCATTTACCCATAGACTTTCTATTGGGTTTTGAACCAGATGACTGAAATTCAGCTGATACCAGTGCTATGAAAGCCTGAAACTCAGAACAATGCCAGCTGGAATGCTTCCAACCATTTCCAGGGCAGCCCACGCGACTTGCTCCAACTGTAGTGACACTAGCACAGATGTTGAAGCCCATGAAATAAAAGGGACAGTGGCAGCAAGGATTTGAAGGTGGCTGAGTGACTGGGAACAGAGAGAGAGCTGGTGAATGGTTGATTTCAGACTGGAGGAATGTATACAGTGGGATTCAGTACTGTTTTTCTTGAAACACGTTAATGACCTAGACTTGGATGTAGAGGATATAATTTCAAAATTTGCAGATGACACACAACTTGGAAGTATTGTGGACTGTGAGGAGGATGGTGATAGACTTCAAGGGGACATAGGGAGGCTGGTAGAAAGGTCAGACAGGTTATGGATGAAATCTAATGCAGAAACATGCTAATTTATAAATTTTGGCAGGAAGAACGAGGGGTGGCAATATAAGCTAAAGGGTACAATTCAAAAGGGGATGCAGGAACAGACAGTTCTAGTGGTATACGTGCACTAATCATTGAAGGCCAGGTTGAGAGAAAGCTTAACCAGGTACAGATTGGGCATCCAAAGCTGACCCACGCTGCATCATAGCTAGATCGGCCAGTGCTGTCATGGAGTTGGCCACCACTTCCATACTGGCAAGGATGGGGTCCACGCTCTGAATTTTTTCAATGGTCCTCAGGTGACAGACTCCGGGAATTCAACTCCGTGGCCAGCTGCTTCCATTCCCTTTGCAGGGGCGTACATTGAGGACCTCCTGGAGCCCTGTAGAAACATGGTCTTGCAACTCCTTTTGACGTCCTTCACTATGGCCTCCAAGAACCTGGAGGCTCTCTCTCTCTCCCTCTCCTCCTCAATTAACATTAGTCTTCCCTCCAGCAAAGCCTTCTAAATGCTGTTGCAGCAGCAGCTTCTGTGGTCTGAGTGCACCTCCCCTTCAAGACGAAGAAGCTGCCTTTAAGAAGTGCAGGCTAGCTGTAAGTGTACTTGCCACACATGTTCCTCGGCCCCTTGTCAAGCCTGGAGCCTGTCAGCAGCACATTTCCCACTGGGCTGCGTGCTACAATCATGCTGGTGAGCAGGTAGCATGAAGAGTGTGTGCAGCCTGCCTCAATGGGACTGGAGGTGGGGTAATCACATATCCGATCGCATATCTGATTTCTAGATGACATGTTTCCCCCAAACGTTCCTGTCCGCCGCTCACTCAAAAAGCACAGCTCCCCCCCACCACAGAGCACAGATGCTTGTGTGAACCGGAGAAAAGAACCCTTGAGAAATCAGACTGAAGAACAATTAATGAACAACACAGGGTCTGAATGAGGGACTGTCAGTTAGAATAATGAATTCAATGTAAAATCAGGTACAGGAAGTAAACAATGTAAGGGAAAGAAAGATTGGATAATGAGAGAGATAAAAAGGGACAGAGTGAAAAAAAGTTATTGAGCTGGAGGCTCAGCTGCAGACTCTGCGACACATCAGGGAGGGGGAAAGTTACCTGGATGCTTTATACTAGGAGGCAGTCACACCAGTTAGGATAGGGTCTTCTGATTTGGTCAGTGGTCAAGGACAGGAGGCCGTGACTACAAATGAGGCAGGTAAGGAGAACCAGAGGGCAGGAGTGCAGGAACGTGAGTCTCTGCAATTGCCCAATAGGTTTGAGGTTCTGTCAGCTTGTTTTGATGAAAGTGAGGGCTGCAGGGTGGATGAACAAACTGACCATGGCACCGTGGTACAGGAAGTTATTCAAGTGGGGGAAGCAAAAAGGAATGTAATACTACTAGGGGCAGTATAGTGAGGGGGATTGACACTATACTCTGCAGCAAAGAGCGAGAGTTCAGGTGGCTGTGTTGCCTGCCTGGCGCCAAGGTTTGGGACACCTGCTCAGGGTTGGAGAGAAATTTGAAGTGGGAGGGGGGAGAATCCAGTTGTCGTGGTCCATGTAAGCACCAATGACATAGTTAGAATTAGGAGAGAGGTTTTGCATAGAAAGTAAGTATGAGGAGCTTGGCACTGAATTAAAAAGCAGAACCTGAAAGATTATAATCTCTGGATTATTACCTGAGCCATATGCAAATTGGCATAGGGAACATAAAATTAAAGAGATAAATACATGACTCAAAGACTGGTGTGGGAAAAGTGATTCTTGTTTGTGCGCACTGGTACCAATACTGGGGAAAGTGTGGCTGTACAGTTTGGACAATCTACACCTGAACCATGCTGGGACCAGAGCCCTTAAGAGCCCCATAACTAGGGATATAGGATTTTAAACTAAATAGTGGCGGCAAGGGATCATACGTTGGCAGATTTGGTACATCAAAAAGTAGAGACAAGGCAAGAGAAGAAGGTATTAAGATGGGAAATGATAAACAGACCATAACAGGAAGGGACAGAGAGTACAAATCTAAGAGTAAATCAATAGATAAGGCTAAAGGTTACAAAAATAATAAAAGGACAAAATGTAAGGCTTTATATCTGAATGCCTGTAGCATTCAAAGCAAAACAGATGAGCTGATTGTACTTATTAACCTCTATTTGCACTATCTAATAGCCATTACAGGGACAAGGCTGCAGGATGACATAGATTGAGACCTGAATATTGAAGGTTATGTGACATTTAAGAAGGAAAGGAAGTTAGGATAAGGTGGAGAGGCGGTTCTGTTAATTAAAGATGACATTAGCACAGTAGAGAGGGATGATCTTAGTTCAGGAAACCAAGATAAAGAATGTTATGGGTACAGATAAGGAATGATAAATGCAAGAAGTTTGTGGGACTGGTATACAGGGCCCCCCAACAGTAATCACATGGTAGGACAGGGTATCAAAGAAGAAATAATGGGAGATTGTCAGAAAGGTACATCAATTATGATGGGGGATTTTAATCTACATATAGATTGGCATAATCAAATGGGCAGTGAGTATTAGCTAATATCACCACTGTCAAAACCCCTTTGTCCTTTTGTCTATGACATCTTTGGCAATCTCTTCTTTGTCCCCACCTATCACTGGCCCTCTATCCAGCTCCACCTGTCCCACTCCCCCTTAAACCAGCTTATATTTCACCTCAGTTCTATATTTCCTCAGTTCTAAAGAAGAGTCATACGGGACTCGAAACATCAGCTGTATTCCTCTCCACAGATGCTGTCAGGCCTGCTGAGTTTTTCCAGCTATTTTTATTTTTGTTTCAAACATCCTGGTGAATCTCCTCTGCGCCCTCTCCGGTGCAATCACATCCTTCCTATACTATGGCAGCCAGAACTGGACACAATACTCCGGCTGTGGTCTAACTAGCATTTTATACAGCTCCAAAATAACCTCCCTTCTCTTATATTCTATGTCTCGGCTAATAAAAGCAAGTATGCCATATGCCTTCTGAATCACCTTATCTACCTATGCTGCTGCCTTCAGGGATCTATGGACATGTCCACCAAGATCCCTCTGATCCTCTGTACTTCTTAGGGTCCTACCATTCATTGTATATTCCCTTGCTGTGCTAGTCCTCCCAAAATGCATCTTTAAGGCAGAAGTAGATAGCTTGATGATAAGCAAGCAGACAAATGGTTATCGGGGTTAGGCAGGAGCATGAAGTTGAGGTTAAAATTAGATTAGCCATGATCTTATTGAGCAGCGGAGCAGACCAAAGGGGCTGAGTGGCCTACTCCTCCTCATAATTCACATAGGCACAGAATTGTTACGGTGCAGAGGAGGCCATTTGGCCCATCAGGTCTCCACCAGCTCTCCAAATGAGCATTATGACTCAGTGCCATCTTCCTCCCTTTTCCCCATAACCCTGCACATTGTTTCTATTTGAATAATCATCTAACGCTCCCTTGAATGCCTCAATTGAACCTGCCTCCACCATGCTTCCAGGCAGTGCATTCCAAACCCGATCCACTTGCTGTGTGAAAAAGTTTCTTCTCACGTTGTATTTTGTAAATCACTTTAAATCTGTGCCTTCTTGTGCTCAATTCTCTTATGAGCAGGAACGTTTTCTCCCTATCTATTCTGTCCAGCCCCCTCATGATTTTGAAATCTCCTCTTAACCTTCTCATCTCCAAGGAGAACAGTCCCAACTTCTCCAATCTAACTTCATAACTGAAGTTTCTGATCCCTGGAAACATTTTTGTAAACCTCTTCTGCAGTCTCCCCAGTGCGTTCACAACTTTCCTAAAGTGTGGTGCCCAGAACTATACACAATACTCCAGCTAAGGGCTAACTTGTGTCCTGTACAAGTTCAGCATAACCTACTTGCTCTTATATTCTATGCCCCTACTAATAAAGCCTATGATACTGTATGCTTTATTAACTGCTCTCTCCACTTCTCCTGCCACTAATGACTTGTGCATATATACACCCAGGTCCATCCGCTCCTGCACACCCTTTAGAATTGTACCCCTTATTTTTATTGTTGCTGCATGTTCTTCCTACCAAAATGCATCACCTCACACTTTTCTGCATTGAATGGCATCTGCCTCCTATCTGCCCACTCCACCAACTTGTCTATGTCCTTTTGAAGTTCTGCACTATGCTCCTCACAGTTTACAAGGGCTTCTAAGTGCTGCATCATCCGCAAACTTTGAAATTGTCCCCTTCACACCAAGATATATATCATTAATATATATCAGGAAAAGCAAGGATCCCAATATCCACTCCTGGGGAACTCCACTACAAACTTTCCTCCAGCCCAAGAAATATCCATTAACCATTACTCACCGTTCCTTATTACTCAGCCAATTTTGTATCTACGTTGCTGCTGTCCCTTTGCTTCCATGTCCGTACGTATGGGAATTTCACACCATTCAATGTATTTGAATAATGAGTCAGACAGCAAGATTCCATTATCGCACACCTTTTGAAGAAGAAGGATACACTGGACAGCAGCCTCCTGATTTCTGTGTCCAACTTAGTAGGAGAGACAGCCTCAGAGTAAAGGGAAGACCTTTTAGACCAGAGATGAGGAGAAACCTCTTTAGCCAGAGAGTGGTGAATCTATGAAATTCACTGCCACAGAAGGTTGTGGAGGCCAGGTCATTGAGTGTATTTAAGACCGAGATAGGTAGGTTGTTGATTGGTAAGGGGATCTAAGGTTACGGGGAGAAGGCGGGTGAATGGGGTTGAGAAACTTATCAGCCATGATTGAATGGCGGAGCAGACTCAATGGGCCGAATGGCCTAATTTCTGCTCCTATGTCTGATGGTCTTATGGTCTTTAACTGCATATGGGCGGGTGCTGCAACTTGTTGTCCAGGTAAATAATGGTGAACGCTGTTAACCTTCTTGCTACTTTTAGCACAAAATCCAACTCAATATCTTCTTCATAATGTGCAGGGCTAGAGGGGAGAAGACAAGAATACAGGGCAGTGGCACCAAGTAAATTACTCCTTTAGAGAACCAGCACAAGACATGACGAACTAAACTGCTTCCGTATATGCTGTAACCATTCAGTGATTCCGTGAAACCAACAATGCTTATCACGTGCAGCTGATTCATTGAAAACAAACAATAAAACAGTCAGCACATCTTTCAAAACATGCTTATTCATTTTTACAATCTGGTTCTCTTCTCTTCCAAATTGTTTTATCTCTGAATGTACGTTTTAGTTACCTGAATAAGCCTAGCTGAAGTTTGGCATTGTTACACATTTAACATGCACACGCAGTTAGAAAGCTAAAGGGACCATGTGTTATTTCTGTAAGATTGCACTGTGAATATAAATGAGGAAGTGCTGCCTTTAACAAGTTTCAGACATCGGAGAGAATTTTGACAGCTGATTGGTTGGACAAGGAAATTCTGCTTTCCATTAACCATTTGAAACGTGAAGTCTAGAAACATTCGAGCAAATAGAACATGGAGAGTGATTCAAGTAAAGTCTTTAGTCCACAAATATATCTCAAAATTAGAATGATGTAGGAAAAAAATTAGTAAATAGTCTTGGCCAATTTATTTTGAATTGTAAATTAGAATTTGAATACATTTGTTTCCTTGACAAAAGTATGCACAATAGGAAATGTTTGAAACTGTTTGGTATATCCTGCACACATGACACCACTTTGCTTGAAGAAAGATTGGCATTTGTATAGCAGCTTTCACAAACTCAGGACATTCTAAAACACTTCACAGCCCATAAGGTACTTCTTTCATGTGTAGTTACCATTGTCATGTGGGAAATGCAGCAACCAATTTGTTCACAGCCAGGTCCCATAAACAACAACGACATAAATGACCAGATAATCAGTTTTTAGATTTGGTTGAGGGTGAATAGTGGTTTGCACACATGAAACTTTCCAGGATTTTTGTGTTCATCTCTTTTCGGTACCAACTCATAGGGAAAAAATAATTATCAGGAAAGTGAAACTCAGCATGCAAATTCACCAGCTTTGTTGATAGCACCTGTTTCCAAAGGTGATCCAGCTGAGTTAGTTGACATTGCCTGTTGCTTGCAGATTGGGAGCTATTTCTTAATGTCCCAATTCAAGGGTATGTGTTTCTGGGGTATCCTGTAGCGAGGCATCTGGTCTGCTGTGATCTTGTTGGACTATATATCTGTGGACACTGACTCCAAGGAGGTGACAAGATTAGGGGGCGGTCAATAACGAACCATCTTAGGCAACCTGGTGGAACTAAATCCATGCCATCCATTTGTCAGGCAGTCTGCGCATTTTCTCATGCCAAGAATTCTCCTGCTGATCCTTTGAAGCTCTTCTGATGTTCTGGTGCATTGTTTCATTTTAGTTATAGGGTAGGAAGTAGGGACAACAGAATCAGACCATCTGGTGTCCAAACTGATCCAAATGCTCAGTCCTACTGATAATACTCTTTTTACAATATGTGCCAAAGGCCCCGTTGGCAGTTCATGTTTATAAACTGCATTATTGACGGCAAGGAACAAATCACCATCTTGAGACCCATAAAATGAGCAATAAGTTTGTATTTGAAACATTTATTGGTTTTGAAAGGTTGGTAAAGTGGAGGATTTTTTTGTATTTTAGTAGGATCACGTACAGCTTAGGATAATTTACCTGTGATATTAAACTAATTTCTGCCTTGTGCATGGGGAGGTAGCTCTGAGCTACACCTTCCCAGCAGAAAAATGCCAATCCTTTTGGTGGGAAAAAAAAGGCGGTGATTCAATGCTAAACTGTTTAAAAAAAAATCATGGTCATGAAATTAACTTCTTTGGGAATACTCATCTGCATATTCTTTACACTGTCCATGCTATGTTTCTTTCTTTGACACAACGATATTCAGATTTTTAAGCATGATACTTTGTGTAAATATTTCTTTCTAATAAAAAGCTTCCCATGCAATCTTTTCAATATATGCCATTATTTTAGTTTTGAGGAAATTCATTCCTTTTCTTGGTTCCTTCTTCAAAAGGCTTTGAGAACATTTTATTTTATTGTATACATTTGCCTTCTAACTTCTTTACCACCCACCGCACCCCCCCCCACCCTTTCTCAGCATTTCATTACGAACATTATTTCTTGGTAATGAACTTCCTTTATTACTCGAGTCAGATGGCTGAATAATTCCAGTGTTTCTAGGTTGTATGGTGATACACTCTGATAACGGGTCATGCGTTTTTGCGGCTTAGCTCAACTCACACCTTTGATGGGTCCCAAAAACCAAACTGCCAAAATGAAATGTGTCCAGCATTATTTAACTATTCAACAGGATATGCTTAAGCTGCTGTTACCCTAATGCACTGCCATTGATGGTAGACCCAGTTCCAACTGATCACATTGTAAGGCGAATGAGGTGGAGATGCAGACCCACTTCAGCTGAAGGCATAGCACTAGGGCAGCCATGCTTTAAGGGATATCAGCATGACATCACTAGAAGGGAAACATATCATGTGATGCATTCTTGGTTTCACTTTCGCTTTGAGCAGAGCATGCACACAGCTCTGATGCCTTCAAGCTTTATACCTATGTATAGCTGTTCTCATGTGCCTAACCTTAATAAATGAAACCATAATATTTTTACACAATTCCTTATGAATGATTGGTGTCTTGTACAGTAAATAAGCCCAAGGTATTATATTATAATAACACACCATTATGATCAGCGATGGCAAGACAGGTGGTAGCAAGACTAAGTACAGGCGAACAGCCTTAGATCATGTTACATGGTGTGAGAAGAACCTCAATATTTTGGTTAGACCAGAAAATTGTAGCATCAGAGAATGTTGAAAATGCAGCGTAGTGACCATGAAGAAAAGCTCTGGGGACACAGCGCTGAGCTAGTGCTCGTGTAAAGAGATGTAAACAGCTGGATGCCCGGTGTTGAGATTGCAGCGCATAGTCTGTCACTTCCGTGAGTGGGACAACGCATCGAGAGGACCAGCACCAGGTTAGCTCAGTGGGGCAAGGCAAGTCACCAGAGTGGATCGATAGCGAGCAAGGGAGAGTCAACCAAGCAAACAACAAAAAAAAAGCATCATCATTAAAATTGGGCCAGGGAAGGTTGGGATTATAACGGATAGTTTTGGGAATTGTTGAACAGTAAATTAAATAAAATGCAAAGACGCCATTATCTGTGGTGTGTTCCCACCATAACTCATCTTTGTTGGTGGAGCTTTGGAAAAGCGCACAAAAGTGGCTACAGTGACACTCATCCCAGGTACGACAGAAGGAAGAATGTCGAAGGGATATGGTCAGAATGTTCACAAAATCTCCCAGTTTGAATTGGGATGCAGCTGACCAATGAGCTGAGTTGAAAATATTTAAACAGCATACAGAGCTACGCTTTCTTGATTCAGGTGTGTCTGAACCAGACAAACAAGCCTTAAAAATTTGCCTAGCAACTGGGAATGAAGATCTACATAGACAGACCATGTCAGGAATAACAGGAAAAGAGCCAAAGGATCCCCAAATGCTATGGACTACACTGGAAGACTGGTTCAGAATCAGGTTAAACTTCCATGTCATTTCGACAACAGCCTACAGAATCCTTAGACCACTTCATCAACAGATGCAGAGAAAAAGGTACAGATTGCGATTTTTCAAACGCCGGGCACAGATGGAATTGTTGAACTGGCGGTCACAGCCACTGCAATGGAAGCATTCCAGAAAGATCTGTGAGACCAGCCCAAAATGCACAGCATCAAAGAGCTATGCAAGAATGGACGTAAGTACAAAGTGATCTCACAGGTCGTCAAAGCTCATAGGTCCTAAGCGCAATCCCAATTGTCGGCGCACTCACTAGAACACCCAAACCTAGTAAGACATGTGGAAGGCGTGGTCTTCTGTGTATACTAAGGAAATGCCCAGCTTGTCAGAAAGTGGCAGTGCACTACAGCAAAGGTTGATGCAGCTACAAAAAGCCATGCACTGATCCAAACAGACCCTACACAACAGGCACCTTCAAGCAATAGGAATGATCATCCAGCCTCCCATCAGAAACTTATACATCAGGGGGCTGACAAACCAGAAAATGACAACAATATGCACGGCAAGATTAACAGCAATGAACACATGCTTCACACTGTCAATCTCACAGAAAACACAGATGCCATCACACGGTTTGAAGTAATTGTCTGTCCTAAGAAAGTTGGTAACTATTTGTTATTGGCCAAGATTGACACAGGGGCATGTGCCAACATACTATCTCTGCAAAATCTAAAGGACATGTATCCACAGACTTGGAAGGCGTTAGCCATGCAGCAGATCAACCTCTTTTGGTTCCATTTATTCCAGTGCTGGCATATATCCCAATCTAAGTAAAATAGATGATATTAAAGCCATGCCAACACCTGAAGATAAGGACAATCTCAGAGGATGTCTAAGTCTCTTTCATTTCTTCTGCCCATACATGCTTAATTTCGCTCAAAAATCTTTATCGCTCAGGGAATTGTTGAGAAAGCATGTGCCTTTCCTGTGGTACGAAGACTGCCAGCACTTCTTCGAAGCTCTGAGGCAGTCATTATCAGGAAAATTGACATTGCAATATTACAATCCTAGGGAAACAACTACCCTGGAGGTAGATGCCTCACAGAAAACGCTAGGAGCATGCATACCACAAAAAGGCAAACTGATTGCATTTCCTTCAAAATCTCTGTCTGTAACACAATACAACTACTCCAACATAGAGCGGGAAACATTAGTTTCAGTATTTGGAATCATGCATTTTCATACCCATCTATTTGGCAAACAAATTGTGATAGAGATCGACCACAAGCCACTGCAGACTATTTGACAAAAAGATTGACCAGTGCGCTACCAAGAATGCAATGTCTCTTGATAAAGATTCAAGGTCACAACTGCGAGATCAGGCACAAGAGAGGTAACTTGATGATCACGTCAAATACACTTAGCAGATCACCTAACCCAGCAAAGACAGGAGATAAATCCTCATATCTACAAGTTGATTTCATTGACACCTTGAAGGCGTTCTCCAAATTGATCTGTTACATTTTGCACAATGCAAATACCATCAGCTACAAGAAGAAATGGCAAAAGATCCCACATACAGAAACTGCTGAAAACCATCACTGAAGGATGGCCTGATTTAATTCAACATGTTCACGAACACACAAGGTCATTTTGACCACATGGGATGAACTGGGCATTTTTAAAAATTCATTCTCGGGGTGTAGGCTTCGCTGACTGGGCCAGCATTTATTGCCCATCCCTAGTTGCCCTTGAGAAGGTAGTGGTGAGCTGCCTCCTTGAACTGCTGCAGTCCATGTGGTGTAGGCACACCCACAGTGCTGTTAAGAAAAGAATTCCAAGATTTTGACCCAGCGACAGTGAAGGGACAGTGATATATTTCCAAGTCAGGATGATGAGTGACTTGGAGGGAAACTTCCAGATGGTGGTTTTCCCATGTATCTGCTGCCCATGTCCTTCTAGATGATCTTGGTCATGGATTTGGAAGGTGCTGTCAAAGGAGCCTTGGTGAATCCCTGCAGTCTATCTTGTAAGTGGTACATACTGCTGCTAATGTGCATCGGTGTGGAGGGAGTGAATGTTTGTGGATGTGGTGTCAATCAAGCAGGCTGCTTTTTCCTGAATGGTGTCAAGCTTCTAGAGTGTTGTGGAAGCTGCACTCATCCAGGCAAGTGGGGAGTATTCAATCATACTCCTGACTTGTGCCTTGTAGATGGTGGATCTCCTGGGGAGTCAGTTTTAAAGGCAAATAGCTCTTCATACTGGAATCTTAACAACCTGGTATTCTTCAACAACCTCATCATTCACACATGGGCATAGATTGGATGAGAAAACACGTAAGAAAGGTAGTCTATTGGCAGGGTATGAACGTCATCATCACGAAGTGCGAGGCATATCAAGAGCATATGCCAAGTCAGCTCAAAGAACCAATGATTCCACACGAATTTCTGTTGGATCCGGTGCCCTTGGTTTGTTGGGGCTAAAGGGTTGCACACTTATTTCGGGGTGGCCGAGTTGGTACAGAGACAGACAACATCGGTAGATCATTGTTAGAATAAACACATAAGGCTGAATTTTCCCCCCATCGGGGCGGGGTGGGGTGGGGGCGGGGGGGGGGCGTAGTTGTGTGGGGATGGGCGGGAGCAAGCAGGAACTTGATCAGCGCCCCCGATTGAGTCCGCGCTGCCATTTTACGTGGGCAGGCCAATTAAAGCCCGCCCAGCATGACGCTCGCCCAGAAGCGCTAAGAGGTCCCTGTGCGGGTGGGGCAGACTCCCTGAGTCAGGTCCTGTACTGTTTCGCGCATGTGCGCAAAAAAGCGCAGAAATCTCCCTGCATCACAGAGGTGCCTCAGGGAGATCAGTTTAAGGTTTTAAAATTTAAATAAAAGGGGAAAAAAAACTTTTAAAACATGTCTCCTCATGGAACAGTGTCACATGAGCTGGGACATGTCAATTAATTTTTTAAATAATTTTTATTGAATTTTAAAACCACTTCATGAAACCTCATCCCGCCCGTAGATGAGGTTTCATGAAAAATGCAAAGGCCGCCTGGGCTCTTCACCTGCCCACCAGCCTTAAAGTTGGGCAGGCAACTCATTTAATTGTTTTAATTAGTTTTTAACAGGCCTTAATAGGCCTTTGACAGTTTGGCAGGCACACAGCCAAGTCGGCTGCACACCTGCTGAATTGAAAATCTAAGTGACGCGTGATGACATCGGGCAGGCGCTGTTTATTTACAGACTAAACTCAGCAGCTACACTTGTGTGCTCTCAACTCAAAACTCTGTCTTCCCTCTTCAGTGTCTCACTCAAGATTCTCTCACAGAGGTAGCCCGTGCTACTCTGCTATTGGGTATTAAGATCAAGTGATCTTACATTACAGCACTTGTCTTAAAGGTATATTACACATCAGATTACCACAAGTACCTACCCATTCCTGGCCCAAACTCGCATCCAACCTCATTCATGTCCATGGCAATGACTTCACTGTCATCGTAGATTACTTTACCAAGTACCCCATTATTTGACAATTGCACAATATGTCATGTACAACTTGTTGCGCACACACACTAAAGTGCTATTTTCATTTTATTTGATGTGCCTTGAGAGATCATTATGGATGACAGTCCGTAATTTATTGGTCAGCCATTTCAGGACATTTGGATCACATTACTTCTTCTCCTCATCCCCCAAATCTAATGGCCAAGCTGAATGAATGATTTGCACAATGAAATCTCTAATTCTCAAATGTAAACAGACCAAGGAAGAGCTACACATTGTAATGTTACATCTGAGAGCAACACATTTAACTGCAACTATTCCAACACTGGCAGTGCTCATGTTTGGCAGACCAGTGCATATCAATTTACTCCTACCCATTCTACTCTCTCAGAAACTAGACAGCAATTTTTAAAACTGCAACAGAAGATGACCAACATGCAGGATAAAAATACAGCTATAGAACTGTCAAGTTTACAGTTGGGACAAGAAGTTCAAATCCAGGATCCCAGAGAAGGTACTCGACAACCAGCCAAGGTGACAAGGATTTGTTCAGGTCCAAAGTCATTACACACAAAGGCACAAGAGTGAAACATAACTGAGGACAAATCAGATCCAGTCCAGCTCCTCAGCTACCACACAGTCCTATTGTACCTAGGACAAGATCCTGAGCACAACCAGGAACAACATCCAAGAATGACACCCCCCAGATCACTGTGGACACTTAAGAAATCTCCAGTCAAGTTTGATATCACAAAATCTGGGCACACCAGCAGATTACCTCTACGCTTTAGAGACCCATAGATTTCACCAATTCTATGCACTTATGTAATGGTAACTAAACATGAACCTGTATATTAATTGGTTATTCTTCTTTGGAAGGGGGGAAAATATCTTTAGAGGAATTATAATAATACAACCACCTTCTTTTTCCTTTTTTTACTGTACAGACCTTCCCATGCAATCAGGAAAGGCTTTTCAACTGGAAATGATAATCTGAACTTTCAGCACTGTGTACCTTAGAGTTTGTGCAATTGGTTATTGCTGCTGGTACTTGAGAACCCATCCTGCAAAGTAATATATATTTTTAAAAGTACATGTAAATTTAATATAGCACCTTTCATGACCTCAGGTCATCCCAAAGCACTTTACAATCAATTAACTCATTTTTAAAAGTGCAGTCACTGGCGTAATGTAGGAAACATGGCAGTCAATTTATGTTTGGCAAGCTCCCACGACCATGATGAGCTAATGGCCAAACCATCATTTTTAGCTGTTGGTTGAGGAATAAATTTTGGTCAAGGCACCAAGGAAACTCCTCTAATCTTCTTCAAATAGTTCCCTGGGATCTTTCAGCTCCACCTCTGATAGTGGACAGGGCCTTAGTTTAACACCTTATCCAAAAGACAACACATCCCGGAGTGCAGCTCACCCTAAGAAACGGGCAGAAGTGCCAGCCTGTCCTCAAATCTCTGGAGTGCGACTTGAACCACAACATTCTGACTCAGAAGTGGGAGCCCTACCACTGAACCAAGACTAAGCTGGAACTATTACAGATCCCCTCCTACTGCAAGGGCAATTAGGGATGGGCAATAAATGCTGACCTAGCCAGCGATGCCAACATCCTGTGAATGAATAAATAATAAAGTCTTTCAACTCAATCGAGTGCTAAAGCTGCTGAAAATCCTCACCTCTGAGTCAGATTATTATTGTTTTGAGCCCCATTTCAGACAGCTCCCAGTAGGTGGTGAGGGTTCCAGGCTGTGAACACTGAATTGACACCCAGGGTGACACTTGTGTCTAGTAGATGTGAAGTGTCAAACCCTATTTGCATCTATACAGTCTCCCTTGGTCAACCTGACATGCCCACAGAGAAAAAAAGTGGGAGTTTTCTTATTGAATAGAGCATGAACTACTAGATGCAAAAGTAGTGGAAGAAATGGATTTTTACCTTAGGTGCCACCAGGCATGGGAGAAAACAAGATGATTAAAATTGCTGCTCCCATTCCACTGTGTTACTTCAGGGAATTGTGTGCAAAAGGGCGAGACAGTTCCGAAGAATTCCCCAACCATGACTTTCTCAAATGAACAACAACAACAGAAACAAGTTATATTTATATAGTTAATTTAATGTATTAATACAAGTGCTTCACGGGAGCATTAGAAAACAGAATATGACACCAAGCCATAGAGTAGATTTTAAGGACTGTCTTTTAAGCTTTTAAGTAGTGTCTTAAAAGGAGGAAAATAAGCTAGAGAGGCAGAGAGGTATAGGGAGTTTAGTCCAGAGTTTAGGATCTAAGCAACTGAAGGTTCACATGTCAATAGTGGAGTGATTAAAATTGAAGATGCTCAAAAGGATTAGAGGAAAACAAATATCTTGAATGTTTGTGGGGCTGGAGAAGGTTACAGCGATATGAAGATGTGAGACCACAGAGCAATTTGAAAACAAAGATGAGAATTTTAAAATCAAGACATTGCTTGACCATGAGCCAATGAAGGTCAGCAAGCACAGGGGTGAAAGGTGAATGGGCTTGTTGTGAGTTAAGACATTGGCAAGAGAGTATTGGATGATCTCAAATTTATGGAGGGTAAAATGTGGGAGACCAGCCAGGAGTTTGTTGGAATAGTCAAGTCTAGATGTAAAAAAGGCATAGATTAATGTTTCAGTAGCAGATGACCTGAGGGAGGGGCAAAGTCAGGAGTAACATAGAAACATAGAAAATAGGAGCAGGAGTAGGCCTTTTGGCCTTTCGAGTCTGTTCCGCCATTCATTATGATCATGGCTGATCATCCAGCTCAATAGCTTGCTCCCACTTTCTCCCCATGTCCTTTGTTCCCTTTCGCCCCAAGAGCTATATCTAACTCCTTCTTGAAAACATGCAATGTTTTGGCCTCAACTATTTTCTGGTAGCGAATTCCACAAGCTCACCACTCTCTGGGTGAAGAAACTTCTCCTCATCTCAGTCCTAAATGGTCTACCCCATATCCTCAGACTGTGACCCCTGGTTCTGGACTCCCTCACCATCAGGAACATCCTTCCTGCATCTACCCTGTCTAATCCTGTTAGAATTTTATAGGATTCTATGAGATCCCCCCTCATTCTTGTGAACTCCAGCAAATATAATGCTAACTGACTCAATCCCTCCTCATATGTCAGTCCCGCCATCCCAGTAATTGGTCTGGTAAACTTTTGCTGCACTCCTTCTATTGCAAGAATACCCTTCCTCAGATAAGGAGACTAAAACTGCGCACAATATTCCAGGTGTGGTCTCACCAAGGCCCTGTATAATTGCAGCAAGACATCCCTGTTCCTGTACTCAAATCCTCTCGCTATGAAGGCCAACATACCATTTGCCATCTTCACCGCCTGCTGCATCTGCATGCTTACCTTTAGCGACTGGTGTACAAGGACACCCAGGTCTCATTGTTCATTCCCCTCTCTCAATTTATAGCCATTCAGATAATAATCTGCCTTCCTGTTTTTGCTACCAAAGTGGATAACCTCACATTTATCTACATTATACTGCATCTGCCATGCATTTGCCCACTCACTCAGATTGTCCAAATCACACTGAAGCATCTCTGCATCCTCCTCACAGCTCACCCTCCTACCCAGCTTTGTGTCATCTACAAATTTGGAGATATTACATTTAGTTCCCTCATCTAAATCTAATGAATATATATTATGAATAGCTGGGGTCCCAGCACCAATCCCTGCGGTACTCCACTAGTCACTGCCTGTCATTTGGAAAAAGACCCGTTTATTCCTACTCTTTGGTTCCTGTCTGCCAACCAGTTTTCTATCCATCTCAATGCACCACCCCCAATCTCTTATGTGGGACTCCCCCTCATCAACTCTACTAGTTACATCCTCGAAAAAATTCCAGTAGATTTGTCAAGCATGATTTCCCTTTCGTAAATCCATGCTGACTCTGTCCGATTCTGCCACTATTTTCCAAGTGCTCAGCTATTAAATCTTTTATAATGGACTGTAGAATTCCTCCCACTACTGACATCAGGCTGACTGGCCTGTAATTCACTGTTTTCTCTCTACCTCCCTTTTTAAATAATGGAGTTACATTAGCTACCGTCCAATCTGTAGGAACTGTTCCAGAGTCTATAGAATCTCGGAAGATGACCACCAATGCATCCATTATTTCTAGGGCCAATTCCTTAAGTACTTTGTGATGTAGATTATCAGGCCCTGGGGATTTATCAGCCTTCAATCCCATCAACTTCTCCAACATCATTTCCCTACTAATACTGATTTCTTTCAGTTTCTCCATCTCACTAAACCGTGTGTTCCCCGACATTTCTGGTATGTTATGTGTGTCCTCCTTTGTGAAGACAGAACCAAAGTATGTATTTAGTTGGTCAGCCATTTCTTTGTTCCCCATTATAAATTCCCCTGTTTCTGACTGTAAGGGACCTACATTTGTCTTCACCAATCTTTTTCTCTTCACATATCTATAGAAACTTTTGCAGTCAGTTTTTATGTTCCCACAAGCTTACTCTCGTATTCTATTTTCCCCTTCTTAATCATTCCCTTGGTCCTCCTTTGCTGAATTCTAAAGTGCTCCCAATCCTCAGATCTGTTGTTTTTTCTGGCCAATTTGTATGTCTTTTCCTTGAATCTAATACTATCTCTAATTTCCCTTGTAAGCCATGGTTTGACCACCTTTCCTATTTTACTTTTGCGCCAGACAGAAATAAACAATCGTTGCAGTTCACCCATGCGCTCTTTAAATGTTTGCCATTGCCTATCCACTGTCATCCCTTTAAGAAACGTTTCCCAATCCATCATAGCCAACTCATGTCTCACACCATTGTAGTTTCCTTTATTAAGATTCAGGACCCTAGTCTCAGAATCAACTACATCACTCTCCATCTTGATGACGAATTCTATCATATTATGGTCGCTCATCCCCAAGGGCACAACTAGATTGTCAATTATTCCTTTCTCATTACACAATACCCAGTCTAGGATGGCCTGTTCTCTAGTTGGTTCCTCAATATATTGGCCCAGAAAACCATCCCATATACACTCCAGGAATTTCTCCTCTACAGTATTGTTACTAATTTGATTTTCCCAATCTATGCAGATTAAAGTCACCCATAATTACAGATGTTCCTTTATTGCATGCGTCTCTAATTTCCTGTTTAATGCCATTCCCAACATCACCACTACAGTTTAGGAGTCTATATACAACACTCACTAACGTTTTTTGCTCCTTAGCTTTTCTCAACCCTACCCATACAGATTCCACATCATCGGAGCTGATAGCTTTCCTCACTATTATGTTAATTTCCTCTTTAACCAGCAATGTAACTCCACCACCTTTTCCTTTTTGTCTGTCCTTCCTAAATACTGAATACCCCGGAAGTTCAGTTCCCATCCCTGGTCACCCTGCAGCCATGTCTCCGTAATCCCGACTATATCATACCTGTTTATAACTATTTGCACAGTTATATCATATACTTTATTGAGAATGCTCCTCGCGTTAAGGCACAAAGCCTTAAGGCTTGTCTTTTTAACATTACTTGTCCAGTTCCCACTATTTTTCACTGAGGCCCTGTTTGATTCCTGCCCTTGATTACAGTAGTTACAGAGGTGGAAATAGGTGGTCTTAGTGATGGTGTGAATATGAAGTCAGAAGCTCACCTTAGGATCAAATGTGACACCAAGGTTGTGAACAGACTGGCTTAATCTCTGACTGTTGCCAGAGAGAGGATGGAGTAGGTAGCTAGAGAACTGAGTTTGGGGCAGGGACCAAAAACAATGGCTTCAGTCTCCTCAATATTTAGTTGGAGGAATTTCCTCTCATCCAGGACTGAATGTCAGGTAGGCAGTCGAACAATTCAAATACAAGTGCCTTTCTAAAATAACTTTACTATGACCAGGTGGGAAGCGGTGAACTGGCTCCCTTCTATTCAACCTCCTCAGTCAGTCACAACAAAGGTTTAAGTTTCTTCTTCACCAGGATATGCCATTGCCAAATCAGAATGTATTTAACTATTTAAGCTGTGAGCAATAAGTAGCCAATCAAACAAGGCTTTCTCGAGCCAAAAGAAAGAGAAAATTTATTAACAAATAATTCCGAGAAAAATAATAAAAACATGATGTCAAGAATTCGGCCCTAACCACACGCGTGTACAGACAGACAGACAGGCACCCCCACCCCCCCCACCACCACCCTGAGAAATAAGCAGAGTTAGAGTCCAGTAAAAATAAAAGTAAAAGAATATACTGTTAAGTGTCCTTTGACTGTCCTTGAGTCATAGATTTTAAATGTTCCAGCTGATTTGAGTTAGCTGTGGTCAGATGTAGAAGATGTTGCAATTATTACAAGATCTCGGTTTGTTGATAGATTTCTGGTAGAGTTGTGTTTCTTGAACCGGATGACACTTTATTCCAGAAGAGAGAGAGGGGGAGCATGAGCAGCCCTTAGCTTTTTTCCTCTGCTGAAGATTTTCTGGACACCGCCTACGTCATATGCAATTTCTCTCTAGTGGCTGGCAGCCTTGTCTTGAAATACGTCACCCATTGTGTATTTCCAAGAGGTTTTGGGAAGGTCTGTCTGTGGCAGCCATTGTTTCAATATCCTGTATTTGCATTTTGTCTCTTCATTCGTTACAAGTTTTGATGGGTGTCTGGATTATAGGAAATGCCTCTCCCTTCACACTCCTCTGAGGGTGATTTTCTGGTCCTTCACCTTTAACTTGGAATGTGACCTTGCATTTTTAAGCAGTTTCCCCTGCCTCCTTTCAAATTGCAGGATTTCCAGTTCGTTGAAAGTTGAAGTATCACATTTTCAAAAATACAAGGGCGTAGCCTTGTAACACATTTAACCTGAACAAAATTAGCCTTCGGTTCCCTCCAATTACTAGCTAGCCATGTAACATTGTTATAACATATTTAGCTGTCTGTAAGTCAAAACACAGGGTCCAGCATGGCAGGAGCTGTGGTAGAACTCTTGTCTAATTGGGCTGTTTTGAAAAATGTTACATTTAGTAGAGCACATTCAAATGTAAGAAATGTGAAGAATTACACTTCTGTCATTGATAAGTTTGAAAAGCCATAGAGACAGCATTAGATGCACTCTACCTGTGCTGATTCTTAGAACTTCAGTTCAATCTTAACCAGGCTAACACTTTGCATTTTATTCAGCAACATTTCTGTGGTCTGTCATTTTTACTTTTGCTTTTCTTCTCCATGGATCCACTTGTCTATCCTTGTATGGTTATATTTAATCAACTATTAATCAATTCAGCATACCTTGGCTTGTGATAAGATTGAGCAATTCAATGTAACTACATGTACCTGTTACTTTTGAAGCTGGCAGTGCAGTATTTTGGCTGAGAAATTCAATGAGGTGATTCATGCTCTGCCAGCATTGCTTTACATTGTTTCTACCACAGTTCAGTGAAGCAATGCCTGGGAAAGGGCAGCAACCAGAGGGGATCAAAGTTTACTGGGAGAAGGTGGGAGAATGGGGTTGAGAAACTTATCAGCCATGATTGAATGGCGGAGCAGACTCGATGGGCTGAATGGCCTAATTTCTGCTCCTAAGTCTTATGGTCTTATGGACTGAATCTCTCAGCCTACATAAAGTACCTAGAGGGAACTTATACAGGATTGGATGATTCCTATTCTGTTAATGACGTTTTACTTTCCATATTTCTATCTTAACACCAAACACAGAAATATTTATGCATGTGTTCAATTGTAGAGTAATTAGGTTTCCCACTTGAACAAGTCTTTATGGGGCATGACAATTTGTAATAGGACTGCAACATTCAACTCTTTTCTCAAAAGCACTGCTCAGCCACTTTGTTATCGCTTAAAGTAGGAAAGTACTTTAAACAAAGTGTGTGTATCTTTATTTCCAAGTAAATATTAGGATCGTGAGGTTTGAGACCATATCACACAGATATAACTGCTGTACAATGACACTTATGATAGTGGGGACTGAAAGTACGTCCTATCTGAAAATGTTTTCTTTACTCATTTTGCTTGCAGTCCATGAACATCTGAGTCTTGCAGTTTTAGATAGCTGGTTTATTGCTGGAACGCAGCAAATCTGTGCTATAACCATTTATACTCCAACCTCCAAGAGGCAAATGATACATTAGGCAAATAATCCTATATTAATTAATAGTCATAAAGCAATGTGAGAAATTTAAACGTGTTGACAATTGGCATTAGAATGCATCAGTATTAAGTTAATTTCAGTATCCTGCTAAAATAGAAAACAGGAATTATGGATCTAATTCAAACAATTAATTATAGGTAACCAGTTTTCTAAACATAGTGGTGAAATTGTCAGAATTTATGACTAGCTGTTTATACATTCTAGAAGATAGCTCCCTTCTAACATCATCCAAAAAGGTCTTACATTCATCCTGGGTCATGACTTGTATGGTGTACAACACAAAACTGCTCAAAACATTATTCCTACATTAATAACATTGTATGATTACAGTACTTGTGGATTTTTATTCTTATAAAAATAATTTGGTGTCAAGATTTAAATAGTTTCTGAAGCTGGTGATGCTACAAATCATTGGGAATGAGCAACCAAGGCAGTTTGTCAGTGATGCAGCTTTAAAACAAGTCATATAAATGAGACTCGGGGGAAATGAATTTCATAAAACAAATGCATAGGATCTTCTACATCATAACTTTTCACAGCCTAACTGGAAGCTTATTGCAGAGGTATTAGATAATTAATGTACTGGCACCTCCAGATCTCATCTTCTTCAAGATCTTCTGACATTAATTCAGATATAATACAAGTGGGCATTGCCACATTATATAGTTATAGCACATTGGCAAAGCAAGTCTTTCACAGACAGTTGGATTCTAATTATGTACTAATTATAGCCATATTGAAAGGTCACATTATTATAGCTTGTGCCAAAGTTCAACAGAGCAGAAATTATGAGCATCACACCTAAGTTTCAATGGAGCAGTGCTACTGGTTGTTTTTGACTAAAGCAGCTGGAAAATTGCTACAATTGGCCTCCAGGTGCATTGAAGGCTAAAGCTGGACCAGGTTTTGTAGACATGAACATTCCCTGCCATAATTGTGTGTAAATGTACATTGGAGATTATTGTAGTTTATTTAAATAACTCTTACACATAGGGTTGCCAAATCTGGTTGGGCACATGAGCTTTGTCCAGTTTCAATTGCTGCATTTTTAAAATTTATTATTGACCATCCTTAATTGCCCTGGAGAAGGCGGTGGTGAGTTGCTTTCTCAAACTGCTGCAGTCCGTGCAGTGTAGATACACCCATAGTGCTTTTAGGGAAGGAGTTCCAGAATTTTGATATCTGCCATGGTGAAGGAACAGAGATATAGTTCCAAGGTAAGGTGGTGCACGACTTAGAGGGGAACTCACAGGGAGTCATATTTCCAGTCTTCTGCTGTACTTCTACATGGTAGAGGTTCAAAGGATTGGAAAGTGCCGTCAACAGAACCTTGATGTGTTGCTGCAGCGCACCCTTTAGATGGTACACACTGCTGCTGCAGTGCACTAGTGGTGGAGGCCATAATTAATGTTTAAACTGTGGATGGAGTGCTAATTAAGCAAGCTGCTTTGTCCTGGATGGTGTCAAGTTTATTGAGTGTTTTATGCAAAGATTGGATCACCTTTAGCTGAATGTGTTTTCTTGTGTGTATTTTAAGAAAGCACAAGAAAAGTTAAATGATACCTGTGGTAATCTGATATGTAATATACCTTTAAGAATGTTATAATGGAAGGTCACATGATCTTAGAAAAGAGTAGCATGGGCTACCTCAGTAGTCAGTGGGCTATAGTTAAGAGTCGGTAGTGTGGAGACAGGGTTCGAGTTGAAAACACATAAGTGTAGCTGCTGAATACCTTTGCAAATAATCGTGGAACACCCTAACAGCACTGTGGTTGTACCTACGCTAAATGGACTGCAGTGGTTCAAGAAGGCAGCTCACCGCCACCTTCTCAAGGGCAACTAGGGATGGGCAATAAATGCTGGCCCAGCCAGTGAAGTCCACATCCCGTGAATGAATAAAAAAAAAATTTGAAATAAAAAAATAAACAGAATGTGTTCCACCTAAGAAGTGTCTACTGACCTACTCTGCCTATTGCGCCAACCAGGCCATCCCAAAAAAAGCGGGCAACCCGGATCCATAAGTCCTAGCAAACTGGTGACCAGGATCCAACTATACCCATTTTAAATACCCTTGTTGTGTCACTCAACCTCACTCTCTGAATTCACTTATTTCATTGTATTCTTTTGACAGTTATTAAGCCAATACCCTGGAAATCAGATCCTATGGACAGAATCTTCCCAGTCCCATGGGTCAGTGACCTGGTGTGTTCTGGCCTCTAAACAATCTTCCCAAAGGTGGGTCAGTGCCTGCAAGGGCTACCCATCCAGCTGTGGCAAGTAGCTAATCTGCCTAATTTAATGTTTATTTGTGGTCTGAATTTCCTGGCGACTGAAGGGCCCACCCCTCCTCCCACTGAGGTCCAAGGACCAAGTCTGATAAATACCTGGAGGCAGTTTGCCGGCAGCTGGACACGGGCAGATGGACCTGAGAGGGTGGGGGTGGGAGAGGGGGAGGGTGGTGGTTGGGGTAAACATGCTTCTTCCTGTGTTACCCCACTCCGCCCCCACCCAATGCCCACTGCCCACTGCCCCTGCATCAGAGCCACAGCCATCAGGGAGCCACAGTTGCTTCAGCTGGCAATCCAAACGGGTGGCCAGGCAGCTATAGGCCATCATTTATATAATTGAAGCAGATATCTCTTCAGAGGGCACCCCTCCAACAGTGGCAGTGCCCACTTTGGTTTCATGGCATCATGATACCAGTTGGCGATCGTCCGCTCAGCCTGTCGATGGCCATCGGACGTGGGGAACCACATTGTAATGCATCTACATACCATTATAAGGCTAGCCTGCCGGACTCAATAGATCATGTGAAACATGTCAGCGTGATTGCACGCCAACGTGTTTCACACTGTACATAAGCGATGTGCACCTGGCAAGCCGCACGTCACTCAGGACTTCAAGGTATGTTTGCCTACCTTGCTTTAATCTGCACTCACTGTCATCATCACCAAGTTTCGCAGGTAGCCCCACATCACTTTTAAGGAGGCTCACGAGCAAGACTCTACCTACCAGACCAGCTGTAAGGTGGGAGTAGCTTTCTAACAGCTGCAGGGCTAGGGCTTGCTTGGGGAAGGTAGAGAAGAGGCCTCAGGCAAGGGAAGAGATTAAAGGGTGAGGGCTGTACTGGGGAAGGAGGGTATCCCAGGATGTGTGCAGGGGCACGTGTTGATCTGTGCAAGTGACCTCAAGAGGGTGAGGGCTGAGGAGGCAGTTTCCAGAAGATGTGAGGCAGGATTGGATGTTAGGGTGTGTGTGAAACAGTGAGTGGTGATGCCCCTTGAGCTGGCAGTGAGTGAGATGCCAGTGAATGCATGATGGGCTTGGAGAGAGAGCTTCGAGTGGTTGCCTTATCCTGGTGGCACGGATGAGATCATTCATCCTCTATCTGCATCGGATGGTAAACCTCTTCTGTGCAGCATTGGCACTGATCACCACTGCCACCACCTACCAAGCCAAAGAAGTGGTAATGTTGCTGCCTTTCCTGCAGTCAGAGCTGGGCAGAGGACATCAAGGCGGGCTTACGTAGCATCCAAAAAGCACTCGAGGGATGCGTCACTAAATGTGGGGGCAGCAGTCCTCTTGCCTTTCAAGGCCATGTCTTACTTGCAGCTGCCCTAGGCTGGAGGAACTGAGAAGTGTGTGCACGGCTGTATTTTAAATATGGCGTCTAGTGTGATGAAGCGGCGAGGTGATGGCGTGGCGGGTGAATCGGAGCCTGCCCACCATGAAAACATGTTTCCCCCAGGAATACATACTTAATACAGCGGGTTTGGGACGACATGGCATGAGAAGCTGCCATTGAGGCCAGCGGGCAAAACGTCATTTTACTCACCAGCTACCGCACTTATCGTGCATCTGGGACGATTCTGCCCTACGAATCAATGCAATTTAACAGCAGAGCTGCCACATGACAAAGCCACAACTGAAAACTGAAGCTGTTTTAGTTCATGGCGCACTAGAGCGGCTGGGTTTGAAACAACTGCCAATTGGTCTATCTGACCCCCGTGACTGGCGACCATGTTTGTCTTTTCTAATCTATGATTAACTTCAAAAATGCTAAAGCATTGAGTAGTACTTCTGC
The DNA here is from genome assembly GCF_017639515.1 of Carcharodon carcharias. Taxonomy (NCBI): domain Eukaryota; kingdom Metazoa; phylum Chordata; class Chondrichthyes; order Lamniformes; family Lamnidae; genus Carcharodon; species Carcharodon carcharias. The sequence goes on from NC_054476.1 coordinate 16,236,015, forward strand.
AGGGTCACTCAGTAAATGATTCTAGAGCCAACTCTAGAGCCAAAACCCAACTCCATTACCTGCATCAAGCGTAGCTCTGCCTCCGTGTGAATATGTTGCTTTTGAGAAATCACGTTCTTGTTTGCATAAACTTACATCTGCCACTGAGGCACATCTCTCACCAGCCCCCCCCCCCCCCCCCCCCCCACCTCCCCTCCCCCTACATACCTTGCCTTCTCTCAGGTCCTATCAGGACACCAGGATGCAGGGGTGAAGAACTCCCTATCAGTGTTATGGCATCATGGATGGTAAATGACGAGCTGCTCAAATCCCAGAGGGAAACTAGAAACAGCTGCCACAACTGTTTTGTAATCTGTACTTTATTTCAAGATGTGTGTTTTGAATTCACTAGTAATAAATCCACTGACACAAGTTTTTTTTTACAAAACTAAATTAAACATTTATTGATAAAAGAAAAGATTTTAAGCACATGCAAAGGTCTATAAATCACCACTATAATAACTCCTAACTCCCCTAATTCATCTAACTCCCAGTTACACCTACATTAAGGCAACAGTAAAACAAAAATAGATTTCAACAAACACAGTGGTTTTCCTTAGCTCCGGTTCCTGTAGATAGCCGCTTGATGCAGAGAAGCTGGAGGCTTTTCACACTTGTGTTAGACCTTAGGATTCCTTCTTCCTTACAAATAACCTCAATTCCCTTTCTTCCTTTTTAGTGTAAATTCCATCATTCCAATATGTCTCTGCAACTTTACTTTTTCCATAATATAAATCTTCCATAGTACCCATATTATCAGTAACCTTTGGGAAAAATAAACGCACTGTTTGGCTTAACTTCTTATGGCTAGTTGTAACACCTTACCATGTCTTTGAAATTCAGACTACTCTGGTTTATCTAAAAATGCAAATGCTCCCCATATTCTGATTCTACAGCCATATTTACATATTTAGCATCTCAAACCTTCATTCAAAAGCTCCAGACCAGCTGTTACCAACTCAGTTAAATTCCCCACACACATACACACGTCTACACAGAGAAACTAATCCAAATCCCACTATTAACCTACCTTTACAATAAATCACAATAATATTACGAAAAGTATTATATTATCATGACAGTCAGGAACAGCTGTTGAAGCAGAATTCACAAATTCTAGAGAATTAAAGTGTTGCTTGAAAAAAAAAGAATACTAAAGTGCAGCATGAGAAAGATCAGCTATTTCCTATCAAGAAAAAGTGCTGGCACACACTTGAAGAGTGTATCGTAACATGATTCTAAAATATGATTAAATCCTTTGATGGCCATCTTTATCTATATATTTTTAATGTGCGTGGGATGTGAACATTGTTTAAAATTGATAAATGTAGCAATAAGGCCAAAAACTGTGCTGATGCTTAGTCACACCTATTCATCATATATGAACATATGAAACTGATGGACAAGCTGGTATGTGGAACCTATGCCATTCAGTAATGTTATGGTACAACTCTAAGCCTACAGAAAGTTGATTTTAGTTTATATTCTCCCTTGTTGCCCCATGAAATTTTGCCAGTTATATGTAGAATTTATAGAACAGAAACAGACCATTTGGCCAAACTGCTCTGTGCTGATATTTATGCTTCCCATAATTCCTCCCACCCAACTTAATCTAAATGTTGTTCTAGATTCTAACAGCATTATTTAAATGAGGTTGTACTTATAAACACATCTTATCATGGGAATAAGACCCTGTGTAACACCATAAATATGAGGAAAACCAGTTAAAGCTTTTACTGCATCACACACCTTTTTAAATCATGTCTTTTTTTATTCATTGAACTTTTCCATTAGTGTAAAATATGGTTCAGTGATGGCGAGTTTCTGAATTTAACCTAAACAAGGGGATAATAACCAAAGGTGGGCAAGGAGAGCTCTGTATGACGAGTGATAAAACAAAGCTAATTACATGGAATGCAGGTTTGAAAAGCTCTGAAAATATTACAGCTCAGGTCTTCCGGTCTCCGGATTTTCAGAGACCAGGCATTTGACCCAAGATGTGCATTGGGACCCTGTGGAAGTTCTGACATGTTGACCTCCATGGGAATTGCCCAGAAGGTTTGAACTTCCTCTGCTCTTCAGGAGCCTCTGAAAAAGTCTCCAACTGTGAGCTGGAGTTGGAGAGTTTGGACAGTTCTGTGGGACTTACTTAGGAAATCGTTAACCAGGAAATGTTAGACTGAAAATCCCTAGCCTAATTCCCGGGTAACTACCAAACAGACCCCTCGATCACTCACATTAACATAGCTGCTGACTGCCCCCATGATCCCCAGACTACCCCTTTGACCCACCTGCCCACCTTCCACCCTCCTCACCTTGCACCTTACCCATCTGCCACCTCACCCACCCTACCCATTTACCTCACCCAGCCTACCCATTCACTCATTCATTCATTCATCTATTCACCCTTTTGCTAACATTCACACTCCTGGACCTTTAAACTCACCAGACGACAGCTAGTGCTGTAAAAAGGGAGCGTGTTCAGCCTTCCCCCTGATGCGACAGTGATGCAATGGAGGTCTTCGATGGATGATGTGGTCTGCGTTTCTGAAGAAGCCAGGCCTGGGAGACCCAGCATGAAATGCAGAGCAGGGTAAAGGCATGGAAACGTTTGAGTGGGATGTTAATCCGATGATGGTTGCCACTTCACAGAAGATTCAGGCCTATACCTTATCCTACTCATTTCCCAGAAGAAATTGCAATTTTATTCAAAAAATATCCATGGAATTCTTTAAATTTATTTGTTTTCAGGTTACTGCTCATTTTATCTTTGGTGCAAAGTGCCTTTGAATTGTCAGGAATAGATTACATCTGCTGTGTTCCAGGTTTTGGGTGATATGTTTATGGCTTATGTTTACCTCTCTGATGAAAAGTTTTTAGCCGAAGTAATATACTCAGAACATGGACTCTCTTAGTTCTCTCCCCTACGCACAGGAGGGTCAACATTGGAAATCATATTCACTCTACATAGGCCGTGTGGCCTATCATCCGCATCTCAGGAGCCATTGCCTTTGTAATAGGAGATCGCCTGTCAAAATTATGCCCAGATATAAGTATAAGCAGGATCGTCTGTTCTCCCTGGTGGTAAGCTTGGAGGCAGGAAGGTTGTTTAGTTAGGTGAGATAGTGGCATACCCAAACACCAGTGCCATCCTGCCGCTGCCAAAACTAAATATGATGGTTGACTGTCCTGCCCTGTCTATTATGGAACTAACCAGGTGGCAGGCAGTCATGTCTCCATGCAGTGTGCATGACAGCTACAACTGTGCGGGCTTGCTTGTCACCTCCCCAGCAGTGGGGTGGGACAAGCCTAATCAGTGCCAGATTGAGGGACTCAATGTCAGGAAGCGGGTGGCCAGCTGAGCGCCACACCCCTGCCCTTGATATCGAGCCACCTGTCCCTTTCTCCCTGCGACCCCCACCCCTCAAACCCACCCATCCCCTCCAACCCTACATTACTTACCTGTGGCCTGGGTCGCTCCACGATCCTGGGACTCTGGTGCCTTTCCTTCCAGCAACAACCATCACCTCTTCTGTGGCATTGCTGAGCACAAGAGTTACTAGCCTCTGATCGGCCGGCAGCGCACAGTAGGCAAGACTTCCACCCCCAGGAAAGGCTTGCAGAAAAGAGGCAGTGGTTGGCTCGCGCCTGCTCTCCAGCTAGCAAGCGAGGCCGCCGATAAGATTCTGCCCTATAAGTCAGAAACCTGTGCTAAATGTAATGTCTGTCACCTACAGCTAGTATAACTCTACCAAACCAATTTTCAACCAACTGTCAAACAAAACGCATTATATTTTCTTCACAGTTCCCAGTATGGTATGTACGCATGCCACAGTCAATGACTTCTCCAATTCCAGAGTAATATTTTCAAGCCGGGACAGTTTAGAGTGCTCTTCTACCACCAGAAGCAATTTTTCCTTATTTAGTCTATCAAAACCATTCACGATTTGAAAGACCTCTATCAAATCGCCCCTTGACCTTCTCTAAAGTGAACAAAATCGCCAGCTTCTCCAGTCTCTCCATGTATCGAAAGTCTTTCACCCTGTACCCTCTCCAAAGTCTTGAGATCTTTCCCAGAATTGAACACAATGCTCAAGCTGAGGTCTAACCAGTGTCTTATGAATGCTTAAGCATAACTTCCCGGCTTGTGTATTCTATTCCTTCACTGATAAAGCCAAGGAAACCATGGGAAGAATTTTCCCCATGTCAGTGCGGGAGTGGGCGTGGTTGGGAGCAGACCTGACCATGGGCAGCAATCGGGTCTGCTGCACAATTTTACTCAGGCCAGGCCAATTAAGGCCTGCCCAGCATAGTTCATGACTCCCGTGGATAGCAGGGACGGGTGGGAGTGCACAGGCTGCTGGGTCCAATGGCGACCTGGTGGCCTCTTTAACTGAAGGCCTGGCAGCCTTTGCAAGACTGCACACAATGGCTGGGAGAAAAGTACTTCAGAGGCACAATGTGTCTGATGCAAATCCGGAGGATAGACCATCAGGACAGGGTGGGCCAGGCCAGAGGGTAGGCCAGCGGGCAGTGTGCCCTTCGTTTTTCCGACGAGTGCCTATCTGCGCTCCTGGAGGAGGCGGCAGCGCGGTGGGAGGTCCTTTTTCCGAGGGACGGGAGGCGGAGGTCTCCCCACCTGACCAAACGTGCATGGGAGGAAATGGCCCAGAGTGTGAGCTCTCATGATGTGGAGCAACGCACATGGGTTCAGTGCCACAAAAGATTCAATGACCCCCCTGCACTTGGGAAGGGTGAGTACCATGTTGCCTCAAGTCACTTAATGCAGACGTCACCTTTCCCCCCCTCCCCACAATCCCCCTGCAACTCTGAGTACAGTAACGGCACTGAATCTTTCACGGCATCTGTCCCTCGCTGGGTGTGCCAGCAGAGATTGCCCATGCCCAGTTCACCCTGAGAGGGCTGAGCTAGGGTGTGTTTTGCATCTGCAGCATGTGTGACACTGACACCCAGAGTATAGAATGGGGTTGAAAGTCAAGGGTCTGCACCTAGGCAGAGCGCTGGAACTGCGAAGCATGTCGAAGTCAGGCTGCTAACATGCTGGGAGGGGAGCTTCCAGTTGGCGGGGCACCAATCTATCTGCCGGTCTTTGTGTTTCACGTGCTTGTGCCTCCTTGCTTAGCAAAGCGATACCTCGTGGTGCCACATGTGAAGGAGGCAGCATTTGGGTAATGGAGGAGGGTACATGATGGGGGGAGGTTGGGGTGGTCAGTGCTGGCTTGTTTGGGTGAGTGTGCGGCAGCTGCGGGTGACAAAGAACTGGAGTCCTGCAATGCCTCTCTCTGGTTGGGTTGGCAGGGATGCGATGGGAATTCAGGTACAGACTGGACTAATCAATGCTCTTCTCTCCTTTTCAGGAGAAGACTGTGCACAATGCCTTTGAACGAATGCGGACTGGCAGAGGACAGGCCGAGTTGACCATCCTAATGGCTTACGAGCAGCAGGCCATGGGTTTGGAGAGGCGCCATGCCCCCAGGTCCACCAGTGGTGGTGAGGCTGGGGTGCCACGGGGAGGTATGTTTGGCGGGCACTCAGGTCATCATGTGTGTCCCAAAAGCCATGGCACCACTGAATGCTGATTGATTGAAGTCAGCAAAATGGGTTGACCATTGATTATGGAAGGGTGAGCAAATAATGATCTGGGGCACAGGCATACAAATTGATATTTTTGCACTGTAACTACTCAAATGTCTTTTTTCTTCCTGTCAGCATCACTGAAGCAGGGCCAGGAGGAGGAGGTAGAGGGGCCACCTCTCACACCTGAGGACCCAGAGGAAATCCACTCACCAGCGTCACACCATCTCTGCCAGGCAGGCACCAGCACACATACTAGCACCTCGGTGGGAATTAGATACTTAGCTAGTGTCCCGGGGCACAATGGTGAGGGCACTTCACATTTGCAGGCAGAGAGAGAGTGCCCAGGGTGCTGCCAGTCGGAGGACTGCTGCAGGCCAAGTACATGCTTGGTCGGTGGCTGATATTGTGCCTCTGAAGTTGTCTGAGAGGCAGCGAACGTTGGAAGTGCAGCAGGGTGTGCGGGAGGATCTGGCAGAGATACACGAGGCTATTCATGACACAGTGCCTGTGCTTGAGGGGTCCATGCAGAGTGTCGTCGATGCAAAGAGCACCATGCTTCCTCCATGGAGAGAGAGTGACAACTCTCATGGAGAGGCTCCTCCTGGAGAACAATCAGGGCCTCCTGGGATTGCGTTCTGACCTGCAAGCCCTCACAGTGGCATTAACCTCAGCTGGTCATTGCCCGTGTAAGAGATGGTTTGGGCACCATGTATCCCAGCTCAGTGCCCATCCATCCACAGTGAGCAGGGAGGTCCGAAGCAGCCTCACATTGGCGCAGCAGCTGTCTGTCATCTCTGCAGGCTACTCTCAGGGCGCTCCGGGTGAGGGCAGCAGCTCCTCCGTCCCTCTTCCAGTGACCGTATCATCCGGTGAAACTGAGACAACTGGGAAGATGCCAGCTGTGGAACTGGCCACTCCCTCCCAGGCGGGGCCAGCACAGGCTCCACAGGCCAGAGACCGTCCACCAAAGTCATCGAGGCCAACAGGACAGCAAAGTCAGCAGCAGGCTGTCTCAGCTGCCACTCCCAGCAAAGGGACAGCATCTAGACATAGCACCCGATAAAGTAAAGGCACACCACAGGTTTCTTACAGGTGCTTTTATGTTGGCCCATAGTACTTTCTGGAAGGCTTGGTGTGATATCCAACACTCCTGTTTTTTGCTTTATGATGTTACATTTGTTCCCTCAATAAATTTTGACACCTCTTAGGATGCTTCCTTCCTTCTGCAAGTAGACAGGAACCCATGATGTTACGAGTGAGTTGTTGTTTGACATTGATCTTTATTGACAAGGGCCTTAGTTAATGTTAGTATTGAGGCAGATTTTGCACTCAGATATCAAGTTTGGAGCCAGCAGCCCTGGTGTGTGGTGAAGGCCCATCTGTCGTGGGCTAGATGAAATTTCTTTGGATTAAAGCCTCCTGGGTGTCCCTGCCTCCCTGGGATATGCCCAAGTCAAAGTATACCCCTCAGCATTCTCTCGTGCCTGCTCATCCTCAGACTCACTGCTGGACTCATCATGTGCATGAAGCAACTGCGTCTACATCTTCCTCGTCCACTGTGTCACCCCTTTCCAGCGCAAGATTGTGGAGAGCGCAGCATGCAACCACGATCACCGACACACGATCTGGGGGGTACTGGAGTGCGCCCCTGAGCGGCCCAGGTATCGGAAGCACATCTTAAGAAGACCAATGTTTCTCTCTACCACAGCCCTTGTACTGGTTATTGTACTGCTGCTCAGCCTCTGTTCTTGAATGGCAGAGAGGTGTCATGAGTCACCTTTTGAGGGGATAGCCCTTGTCACCCAGCAGCCATCCATCCAGCCGGGCTGGAGCACTGAACAGCCTCAGCACCTGGGAGTGTCTCAGGATGTAGGCGTCGTGGGAGCTGCCTGGGTACCTTGCACAGACTTGTAGAATCAGCATCCTGTGATCACACACTATCTGCACGTTCAGGGAGTGGAAGCCCTTCCTGTTGATGAAGGCACCGGACTCACCTGCTGGCGCCTTGATGGTCACATGTGTACAGTCTATAGCACCCTGGACGCGGGGGAAGCCAGCAATGGCCGCGAAGCCTCTGGCTCGCTCTGTCTGACTTGCCTGGTCCCAGCAGTAGTGGATGAAAGTCAATGCACACCTGAATAGAGCGTCTGTCACCTGCTTGACACAAGTGTGGACAGCTGATTAGGAGACTCCACAGAGATCACCCACTGACACCTGGAAAGAGCCGGAGGCATAGAATTTGAGGACAGCTGTGACCTTTAGAGTCACTGGCATGAGGTGCCCACCCACACAGTTTGCGGAGTTCTCAGGCCCTATCATCTGACAGATGGAGGTGACGATCTCCTTTGAGAAATGGAGCCTCCTTCGATTCTGGACCTCAGACATACTGAGGTAGCTGCTTTGCCGCCTGTATACCCTGTAGCAGAATATTGGCATCTTCTGTGGCCCCTTCCACTTTGGACTACCTCTTGGCCCTGTGCCCCTTGTGCCTGCGCCTGTACTCCCAAAGGTGGCTCCCCTGGAGGCTGAATGTGGACTCCTTGCCTCTTCCCTCTTCTGGCCCTCCCTTCCTCCTCAGAGGAGGTGCCTCCAGTGGAGAGAACAACTCCCAATTTCAGGCTAAGGGAAGGCTTCCTGAAAGCTGCGGGCCCCAAAAAGGGGACTGTTGAGTCCTGACCGAGGCTTTTACTCCTCTCCATGCAGCTGGAATGAGTTTTGAAGTGGTTCAGCTCACACAGGCAAATATCTGTCTCCTACCCGCCTGCTCGCTGCTCCTGTGCAACGTCCTGAAGATCGCACGGGCTGCAAAAAATCAACATCAATTGCTGCCTCAAGGGCCTTAACTGTCCTGTTAATTGATGGCAGGCGGCGCATCTGAACTTATAGCATGCCCGCCTTCACAAATACCACGATGGCACGCGGTGATGCCAGGACACACGCCCAACATCACCACGCGTCATCTTACGTGTCGGCGGGCTCCCGCATGCCAATGGGAAAATTCTGCCCCATGTCTTTGTCCTACTACCTTCAAAGATTTATGAACATATGCCCCATTACTCTATGTTCCCACATCCCCTTTGGAATTGTGCCATTTCGCCCATATTGCCGCTTCTCATTCTTCCAACGAAAATGTATCACGTTGCACTTTTCTGCATTGAATTTCAGCTGCCGGAGGTGTCTGTCCATATTACCAGTCTTCCTACTGAAGTCTGTTACGAACCTTATTATTGTTTACTACATTTCTAAGTTTCATATCATCTACAAAATCTGAAAGTATGCCACCAATACCCCAGTCCATGTCCACAATATATAACAAAAAGAGCGATGGTCCTAATACAAACACCTGGGACGCAATACAGTAGACTTTCCTTTAGTCTGTAAAACAACTGATTCCTATATTCTTGCTGCCACTGCACCTTAATTCCCATGAGCTTTAATTTTGCTAACAAATCTATTCGGCCCTGCATTGTCAAATGCCTTTTGACGGTCCATATACACAACCTCAATCACACTACCCACTTCATTACTTCACCAAGGAACTCAATCAAGTTAGTCAGACATGCTTTGCTTTTCACAAGCCCAAGCTGGCTATCATTTATTAGCCCATATTTTTTCCAAATGCAAATTAATTTTATTCCAGATTATTGTCCCTGTAAGTTTTCTTACCACCGACGTTAAGCTGACTGGCCTGTAGTTGCTGGATTTATCTGTTTCCAAATTATTAAACAGGCGTGTAACATTTGCAATCCCCCAGTCCACTGGCACCACCCACAGTCAAGGAGAATTGGAAGAAAGTGGTTAGAGCCTCTGCAATTTTGAAGGCTGGAGTATAAATGATACCTAGTCCAGACTTGTTCCATTAAAAATTACATGAGCTTGTTACAATACTAAATCCTTTTATTGCTGAAAAACAAATAGGCTTTGTTAGCAAAATATGAATGCCAGTGAACCTGACATTGTATATCCATATAGAATAATTATTCTATATGATGTACAATGATAATTAAACGGTTTCATAAAAAATACAATAGAGCACAAATTATAACACGCCATGGTAATTTTTACCTTCACTTTGATCTCCATTTACAATCCTAGCTATTCTCCCATTCCACTTTTTCAATTAAGATTAACATTTTAAGTGCATTTTTGCTTTAATAATTACACTACATTCATTAACACTACACCAAGCAGATATATCTGGCATTTATGCCAAAGAAAGCACAATCATCAGAACATAATGTTGATTTTTAATAAAAAAAACATGAACAGTTGATCAGAGCACTTGCTTTTCTTATCTCCAAATGTGCCCACCAAACTTTCTGCTTCAAAGTATTAAGGCGTGTTCATTGACCGTTTCCCCCAGAGGAAAGGCATACACTTTACTATGCCCGCAATTGCCTTCTTGCTCTTCTAGCCATCCATTATGGTTTAACTCTGTCTATTACTGCATTCATTCAGTGCAGATGGCTTAAGGAAACTGATATTTCCAATCTTGTCAGACCATCCATTTCCTACCAAAGCCAATCGATTTGCAGAATTGGGCCTTCTGTGAAAACCTGAACTTCCATTGCCATTTAGTTCTTCCGCTGCAGTCCAACTGTTCAAGAAGGTGGCTTCACCACCTTCACAAGGGCAATTAGGGATAGGCAACAAAGGTTGGCCTTGCCAGCAATGCCCACATCTCATGAAATAATAAAAAAAAAATCAATATTGTTAGCAATGGAAAAAAGGCAGAGAGTAAACAGATAGGAATTTAAATGCAGGAGTGATTGAATATCCTGCAGAGGAATGTCAGTAAAATATTGTTTTTTTAATCTGTAGGGATAGTTATCCATTTGGAGTAATTATTTCAATGTTTTTACAGCTTGTTACTATACAGAAGTTGATGGACTACTGCAATTTTCTGTTGTCTTTGCTATAATACAACACACAGGATCTTGTCCTAATTTTTTTTTTTGCACAACATAAACTACCAAAGTGATTGATGAGATAGCCAATTATAATTGAACAAACCCTAAGATTATTCCCTTTATAACTCTATTTATAAGCTATGGTGTAAAATCTAACTTTCCACCCAGGACCAATAAACCAAAAACAATGTGCACAGTCATCAAACATTTTAACCTAATTCAGTCAGCCCAGTGAACTCACCTCATTTAAAAAGCTGATAAACTCACTGAATTTACGCGTTTTCTCTAGAATTTTTAATTGAGACATTTCCTTCTTTTCTGAAACTTTATGTTTGTAAAAAAAAAAATATTTGCCAATATGTTTTATGGAATGGCCAAAAAAAATGTCTGACTGAAGATCGACTTGCTTCAAAACAGATAATCTTTATGCAATGATTGACTACAGATTGGGCTCCAAGATCAATGTCATAAATCGTTGCAGAACAGCTGGAAAAGCAAACCTTTAAAAGCGGCCTAGACTTACAGCATGGGAGAATTGCCCAACTCGATTTCCACCTTTTGGTCCCTCATTTAATGCATAATAAATGTTGCATAATGGCATTGAACTGCATAACAACTTTAGCCTTAGGCAAACAAAATATTCTGGAATCTAAAATTATCTGTATAAAGACTCCTCCGACATATAAAAGCAATCATACAAGATGAAGAAAACTCACTAACTGATTTTCTTGTGTGAACCCTAGCTTAACTAGAGTAATATTTTAATTTAATTGACCCATTTCACTAAGCAATAGTCCATTATTTCTAATAATCAAATTCTGCACCATCCAACACATCCTTTAACAGCTGAATCTGGTGGCAACGTGTTCCCTTCTTAGACACAACAAAAGATTATGTGGGTTTTTGGTTCTGATTCTTTACTCAGATAGCTTTTGGTTTATATATTCAATCAGAAGTCCAGAGTTTTATAAGCCTTCTGTCAGGCTGTTATTACAAAGGTATGTGTCTTTGTAATTCCATCTGGCAGTAATGTTTCCTTTAAGTTTCCTTGCCATGTTCACTGGGCTGCAAACAGTAGTTACATTTTCAACTGCTTCTCTTTATAATCATTTCTTCCCCCCCCAACCCTCCCACTTTGTCTTGGTATGAGTCCCGAGTTGCAGATGGATCATTTTCCTTCACCGTGCCACTCTCCTCAAGTATGACAAACCCCAACTACAACTTAAATCTTCTGGAACAAGAATGGTCAAAGAATGGCCAGTATAGGCTATAGAGACGTTCAGTAGATTGGAGAGCATCAAAATTAAGGCCAAACGGAGCTGGATCTCAAGCAACCAAAGTTCTCCAGTGGAATGGCTTACCTTGGAGGACTAAGTACTGTGCATCACATTAAGTCAGGGGTTGCAGGAATATCCCTCACCAGAAAAAATGCCATGAGATGTTAGACTTGTACAGCAATGTGAAATTTCTCCCAACTATTTTAGCAGTAATATTTTGATCAGACTTCAAGATCACTCTGTGATGTTCATTATATTATGGCTTTATAGTATTGTTATTGATTAAATTATTCCACATTTACCAAGAATTATTAGTTATTGATTATGTGCAGTTCATTTTGTCTCAGCCAGTATATTTTTATTGATCCGAAATATTTTTGTTGCTTTACTCTCAAAAACTCTATTTCGTTTCAATTTAATTTTACCACATCCATGTGGGTAGTCAGAATATTATATTAATTTATTCTCTTTTTTATTTACAGTCCAGTTCACTATTATACTGCTACCAAATTGATTTGTTTGAGATTGCCTCATCTTTCCACTGCTCATAACCTTGCTGGTATGGAGTTGTTACTAATGATTTAATTTAAAGGTGCAATGGCTTCAAGAATTCTTATTATAAATATCAGACTTTCTGCTTGTAAGCAAAGAAATAATTTAACAGCTATCCAGATCGGGAAAGTCAATAACATCTGGCATAATTTTCAGGTTTGATTTTCAACCGTTTTGAGGATTTGATCAACTTTAAATTTTCAGCTCTGAAGAAGAGTCAGTACGGACTCAAAACATTAACTCTCTGTTTCTCCCTCCACAGATACTGCTAGGCCTGTTGAGTTTACCCAGCATTTTCTGTTTTTATTCCAGGATTCCTGCATCGGCAGTATTTTGCTTTTATTTAAATTGTTGGTTACTGTTCTACTGCTACTGCAAATAAAACCAATCATGTCCACTACTTCTGATCTCCTTAAATTGGCCTCAAGTTTTTATGCTGCAGTTTATCATTCCAAGAATGATTTTGTTTAGTAATAAATATGTTCAACACTTCTTGTCAAAATCATATTGTCCTTGATTTCATTTATGTTAATATCTTCGCATGGGATTTTCAAGCCCCACCCACCGCCAGGATAGTCCTCTCCTGCTGAAAGCCAATGGACTTTTGGCCAAGCAGTCGAATCTCCCATGGTGGGCCAGAAAATCCTGGCCATCGTCCGTCTTGTGCTGTTCAGGATGAATACATTGAATGCTTGTGGTGCCACTAATCATTACCTTATTCCCAGTTAAGGTTGTAATTGAGTTAACAATCTGATTGCTTTCGTAAAATATACACTAGTTTTTTTGCTATCTATAGTTAGCTAGCTTTTAATGATTCTGCTTATTTAAATGTGGCTACAATTTGTCCAATAACATTGTAATTTCTGGTTTAATGGGCCAGTTACAGTCATTTAACTTACAAGGTGTGTTGTTTTGTTTGGCTGAAGCAGGTCTTATTAATAATTCTTCAATCTGATGCAATGCTGAATTGTAATGTAGCAGTAATTCCATTGTTTTCACTTTCGATTTTTTTTAAACCACTTCAGTTGATATGATGGGATTTGTAGTATCTCTATAGTTATTCTCCTGCTCTCTTTTTGACCATTTTGTTTCCAAAGTGGCTTAATGGTTCTTAAACCCTTAACGGTTTTAGCACCCAAAATCTACTTTTCAGCTGAATTGCTTAGGGTTTTTGTTTTCAAACATTTAAGCTTGCAATTGGCACATTTGGAATTAATCAGAAAGAATTTGTTCTGTTGCAATTCACTTGTCTTTTCATATAGCTAAGCATGTCAGTTGATTTTGAATCATTTCAACTGGACTGCACTTCAACTCGTACTTGTTCTTAAGATGAGATAGTTATTGTGTTTGATCTAAAGAACGAAATAAAGACTTAAGTTTATACAGCATTTTTCATGACCTCAGAATGTCGCAGGGCTTTTGTAGAATTATAGAATGGTTACAAGCACAGAAGGCCATTCGGCCCCTCGTCTCTCTCTGCCGGCTCTCTGCAAGAGCAACTCACCTAGCTTGATAGAGCTATGGTTTGAACTAGACAAAAAAACTCCCTTCCTGCAACTATTTTCTCTTTACTTCTCCTCAATCTCTCTTCACATGTACATCCTGCATATTGCCTGCCATTTGTTGCATCTATGTAGATTGATTAGATATCTGTAAATATGAGCACATTTTGGAATTCAGGCTGCAACAAATGTAATATCATTTTCATTTGTGGAAGATATATAATAATTTTTGGCTCCCTCAACATATGTACAACAGTTTCTAAACATAAATTTATGTTTTTGAAGCGCTGACAATTGTTTACTATATTTAAAAGTAACTATAAATGTTGCAGAAGCACTTATCATTGGCTATGTATCTATTTAGATAAGTCATGAAAGATTTGTTCTGAAATGAGCTTGCAATACAGCATGTTTTTATCAACAAAAGGACACAGAATTCCTATAATTACCTGAGTTTAAAAGCGTTATGTGCTAGTCTTAATCCTCATTCAAAAGCTGCAAAGCTGGGACTAATCATGTGGTAAATGTTAGATGTTAGAGCATTTTATTGTACACAGGAGCATCATATCTCATCATATTTTATGAATTCTAAAGGGAAAAGAATAAAAGACCAACAAATTGAATATTGTTAAGAGCTGATATCTAAATAATTCTTTATGTAAATATGTTGCAAACATCACACTTGAGGAACTATTATTTGACAGACATCTAAACACTAAGATACCTTCAATATATTTCCCCCACTTCTTCAGGTGCATGTTTTATGACGTCAGCGATCATGGTTCCCAAACTTTCACATTCCATGATAACAGTCAACATCTTGGTGCTGTTCAATCTTCTGCCTGTTCTGCTTCTCAAACTGTTGGTGTATTTCTTCCTTTGTCTCTCTCTCTTGCTCCACTGTTCTCAGTTTTACCAGTCACTACCAGATGTCCTAGTTTCTCTCTCCTAAGCACGTGCCCAAGGAGTTGTAGTTATCTCTTGCTGGTCGTTTGTAAAAGTTCCTCTTGGGCGCCCACTTTCCTCAAAGCTTCCTCAACAGTTTTGTGCTGTTCAACTAATCCTCATCATACATCTCCGAAACCACACCTATGTTGCTTTTAATTTATCTCCCATTGTCTTGTTATATTCTAACTTTTGCATCCATATAATTACTTTACTAAAATGCTACACCTAGTCAATCTCATTCTGCTTTCCATAGAGATGTTTTCATGAGGCTAGACCCCTTTATTTTTTGAAAATGATTTTTCAACTTTCAACTGGCTGGAAATTTTGCAATTTGAAATGAGACAGAGCAAACTTCTTAAAATTGTAAGGCCATGTTCCAAGGTGAAGGTGAGAAACAAACAAATCACCCTCAGGGGAGTATGAAGAGAGAGACATTTCCTATAATCCAGACACCCATCAGAACTCACAACTGTCTAAAGGAAGACACATGAAAAATGCAAAGTACTGGGTATTGAAACAATGACGACTACAGGCAGATACAATCAAAGCATCTTGGAAAAACACAATGGGCAAAGTATTTCAAGGCAAGATTTCCCAGCCACTTGAGAGATATTGCAAGTGGCACAGGGGTATGAAGAAAGTCTTCAGTGGAGGAAACAGGCTGAAGGTTCTCTCTCTCCCTCCACCTCTCTCTTTTGGAATAAACATGTCATCAGTTTGAGAACCCAACTCCACCAGAAACCTCGTAATAATTGCAACACCTTCTACATCTGACCGCATCCAAGAAACCAGCTAACCCAAATTAGCCACAGCACTTAAAACATATGCCTCAAGACAATCAAATAACATTTAACCGTATATTCTTTTACCATTTTTCCCATTGGACTCTAACTCCTCTTATTTCTGGTATGTGTGTGTACGTGTGTGTGTGTGTGTGTGTGTGTGTGTGTGTGTGTGCGCACCCAAACGACTGCATGAGGGCTGAATGCTCGACATTGTGTTTTGATTATTTTTCTCAACTTTAGCAGTTAAACTTTGCTCTTTGACTCAAGAAAACCTTGTTTGATTGCTTTCCCGATGCTCACAGCTTTAAAACGTTCTGATTTGGAAAAGGCATATCTTCATGAAGAAGAAACTTAAACCTTGTCTGTGACCAACCTAGGAGGTTGAATAGAGTGGAACCAGTTCACTCCTCCTCACCTGGTTGCAACAAATTTCTTGTTTCTAAAGAGGTCTGACACCACCATATTTGGGCAACTTCATGAAAATTCCTTAATTTCATATTTGGCTGTGTGTATTCAGAAAGGGCTCGTTCTGTCACCCTTCACATCGAGCAAGGAGATACAATCATATGAATCAAAGTTTTAGGGCTACAGTGTTGTGTGTTTTTGTCAATACTGCTTTCAAGTATGACTTCCCCACCAAGAGTAGCGGAGTGTAGAATTATTTCAAGCGCATCCATAATGCCATCAATTTGGCTCTCCAGGGCCTGGCCAATAACTCATACTTTCCAAACGTACGGAGCAACTATTATTGATTTTTTTCTTGTTTATGCCACAACATGTTGAATTAGCCTCTTATCACTTTTCGTGGTTAAAATGGCTTTGGATGGCTTGCACACCTATTCATAAAACCATAAAATTGCCCACAGGAAAAATAAACAAATCCTGTTCATTTGTGAAATTTAACAAATGGAGGATTAACTTTTTTATTTAAAAAGGGCTTCATGGCCCATTGAAGTCTATTTCACTCATCTTTCATTTGAAAATAACTTAAGTTTGAGGTACTTGCAATACTTCTAATCAATAATTGCACCATGTCCTTTGCAAATTGTAAGTTTCCAGATAACCAGATGTATTCTAAGATATAAGAGGTGAATACATCTCCCTTGTTTTTCTAGGGTTGAATATTAGGATATGGAATGTAATGCTTAGAAATTCAAAGCACCTGTCGGTCATTTAAATATACACAAGTCACATTGTTATTTTGGGCAGACAATGAATAGATTGATGGAACTTGCGAAATTCAGTGCAGAGTATTGAACAGTCCGATTTCAATTTTGTTGTAATTTATTTTCAGATTTTGCTTTTGGTACATTGCATGCTTTTCACATCAGCAGTTGACAGCTTTTTTGTTGATCGGTAGTCTAGGGAAACAGTTACAGTTCTATGTCAAGATTAACAATCCATTCAATGGTTTCGGCTGATGCAGTGTGAATAGTTGCGATATCGTCAAGAATAGATCTCTCGGGGCAGAATTACAGTATATGGGCAACAGTCTGCAAAACAAGCAGCCACATCTTCCCTGGCACGTCCTCAAGAGGTTAAAGGTTGTCCAGATTTTCTGTGGAAGGTTGAAACCTGGGACTTCGCTCAGTTACCAGTGCAGTTGGTAATGTTTGCAGTCAACCAGAAAATGTGCCATCAAGAGGCGGGGCTGTCAAGAGGATGTGGAATGTGGGGCTACGGGATTTCAGACAAGTGCATGGGGTATATTTTGCAGTCCTGTGTCAATGGGAGTGCTTTGTTAGCTGTCAGCCAGTGGGGTTCTTCTGAGGGGGATGTTTTCTCTGCGGACATCAGGAGGTTCAATGTGTGCCCTCACAGAAAGACATTCCAGCGGTGTTGGTCTCAATGTTCCAGAAATAATTCTCATGGTTTTACAGAGGGGAATGTCTACCATGTTTGTGTGGTAGCTCCTGAGTTGACAGTTAATATTGAGTCCACACTGTTTTGTCTCTCGGCGCATTGTTAACATATGCCTACTAACAATTTATTCAATCACCTTCCCTGCTATCAATGTTTTCTTCATAGCCAGCCAGCACATATTCAAAATCCAAATTTTGCGCCATAGAATTTAGATCCTCCATTTGTTTCCTTGTCATTTAAGGCACTACAATTATCAGTTATACTCTCCTGCCATGCTGCATCATTTGAGGAAGTTAAAAAGAATGGTCAGGGAAAGTTATATGGCAGCATACTGCCACCATATTTTTTCTTAATAGATACCTAAACTATAGAAGTAGAATAGATAAGCTACATGAAATAAATTTGAAGCACACCACAATATACTGCAGGCACTACGTGAGTAATAACTCAATGATATGCAGGGCAGCTGCTCTAGAACCCCGCCTGGCTACCCCCATCCACCTACATAACCTGATAAATGTAACACCCTGCCAACAAATCTATTATTTTCACCAGTGTCCTTGGAAAAACTGTGAAAGAAAATTGCATAACTGCATCTATTTCTACCATCACTTTCAATGATGAAAGTGTATTACAGAAAACATCAGGATATTTCTCCAGTTATAGTTGGATTTTCATCACATAATTATTAAAAAACACAAAGAAGTCATTAAAATAATGGGACAGTTTCCCACCGGAGTCTGTCCTCTTGCTCGGCTCACTTCCTGGAACTACATTGACTCAGTTTGAGTCCTTCTGAACTCATGCTTTGAATGTGTCAATTCTTCAGGGGATCTTGGTTGTTTAAACTGAATTAAGGATTAAAATTTCTGAGAAGAGCTTACATCCTAACTACACAAACGAGTGTATTAAGGGGGTTTATCTGAAGTGGTAAAGGCGCACTTAATCATGCAAACGACTTTCTAACCATATTTATTTAACTCTTATAAGTAGCTTTTTAAAGCCCTATTAGGCAATCCTGTTGTTAATTTGTTATAGACTAGTGGCAAACAGATTATTAAGTAAGTAGCTAGAGTGCTTTGATGTTTCCCATTTAGAGGTTTGACTTTTTAATGATATTTGACTGCTTAGTGTAATTTAATTACCCACATGACACACAAGAAGAGGGTCGTTGTTTAATTAAAACATATTACCATTGACACTTATAAAACATATTAATACATTTCTGAATGGGTAAGGATGTTATAGAATTGGAATGGGTTTAGCATAGAGGGTAAGCCTAGCAGTAAAATATATTTACAAGTAAGGTTAGCTAGATAAACTCTGAATGGAGATCATATTTCTCATCTATTACTCTTCCCCCAACCTCATATTTTAAACTCAAAAACATGCCTTTAGTACCTAGATATTTGATTGAAAAATATCAGAGAAAACTGCCTGGAGAAGAGAATTTGTCATTGTAATCTTGTGGAAACCTTTTCTCTTAACACGGTTTCTTAAATGTTTTTCATTGTTTCAAAATAATGTAGAGACCAAACACTTTTAAGCATACCCTGAAGTACTGTTCACTATGATGAACATCATCCCTCCATCAGTCAACATTTCAAAGAATGCTATTTCTACTTGTATATAAGTTCTTCTAAGAATGTATAAACACAATGTGATGTCATTTAAAACTATAATTTCCAAGGCCAGGGGGGACTGTTCCCTCAGCTAACTAAATTTCAGAACTGGAAACCAATCAGTTCCCGTAATAGTGTAGCCAAGGATGAATCAGACACCAAACCAGGGTCTTAATTTTAATCAAGAGCGAGTTTCAGATGGGCTGGGAGATTACAAATGTTGGCCGGTTACGGATGGGATATCTTCTCCCTTTTTAGTTCTTCACCTCTCAGTTGACCTCAAGAAAATATATTTTTTCAGAGGAAGTGTTTCAAAACCTTTGAGGTGTTGGCACTTTAAATGATAGACAAAGGTAGGCTTTCTTGTGAGTTTAAATCGGAAGAAAGAATAAACAATTACTTACTTTTCGGGTGTTGTGTAAACACAACAAAAACACTCACTCTCTCAAACACACAGATATATACAAACAAGAAAAGATGAATTCTAAAGATGTTGCATGCATTTAAGATTAGGAACAGAACAACAAGGAACAAATCACATGTCCTGAATGATTTCTTTAAGACGAAGACATTTCAGGTCTCATGGGTTCCTTCTCTTCGTTCTTTGAACAAAAATGAAGGTTGAAAGCCTGGATTTTGGCACAATGTTGTGGTCAAGCTCCTGTAGAAAGGAGATATACTCTTGCAGGTGGAAACAAATTAGCCCTTCCCTCACTGCCTGAGTTGACCAGTTGTGGGCAGGGCTCTGTACTTCTTTCTGGATTGCGGTTCCCCTTTATGTTTGTCCCAGATTGCCCTTGGTTTGGTTGGTCCTTGGAATAAGATGATGTATTATCTCAAGTCAGTTTCAGTCATGTGTTCACATGATCAATACTTCTATTACCCACACAGATGATACGATATTAGAAGCCTTTGCTACACAATGGAAAACTCATGGTGGCTATTCACACCAGCTTGTGATAAATTGGTTTATTCATTCCCCTCTTTATTAGATCATGAGTTTGAGTTTACAGACACTGAATGGATAATCTTCTGGCTGGCGTGCGGGTGGCGGAGCCTGCGCGCCAGCACTTAAAGTGTCGCGCGAGCTTCCCGACATCAGTGCGCGGCATTGCGCTATTTCGGTTGGCGGGCACACTATGCAGCAGGACGCGCGCCTACCATTAATTAAAAGTCTCGTTAAGGCCCTTAACTTGCCAATCGTCGATGATTTTGAGGGGCAGGCGGGTAGGTGAATTTTTAAAAACCTCATCCAGTGGCGGGATGAGGTTTGATAGCGGTTTTAGAAAAGTTTAATAAAGTTTTTGTTTATTTCATTAACATGTCCCATCTCGTGTGACAGCTGGAGAATCCCACCCCCCCACCCCCGCACAGGAAATGCATAGCGCTTCCTGTCGGGTGGCCCGCTGGGTGGGCCTTAATTGGCCCGCCCACTTAAAATGGCGGCAGAGCCCGTTTCGGCGGCGGCGATTGGCTGCCTGCCCGCCGCCGAGCCGGTGGGGCCCGCCCACCCATCAAGGGCAAAATTCTGCCCCAAATCTCTAAAACCATCGTATTATGAGTTGTAAATTCCACAATTGGTCTTGCATTTTAAAATGTATTTTGAAGGGAGGGTACTCCACCCATGAACATTTCCATTTTAATGACTTTCCAGAGACATGAATTAGCCCTTGTCTAAGCAAAAATTATAAGTCACTTGAGCCCCTGGACTCCATCTTGGGTCTAGCTAAATTGTCCAAATGCCATGTTTTCTTCAAAAAAGTAAAAATGTCTATTGTCTTCATAAGTTCATGGCCATATGATGGCACAGGGCCTAAGTTTCAGGCCTCTATGCGCTATGATTCCAGGACCTCATTTAAATGTGGGTGACTCTTAAAAACGCCCTCTGAATGAGGGAAATTAGGGATGGGTAATAAATGCTGGCCTAGCCAGCGACGCCCACGTCCCATGAACGAATTAAAAAATGTGCTGCTGGTTCATTCCCCACTTGGTAACATTGGTCCACCTTTGGCTTGTCTTGCAGCTAAAAGGTAGGGGAGGGGATTTAGTGAGTGTCATGCAGGAAGCTTTTTTTTATTCTTTGAGATGTGGGCGTCACTGGCGAGGCCAGCATTTGTTGTCCATCCCTAGCTGCCCTTGAACTGATTGGCTTCCTTGGCCATTTCAGAGGGCAGTTAAGAGTTAATCACATTATTGTGGGTCACATGTAAGCCACACCAGGTTAAGATGGCAGATTTCCTTCCTTGAACCAGATGGGTTTTTACAACAATCCATGATAGTTTCATGGTCACCATTAGTGAGGCTAGCTTTCAATTCCACATTTATTCACTGAATTTAAATGCCCACCAGCTGCCATATGGGATTAGAACCCATGTCCCCAGGGCATCAGCCTGGGCCTCTAGGTTACTGGTTCAGTGACCTAACCATTACACCACCATCTTCTTGAAAGAGAGGCGTTGTTGGAAGGTAGTTGTTATGAGTCTCGTGCAGGGAAAGCCATGCCTTCCCTTTTTGAATGTGAGAACGCCTCTGCTCCTCTTGACTCTATAAAGGAAAGTTTCATATTGACTTTAGAAGGCATCCAGCTGTCAGTATACCAGTTGCCAACATATTTCATCCTGGCTTGACTATTCAGACACCAGTTAAGATGCAATTAGAGCCTTACTCTTGTAATAGGGTCCTGATTTGCACAAATTCATAAGATCCCTGCCTGCTTTACATAGGTACCTCACCTGCCTGTAGATTACTTTTTTTAAAAATTCGTTCATGGGATGTGGGCTTTGCTGGCTGGGCCAGTATTTATTGCCCATCCCTAGTTGTCCCTGAGAAGGTGGTGGTGAGCTGTCTTCTGGAAACGCTGCAGTCCATGTGGTGTAGATACACCCACAGTGCTATTAGGAAGGGAGTTCCAGGATTTTGTCACAGTGACGGTGAAGGAACGGCGATATATTTCCAAGTCAGGATGGTGAGTGACTTGGAGTGGAAATTCCATGTGGTGGTGTTCTCACCTATCCGCTGTCCTTGTGCTTCTAGATGGTAGTGGTCGTGGGTTTGAAAGGTGCTGTCGAAGGAACCTTGGTGAATTCCTGCAGTGCATCTTGTAGATGGTACACGCTGCTGTTACTGTGTGTCAGTGGTGGAGGGAGTGAATGTTTGTGGATGTGGTGTCAAACAAATGGGCTGCTTTGTCCTGGACGCCATCAAGCTTTGAGTGCTGTGGGATCTAAGCTCATCCAGGCTAATGGGGAGTATTCCACAACATTCCTGACCTGTGCCTTGTAAATGATGGACAGGCTTTGGGGAGCTAGGAGGTGAGTTGCTCATCACACGATTCCTAGTCTCTGATCTGCTCTTGTAGCCACAGTATTTATATGGCTAGTCAATATAAATATCATATTTCTGGTCAATGGTAACCCCCAGGATTTTGAGAGTGGGGGATTCAGTGATGGTAATGCCATTGAACTTCAAGGGGTGATGGTTGTATTCAATCTTGTTGGAGATGGTCATTGCTTGACACTTGTGTGGCACAAATGTTACTTGCCACTGGTCAGCCCAAGCTGTCGAGATCTTGCTGCATTTGGACATGGACAGCTTCAGTATCTGAGGAGTTGAGAACATTGTGCAATGATCAGCGAACATCCCCACTTCTGACCTTGTGATGGAAGGAAGGCCATTGATGAAGCAGCTGAAGATGGTTGGGCCAAGGATACTACCCAGAGGAACTCCTGCAGTGATGTCCTGGAGATGAGATAACTGACTTCCAACAACCACAACAATCTTCCTTTTTGCTAGATATGACTTCAACCAGTGGAGAGTTTTCCCCCTGATTCCGGTGTTGCTAGGGCTCCTTGATGTCACACTCAGTCAAATGTGACCTTGATGTGAAGGGCAGTCACTCTCACCTCACATCGAGAGTTCAGCTTTTTTGTCCATGTTTGAAGCAACGCTGTATGAAGTCTGGAGTTGAGTGGCCCTGGCAGAACACAAACTGGGTGTCAGTGAGCAGGTTATTGCTAAGCAAGTGCTGCTTGATAGCACTGTTGATAACTCTTTCCATTGTGCTACTGATGATCAAGAGTAGACTGATGGGGCGGTAATTGGCCAGGTCGGATTTGTCCTGCTTTTTGTGTACGGGACAGACCTGGGTGATTTTCCATGTACCTGGATAGATGCCAATGCTGTAGCTGTACTGGAACAACTTGGCTATAGGCGCGGCAAGTTCTGGAGCACAAGTCTTCAGTACTATTACCGGAAAATTGTCAGGGCCCATAGCCTTTGCAGTATTGCAACTGGAAATGACTCAAAAGAATCAAGTTCCAAGAACATATGTAATCCCTTTATTTTCAACTGCCGCATATCTGGGTTAGATTTCCCTCCCACATCTGTATCATCATTTCTAATCCTTTCTAAAGATGATTAGTCCCATTCTACCAAACAACATTTCCATGACACGCAATTATCATGACAGTTCCCACTACTGCATCTGAACCAAATCTCTTTCCCCGCAGTTCCGCCTGTCAGCATTCCCTGCAGTTGATATGTTTCCCTTGTTCTCCATGATTCAAGGGTCTAATTCCTGCTGCTCTTCTTGGCTATGTTCCCAACTATCTTAATGCTCATCCTCCTGGCCCAGTCTAACCAGTCCTGTACTCGTAAATTTCACTCTTGGCCCACTGGAACCCATTCCCAGCTTCATGGAATTACTGCACAAAATAATAGAGGCCATTTAGACTAACGAGAATGTGTCTTCACTGGCTATTTTGAAGATCAATCCAGTTAGTCCCACTAACCCACTCTTTCCCTTTATTCCTGCAATTGTTTCTCCTCTCTGCGTTTATCCAATTTCTTTCTGAAGGCGAATCTTGCATCTGTATCTATCACCCCACCTGGCAGTGAATACCCAATCCTAGACATGTATTATGCAAAAAAGCTTTTCTCATGTCGCTATCATTTGAAATCCATGTCCTTTGGCTATCAACCCTTTAGCACTGGAAACAGTTTTCTTTATATACTCTATCTAAACTCTTCACAATTTCAAACACACCATATAAAATTTCCTTTCAGCCTTTCCTGCTTTAAGGGGAACAGCTCCATTTTCTCCAGTTTATACATGCAATGGTAATCCCTCATCTCTTGAACCATTGACATCAATCTCATGTGCACCCTCATCAAAGCCTGTAGATTCTTCCTAAATTGTGGTGCCCAGGATTGGACACAATACTCTAGCTGGGGGCAAACTAGCATTTTATGTAAGTTTAGCATAACAATTTGGCTTCTCTACTCGGTGCCTTCGGGTCAGTTAGCTATTTGGAGAGATGACTTAAGTGTGGTTCAGAATTATGCCAACAGCATGGGCTCAATACCCATTCTGGCTGAGGTATATTTGGCACCTGCCTCTTTGCCTGCCCTATACTTGATGCTGAGTGGTGCCCCTCAGGCTATATAACCAATTGTCTCTCTCTCATAGAAATAGATGCTTACAGTCCCTTGTGAACTAATTACCTATTACCTACTCTATGCCTCTACTTTATAAAACCCAGCACCACATATGTCTTATTTACTGTTTTGTTAATCTTTCCTGCCATCTTCAAAGCATAAACACCATCAGGCGTCTCTCTTCTAGCATCTCCTTCTATTTAACAATTATTGTCTCCCTTCGTTCTTAATTCCAATCAAGATGTATCCTGGACAAGACGGTCTGAAACCCGGGGGAGGGGAAGGTCAAGGATTCTGGGGTGAGTAGTTTTTTTTATTCATTCATGGGATGTGGGTATCACTGGCTAGGCCAGCATTTATTGCCCATCCCTAATTGCCCTTGTTCAGAGGTCATTGAAGAGTCAACCACATTGCTGTGGGTCTGGAGCCTGTGGGTCTAGAGTCACATGTAGGCCAGACCCAGTAAGGATGGCAGATTTTCTTCCCTAAAGGACATTAGTGAACCAGATGGGTTTTTACAACAATCAATATTTATCATCTATAGGCTTTTAATTCCAGATTTTTATTAAATTCAGATTACACCATCTGCCATGCCAGGATTCGAACCCTGGTCCCCAGAGCCTGGGTCTCTGGATTACTAGTCAGGAACATGGATGGAGAGGGAATATCAGGAACACTGTGCGTAGTGGGTGGGTGATGGCCAGGAAGTCAGGTGGGGAGAAGCGGGAAGAATGGGGAGAGGCACTATAAACCGATTGGTAAAATTTTAAAGGGAGCGATCTGTGGTTCTATGTAAACAAGTCTCTGAAGGTGGTAAGGAAAATTGAATAGTCTGTTAAAAAAAGGATTACAGGATCCATGGCTTTAATAATAGGAGGATAGAGTACAAAAACAAGGCAGTTATGCCAAACAATTATAAACACTGTTTCGGCTTCAGCCAAGATGATGTGACCAATTCTGGGCACCATTCTTTTTTCGTTTTCTTAGGCAGTCCCTCAGCATGATTTGCTTCCACTCTGGTTCGAGCTCTGAGATGGCTGATAATCCAACAAGCAATCTGCAGATTTCCGCCAAAGGCAGGACAGATGGGGCTTGGCGGGTCAGATAGACGCATTGTTGGGAGGTCTGTGTGCTCCCTCGAATGCAGCGACTTGGCCTCTGCGTGCTGCTGAAGTCTTGCGATGCACTTGGTGCCTTTCCAAATGACCATTCTCAGTGTTGGCCAGTCACAAGGCAGGGTCGCCCATGAGTCGGCGGCGATGTTTGACCTCTTTAGGGTTGCTTTGAGGACATCCCCAAAGCATTTCCACTGTCCTCCTGGGAGTCTCCTGCCATGACTGGATTCTGAGTAGAGCAGTTGCTTCGCAAGTCTGATGTCAGGCATACGAAGGACATGTCCTACCCAGCAGAACTGGCTTTGAGTGATTATAGCCTTGATACTGGGCATATTTATTTCGGAAAGGGTGCTGCTGTTGCCCCTGGATTTGGAGGACCTCACAAAGGCACCACCGGTTGTATTTCGCCAGTGCTTGGAGCTTGCCCGCTTTAGCTTGCCCAATTCTTCACACACATAGGAACATAGGGTTCACTGCCACCAGGTAAACGATGACCTTAGTCTCAAATTTGAGATCCTGGTCCTCAAATGCACTTTTCATGAGTTGGCTGAAGGCTGAGCTGGCACACTGGAGGAGGACATGGTGACTTTTGTTGTCTATGGGCAGAATTCTCCCAGATTTGCACTAAGTGCTGTAGCGGGCAGGCAAAAATGACGTTTTACCCGCCAGCCACAATGGCGGGTTTTCATGGTGTATCAAAGTGACCCTGAAGAGGTCAAACATCGACGCCGACTCATGGGCAACCCCGGCTTGTGACTGACCAACATGGAGAACGGTCATTTGGAAAGCACCAAGCACATCGCGAGACTTCAGCAGCACGCAGAGGCCAAGTCGCTGTGTTCGAGGGAGCACACAGACCTCCCAACAATGCCTCTATCTGACCTGCCAAGCCCCGCCTGGGTAGGACATGTCCTTCGTATGCCTGACATCAGACTTGCGAAGCAACTGCTCTACTCAGAACTCAGTCATGGCAGGAGACACGCAGGAGGGCAGTGGAAATGGTTTAGGGATGTCCTCAAAACAACCCTGAAGAGGTCAAACCTGCCTCATTATTTATGCACTGCACTCCCGGGAAACACGCTGTTTCCATGGTGGAGGGGCTCTCATTCGCCCACCGGCCATCACCCCACTACCGCATTACACCGGGCGCCATGCTTAGCCACAAGTCCAGCCGCAAGAACAGCGCTCATTGCTTCCAGCTCACCACCGCTGCAAGGAAGACATAACCAGCAAAGGGAAAAAGACCGCAGCCTCCCACATTAACAATGGGTCCCTCGAGTGACTGCTGCATGTCATGGAGGCCCATCAAGATGTCCTGTACCCCTACTTTGGCCAGAGGATGGGCAGCAACGTGACCAATCCAGTTTGGGAGGGTGTGGCAGTGGTGGTCAGTGCCAACGCTGAAACGAGGTCGGCGCTGCTTTACCAAGTGAGGATCCAGCAGTGCAACATTCATCAGATAACCTAAGCCGTGAGTGATGTGCCCTGTTCTACAGGCCACTGCCGTGCATTAATTATCTCCCCTTGCTTCCACAGGCACATCTGCCAAACAGCTGACCCAGTCCATGACCCAGGGCCTCCAATCAAGCCCCAAGGAAACCTCTGGAGAGGAATCTGGAGGCACCTTCCCTGAAGTCCTTGAAGTCCCGTCACAGCACACACCCACACCCTCCATCAGCGCAGACACACACACTTCGGTGGGACCTAGCTTTAGAATAGCCCCGGGTCACAATCTGGTGAGCACATCGCACAGCAGGTGGTGGCAGGAAATCCCCAGGTGCCCAGCACTCGGGAGACTGCTGGAGGCCAGAAATTTGCTGAGTCCGAGTCAGATGACGAGCCTCTGGAATCAGTCATGTCACAGTTGCTGGAGCTGCAAAGGCAAGCTCGGGAGCATCAGGAAGGATGTCCGCTGCACTCCTCAGATCGCAAGGCACGATGGAGGAGTCTGTCCGCCTTCAGGCTGAGGTGATAACGCCGGCGTTGCAATGCACTGAGGTCAACATTGGTAAGATGGTGGCCGCCATGGAGACCTTGGTCCTGCATTGCTGCGCGGGCTCAAATCCATCCAAAACGAGAGGGGTGCCGGGCAGCTCGATCTCACTCCAGCTACCCCTGCTCCTCAAGGAGTCAGCCTGGGGCCCCTGGGCATCCATAGGGAGGGGGATCAGCAGGTGCACACTCCGGGCTCATCCATCCAGGTAATCCCAAGAGTGTTCAGCCAATCCCACTCCCCTCTTCTGGTGACCTCAGCGCTCCAGCACCACAGGCCGAGGAGGGTTCCACTGCCACACAGCAGGACCCCCCGAAAGCAGGCAAAGGCTGTCCAAGCCTCGGCCCTCCAGAGAATGCCCCCCAAGGTCATCACAAGCAGGGCATGGCAGCCAGCAGGCTCTCTCCACCTCCGCTGTGGATATCCAGGGAGCAACAAGTAGCAGCAGCAGGATTAGGACAGTTAAGAGGAATTAGTTGCACAGCCTGTGCATAGATGTCAATCATTTGTACATAATGTTCACTATTGTCTATAAACTCCCAAGAACGTCTACCTGCCGATGGCTCCTTGTTCTGATGAGCAGTGTTCTTGTTATTCAGATGTGAAACCTTCCTGCACAAGATAAAGGCAGGTGTCTCAGTCCGGGCCTCTTCCCTGTGCTCTGTGCAGTCTGCAGAACAAAAAGTGATGGTCCGGCCTCACACTCCCTGGGAACATTACTGATGCCTGCACCTCAGTGGTGCTTGTCATTGCTGTTGGAATGTAATGGGCAGGTCCCACAGTGTTCTCTCGTTCCCTCAATGTGCTCTTAGCACCTTTAAGTTGGGGCTGGCCCCCATCTCTTCAGCATCTGTGACCACTGATGCTGTTATCCTGAAGGGCCTCAGGTGCTGAAGGTGGATAAAGCATCAGAAGCTTCTAATGTTTCGTGGCTGCTTCTCTATGGTATGGACCTGATCATGGAGGGCAAGCCATCTGCCCTCGGCCAGACAGGCGTCAGACATGCTCAGAGACTACGTGAAGAGTTATGGAGTGTCCTCATTGCAGGTTGTCATCATCCTCCTGCAACTGAGAGACTATTACGGCCTTCATCACCTCTCCATGACAGGAGCAGTATCAGAGTGGGTATTCACGCTGTCGTAAGCCAGACAGGAGTCAAACATTTACAAATGCAATGTGAGGATCTATGGTGTCTGCTCACTGCATGTCATCATTATCCTCCACATATCTAGCAACCATGAGGGCCTCCCGAGCACCTTTGCCTTGTCTAGCCAGTGCAACGGCCTCATCTCAGTCATTGCCACCTCAGAGGACCTTCTCAGCCTCATCCCTGGTATCCTCCTCATCAGAGGAGACCTCCAGCTCCTCCATCTCCTCCTCAGCCAGCTCCTGTTGCAGTACCAGGTTGTTAAGGGTGCAGTAGATGACGATGATGTGTGGACTGTATTGCAGGGCTCCGCCAGACTGTTCCAGGCACTGGAACCTCATCTTCAGCATGTTGATGGTTTGCTCCATCGAGTAGTGAGCTGCAGTATGAGCCTCATGATACCTTCGCTCTGCTGCAGTCTGAGGCCGCCGCACAGGTGTTATCAGCCACGGCCTCTGCAGGTAGCCCTTGTCTCAAAGCAGACAACCCTGTAGCTTCTGTGGAAGCTGGAAGGCTTCAGGGATCTGTGACCAACTGAGAATGAAGGTTTCGTGCACTAGAAACCATGCGCAAACCTGCAGGATGCGTTTCTAGTGGTCACATACCAGCTGCACGTTCAGTGAGCGGCACCCGTTGTGGTTGATGTAGTTTATCATGTGTTGTAACAGAGGTCTGAGCACACCCAGTGAGTGCAGTCGATCACACCCTGCACCTGTGGGAAACCCGAGAACTGGGCGAATCCAATCACTCTTGCATCCTGGCTGTCCGGGTTCTGTGCCCTCGAGGAGAAGTCATCCGTGACCTCATGGATGCATTTGTGGGTGTCAGCTCATGACATCCCACAGAGGTCTCCTGTCGAGCCCTGAAAGGAGCCACTGACCTAGAAACTTTCACAGCCACTAGCAATGGATGCCCTCCAGGTCCCCTGGGCGCCAAGTCCTGCAGTCCTGCAGTGAGTGGCAGGTGTAAGCAACCAGGCTCCTAGACATGCGCAGTCATCGATGACACTCGTTCTCAGTCATGTGCAGGAATGGCACGCAGCATCCATAGACCCTGGGTGTCGCTAGGCGCCAACCAACTACAGCTCGCTGTCGCTCCTAGGCAGTGAGTGTGGGAGCCCCTGTCACCCCTTCTTCATGAGGTTGCTGCTCCTGTCTTTGCATGGCCAGATGCCTCAGCCACTCCCTTCTCCACCTTCTATGGTCTCTGTGGGCCATCAGGCATACAGTTAGGTCACCAGGATCCATGGTCCTGATGTAGTCCTCCCGCAGCATGACAAAGAGAGAGATGTGGTTAGCATGGGTGTACTTAGCACCTTTCCTGGCCCTGTGATGGCCACTTAATGCTTCCCGGAGAGTGCTGGTCACCCCTCGGATGGCCACAGATGAGTATGTTGCATGGCTGCCTTGTCAAACTGTGACATGGGGGAGACTGCTCCTAACTGGGTTGCTGAGATTGCAAGGGGCTGTGAGCACCTCTAGCAGTGACTGTTACATGGCCAACATTGGCGAAGAGATCGTGCAACACGGGCAGTCCAACCGCTCTGTGGTCCAGTAAAGCCGTCACCGACTCACAGCCTGTGCCAGGATCGAATAAGGACTGGATCGCTTGGTAGCGCATTGGTGTCTCCGTATTGCTTGTGTGGGAGGGCAGTCTAGAAGCCCAACCCCAATCATATCACTGTGGCTGTGCCTGAACTGTCAGTTGCAGAGGAAGGGTTGGTTTGCAGTGTGCTGCCCCCAACCTTGATTTCTTGTGCGCAGGATCCAATGCCAGAGCAGCAGTTACCGCCCCCCCCCACCACCTGCCCCCGCTGACAACAGTCACCTCCATGGCAGGGCAGCACTTCACCCCAGCCTCCCCGAAGCCTGCAAAGCAACAAGCGACCCTGGCGAAATCTGCACAATGATGCTGTTCACTCAACTCCAGTTCCCCCAAAGTGCAGGCCGCCAAGTGCATGTCACCTCTGTGCTGCTGTGAAACACATCGGCGTGCTTTCCCTTCGACATGGACGGACGATCCGACATTCAAGAGCCTGGCGGGATGGTATTTTAATGAGGTGCTGTTGCATTACCATGAGCTCCCCAACGACCGTTGGCGAGAAACAAATTCTGCCGTTGGCGGGCTGAACTGTTGATCACGACCTGACTTCCCACCATCATGAAACCAATCATACTTTATTGTCTGAGCACGCCACCTACCACACCCTCCACCAGTAGACA
The DNA here is from genome assembly GCF_017639515.1 of Carcharodon carcharias. Classification (NCBI taxonomy): domain Eukaryota; kingdom Metazoa; phylum Chordata; class Chondrichthyes; order Lamniformes; family Lamnidae; genus Carcharodon; species Carcharodon carcharias. The sequence goes on from NC_054476.1 coordinate 16,267,024, forward strand.
CAGAAAATTCTGCCCTATGTCTGCCTTTGACAAGAGGAGGCCCCCCCCCAAGATATGGAAAACGATCTACATATTCCAGGATCTTGCCATTGTTCTTAATAGATGACCGAAAGCGGGGAATGTTATGCTGTTGGTGCTGGTTGAAAAAGGACCTTAGGTTTTCCAGGTGTTCAGAGAGGGCACAGACAAATTCTACTGGAATGGTACCAAGGATGAAAGACTTCAGTTGGGTTGAGAGACTAGAGAAACCGGGGCTGTTCATCTTAAAACAAAAAGTGTCCCCACCAACAAGTATTAAATTACATTGATATGTTATTTGTAGGCACCACTATTCAAATGTTCTTCTGCCACCTTCTCCCCTCAATCAACTTGAGCTCATCAAAAATCCTGCTGCATATATCCTAACTTGCCGCAAGTCCCATTGATCCATCACCCCCGTGCTCACTGATCTACATTGGCTCCAGGTGCAGCATCACCCTACATTTTAAGGTTCTCCTCATCATGTTGAAATGTCCTCCATTGCTCTTCCCTTCCTATCTGAACTTGAAACTGTAGTGTGAGCACCCCGAGGGCTAACACAGAAGTGCGAGCCCAGTCTGCTCTCTGAACGCAGCCATGTTAGCGCTTGCAGGCTTTGAAGGTACCTGGCAATGACTGCATCAAATTACACATTGCAGGGAACTTCAATTACTTTGTAGTCTGCAGGATCGAATTATACATTCCAGGCAAACTGCTGATCCCTTGGAGGGCAAGGCATACCTATCAGAGATCCGGTCCAGCCCACTTGTGATGCACATAAATGCTGTTTGCCATACCTTAGCCAATTTAGAATCCATGCTGCTATTGTTCCTTTTTAACCCACAGGCCTCAGTTTCGCTAATGAGCCTAATATGCAGTGCTTAATCAAATACCCCTTGAAAGTCCATTTCTTCCCAATTGCTGAAAGGCAGGCTTAACATTGTGAGAGAACATAATTCAAATATTAGGGATAGCAGCTAAATTTAAATGCATTGTACAATTTAACAGGAATATTTTGGCAAGGGATGGGCAAAGCAAAAAAAAAACACAGCTATCTAAAATTTATTCTGGAGTATAAGGAATAAAATCATATTGACAAGGAAGGTTGTGGTGCTGTTTCTAATCGCATTTATTTTCCTTCATTTTAGTGCTTTGAAAACTCCGCTTCAGAAGCAATATTGTTTGTTGAATAATAAGAATAATAATCAGTCAGCAGATTTTATTACTGCTAACATTGATAGCTGTTATCGTGAAATTAGTCTGTAATGTGGGAGGGGTGGAGCCAGGCAGGATTGCTCCTCTATAAGGTATTGCTAACTCCATTGTCCTCTCTTCCGACCAGCACTGTGGGGTGTGCCTACACCACGTGGACTGCAGTAGTTCAAGGAGGCAGCTCTCCGCCATGTTCTGTGCTGTTTTCCCTCACCTCTTCAGCACATGCCTGGGGGCTACTGTTGGGAAGGCAGGCCACCAACATTTTAAAACCAACAAAGGGTCAAGCTGTCTCAGGGGCACCACAAGTAGAGGCAATTCATGCCGACTTAGATGAGCCCCACGGCCCAATTTCAGGCCAAGTTCAAGGACTCAAGAACAAATTGCAGCTACATTGCTGCTTTGGTACGCAAAACTTTGTGCCAAGTAATTTCCTCCACTATGTCGCTACATGGTGAACAGATCCCAAAGATTACACAATAAAAGTGGCCAGTATAAAAATACCAAGAACTTTAATGCACAAGATGCCAGGGTTTGTTGATGTTCATTTTTTTCTTGTACATTACATGTGGGCATCGTTGGCAAGACCAACATTTATTGTCCACCCTGTGATGGTACGAACATTCCTGACTCTTGCCATCCATATAGTATAGGTATACCGAGAGTACTGTTAGGAAGAAGGGCTCAGGATTTTGATTCAGTGTAGAAATGGTGATATAGTTCCAAGTCAGGGTGCGGTGTGGCTTAGAGAGGAACCTGCAGGTGGTGATGCTCCTGTGTGTCTACTGTCCTTTTTTTGGCTGGTCCAATTAAATTTCTGGTCAATAATAATCCTTCATGATGTTGATAGTGAAGGAATCACTGTTGGTAATACATTGAACATCAAAAAAAATGGTTAGATGACTTCTTGGGTTCATTGACTGGCACTAATGTTATTTGCCACTTATCAGCCCAAGCCTGATGCTATCCAAGTCTTACTGCATGTAGATTCAGACTGCTTATGCATCTAAGAAGTTGCAAATGATACTGAATCATCAGTAAACATCCACATTTCTTATGATGAATGGGAGGTCATTAATGAAGCAGCTGAAGGTGGTTTGGCCTAGGACATGACCCAGAGGAACTCCTGCAGCAATATCCTGTGGATGGGATGACTGGTCTCCGACAACCCCCACTTTGTGCTCGGTATGATTCCAAACAGTAGGGGGGTTTCCCTCTATCCTCATTGACTTCAGTTTTGATACCTTGATGCCACAATTGGTCAAATGCTGCCTTGATCTCAAAGATAGTCATCTCACCTCACTATAGCACTACTCCATGCCTGAACCAAGGCCGTAATGAAGCCAGGAGCTGAGATCCTTTTTCATTTTTTGGGCTTCGCTGGCTGGGCCAGCATTTATTGCCCATCCCTAACTGCCCTTGAGAAGGTGGTGGTGAGCTGCCTTCTTGAACCACTGCAGTCCATGTGGTGTGGGTACACCCACAGTGCTGTTAGGAAGAGGGAGTTCCAGGATTTTTACAGAAACTAAACTAAGCGCCAGCGAGCAGTGATTGCTGTGTAAGTGCTGCTTGATAGCACTGTCGGCGACACTTTCCATCAGTTTGTTGATGATTGCGAATAGGCTGATGGGGCCAGTAATTGGCCAGGTTGGATTTGTCCTGCTTTTTTTGGGGACAGGACATACCTGGGCAATTTTTCACGTGGTCAGGTAGGTGTGTGTGTGTGTGTGTGTGTGTGTGTGTGTGTGCCTCGCCTTGATTTTTGTCCTCAGGCCCTGGATTGAGACTTGAGCCCAGAACCTTGGTGATTCAGAAGCAAGCGTCCTACCAACTGAGCCATAGTGAACACTAATACTGCACCTTCTTTTGGAGTAATATCTACTCAGGAATTAGCCACAATTAATTAGGAATTTCATTATAATACACCTGCATGTCATTATAATACATCTGCATATCATTATAATACATCAGCATATCATTATAAGCCCAGCTCACCGGAATCGTTCCCCCACAGTGGATCATCTGGGCACATCGGCATGACTGCACGCCAACGTGTTTCACAACTGAGCATAGCGACATGCACCTGATGAGCTGTGCTTTGCTCGGGACTTTGAGGCTTGTTCGCCTACCTTGCTTCGGGCATCACTCATGGTCATCAGCACCAGGCTTCACAGACAGCGCCACATCACTTTTAGGGGGGCTCATGGGCAGGTTTCATACGAGGCCAGCCGTAAGGTGGGTGGCTTTTCAACTTCTGCAGGGATAGGGAAGAGGCTATCGGGCTAGGGCATTACTGGGGAAGGGGGGTATCCCCAGCTGTGTGTGGGGTCACACTGATCAGTGCAAGCGGCCTCAAAAAGGTGAGGGCTGAGGATGCAGTCTGCGGAGGAGATGAGGCCAGATAGAGATGTGTGGGTGTTTGAGAGAGGGTGAGTGGTGATGTCCCTTGAGATAGCAGAGAGTGGGATGCTAGCGCATGTGTGATGGCCTTGTGATTGTGTGAGTTCAGGGAGATGAGGTGGTTCCCTTATTCTGGCGGCATGGATGAGATCATTCATCCTCTTTCTGCACTGGATGGCAAACGCTTCTGTGCAGCGTTGGCACCGACCACTACTAAGCCAGAGTGGGGATGCTGATGGGCCTCCTGCGGCCAGAGCAGGAGTAGAGGACATCAGGGCGAGCTCCAGCCATGTCCAGAAGGCATCCCAGGGAAGCGTTACTGAATCAGGGGGCTGCGCTCTTCTTGGCTTTTGGGGCCATGTCTTCACTAGTGCCCTCCTGGGCTGGAAGCACAGAGGCTGTGCGTGCAGCTGCACTTTAAATATGACGCCCAGCGTGAGGAAGCAGCGAGGTGACTGCATGGAGGGTAAATCGGAGGCAGTCGGCCAGCAAAACGGCATGTTTCCCGGGAATGCATGATCGATGAGGTGGAATTGGGACGATGCAGCGCTGAAAACCCGCCATTGCAACCAGTGGATAAAACACCCTTTTTCCCATTCACTACCACGCTTAGTGCAAATCTGGGATGATTCCACCCGTAGACTTCGATGCAATATTCGGGGAACAGAACCGAGATACTGATCAGCAACATACAGAGCTTTCAACTAAATAGTGGGGAGGGGAGGGTTCAGTTGCATGGAAATATAAAAAATCAAAGTTTAAGGAGCGAGTAAGAGTGCAGGTTAGTGACGAGGCTGTTTATTACCAAAAAGTGAAAGAAAGGGACAGAGTGTGTGAATGCCATATTGCACCAAAGAATCATATAAAAGAGTCAGGAAAATTGACAATAGGGAAGACTTAAAGGCTTTGTATCTGAATGCACGCAGCTTTCAGAATGAAACTAATGAGTTAAATAGAGATAAATAGGTATGATTTGGTGCCAGTTACTGAGACGTGGTTACAGGGAGAACAGGTTTGGGAGTTAAATATCCAAGGGCACTCAGTGTTTCAGAAGGATAGGCAGGAAGGAAATGAAGGTGTTGTAGCTTTGTTAGTAAAGGAAGAAATCAGTGCTAAAGTGAGGAATAATATAGGCACTGGAGAGCAAGACGTGGAGTCAGCCTGGGTAGAAATAAAAATAGCAAGGGAAAGGAGTCCCTGGTGGGAGTAATCTATAGGTCCCCAAAGAGTAGTTCAGCAGTAGGGCACAATATAAACCAAGAAATACTGGGAGCATTTAAGAAAGGCACGGCAATAATCATGGGTGATTTCAATATGCATATAGACTGGACAAATCAAATTGGCATTGAGAGAGAGTTCATAGAGTGTATAAGAGATTGTTTCTTGGAGCAATATGTTGTGGAACTAACCAGGGAGTAGGCTATTCTGGATTTAGTTTTTTGTAATGAGATGGGATTAATTAATGATCTCATAGTAAAGGACCCTCTAGGGAAGAGCGATCATAGCATGATGGAATTTCAATTTCGGTTTGAGAGCGAGAAACCTGAGTCCCATACCGGTGTTCTGGAGTTAAACAAAGGTAAACACATAGGTATGAGGGCAAATTTGGCCCTAGTGGACTGGGCAAGAAGACTACAAGATAGGACAGTTAATGAACAGCGGCAGATATTAAGGAGATATCCAATTCCTCCCAAATAAAATATGTTCCAAAGAGGAAGAAAGATGGTAAGAGGGGGAAAAAGCAAGGCTAAGCAAGGAAGTTAAAGAGAACATAAAGGCAAAAACTAAGGCATACCACAGCGCAAAAGTTAGTGGCAGGCTGGAAGATTGGGAAACTTTTAAAGATCAACAAAGGGTTACTAAAAAAATAATAAAAAGAACAAAGGTAAATTATGAAAGAAAACTAGCACAAAATGTGACAACTGAAAACAAAAGCTTCTGCAAGTATATAAAAGGAAAGAGAGTAGCTAAAGTGAATGTTGGTCCCTTGGAGGATGAGACTGGGGAGTTAATAGTGGGGAACGCAGAAATGGCAGAGACGCTTAATCAATATTTTGTCTCAGTTTTCATGGTGGAAGATATTAGTACCACCCTACTAGTAATAGTTAGTATAGAAGGTATAGAGAAGGAGAAGCCTAGAACAATCACCATCACTAGAAAAAGTACTGAGCAAACTATTGGGATTAAAAGGTGACAAGTCCCCAGGACCTGATGGCCTACATTCCAGGGTCTTAAAGCAAGTGGCAGCAGAGATAGTGGATGCATTGGTCATAATATTGCAAAATTCCCTGGATTCTGGAAAGGTTCCAGTGGATTGAAAAAATGCACATATAACGCCCTTATTCAAAAAGATGGTGTGGGGGTGGGGGGTGGGGGGGAGGGTGGGGGTTGGTGGGGGTCAGAAAGTAGGAAACTATAGACCAGTTAGTTGTCATTGGGAAATTGTTGGAATCCATTATTAAGGAAGTAGTTTTGGGGCATTTGGAAAGTCAAAATGCAATCCATCAGAATCAGTATGGTTTTATGAAGAGTAAATCATGTTTGACTAATTTGTTAGAGTTCTTTGAAGATGTGACAAGCAAAGTGGAAAATGGGGATCCTGTAGATGTAGTATATCTGGACTTCCAGAAGGCCTTTGATAAGGTGCCGCAGAAAAGATTAATACACAAGATAAGACCACACAGAGTTAGGGGCAATATATTAGCTTGGATAAAGGATTGGCTAACCAACAGAAAGCAGAGAGTCGGGATAAATAGGTCTTTTTCTGGGTGGCAAGCTGTAACTAGTGGGGTGCCACAGGGTTCGGTCCTTGGGCCCCAACTCTTTACAATATTTATTAATGACTTGGATTCAGGGATAGAAGGTACTATAGCTAAATTTGCAGAAGACACCAAAATAGGTGGGAAAGTAAGTTGCAATGAAGAAATAAGAAATTTACAAATGGATATGGACAGGTTAGGTGAATGGGCCAAAATGTGGCAGATGGAGTTTAACGTGGATAAGTGTGAGGTTATCCATTTTGTTCAGAAGAATAAAAAAGTCTATTATTATTTAAATGGAGAGAACTTCAGAATGCTTTCGTGCAGAGGGATCTGGGTGTCCTCGTTCATGAATCGCTGAAAGCTATTTTACATGTACAGCAGGTAAGGGAAGGCAAATGGATTTTTGGCATTTATTGCTAAAGGAATAGAGTATAAAAATAGGGAAGTGTTGCAACTGTACAAGGCATTGGTGAGACCGCACCTGGAGTACTGTGCACAGTTTAGTCCCCTTACTTGAGGAAGGATGTAGTTGCATTGGAGGCAGTTCAGAGGAGGTTCACTAGATTGACAGACATGAGGGGCTTGTCTTGAGGAGAGATTGAGCAGTTTAGGTCTATACTCGTTAGAGTTTAGAAGGATGAGAGGAGATCGAATTGAGGTACTTAAGATGCTAAAGTGGATAGACAAAGTAGACATGGAGTCGATGTTTCCCCTTGTGGAGCATTCTGGAATGAGAAGCCATAGTTTTAGGCTATGGGGTGGTAGATTAAAATCATAGATGAGGAGGAATTACTTTTCTCGAAGGATCGTGAATCTGTGGAATTCACTACCTCAGAATGCAGAGGGTGCCGGGACGCTGATTAAATTTGAGGAGATAGACAGATTTTTAATTAGTAACTGGTTGAAAGGTTATGGGGAGAGGTTGGGAAATTGAAGTTGAGACCGAAATGAGATCAGCCATGATCGTATTGAATTGGGGGGCTGGCTCGAGGCTGAATTGCCTACTCTTGCTCTTAGTTCTTATGTTCTTATACAGGTAGTAAGGGCTTAAATTTTCCCCACGTCAATATTAAACTGATTTTCCTCCCCAGTCAATAATAAATTGATGTTCTTTCCCCTGCTATTTTCAATTTAGCAGGACAATCTCCTGCCTTCATTACTTCATGGAGAATTCTTCATCCTCAACTGTGTTGAAACCCATCTCCATCGCCAAAAGTGACCTTATTTGAAAGTGCGCCCCAGGAGATATTTACATTCTTATGGGTGAGAAATTCCCCTCAATTAGCACAGAAAGATAGATACAAAAGAAAATGAGAGAGCAGCATGACCCTGCGGAGTCCTGGCTTCTCCTTACTATGTGACTTGTCAGCTGTCAAGTTTGTTGGAAGCAGTTGACAGATGATGCATGGTAACCTAAAGGCCTTACAAGCACGTTCACAAACAGCCAAATGCAAAGACGTGAACAAACTGAAAAGTCAACCTTACAGCTTCCTGCTGAGGTTCATCTTCACAAATCCTGCTGAACAGGCCAGGAGTCATGCTATCACCCAAGCAACAAGCCTGAAGTAATTATCAAATGATGAGTCTGCGAATTGATGGCAAGTCTTAGGTTAGAGTTACATTGCTCTCTCAAAATTACCATTGGGGCAGCAATTATTTCAGCTTCACTAAATTCATCCTGGTTCCCATAAGTCCCACTAACAGCAATGCACGTATATACACACACACCATACACACACATGTGCCCCACACGCGTGTGCGCCACACACAGTGCTGTACTATTATTTACTTTGTTACATTTAGTATCAAGTCATCTCTGATTGACTATCTAAAACTATCTTCCTTACCACCGACTGGGATAAACATAAAGGTTGGCACACATTCGATCAATTGTACGCCTCTGGACTACTTACTAAATGCAAATCTATTGAAATAGAATAGTTTGTAGTAGTGTTTGCTGCAATAGATTTTAATTGACCAAAGTATTAATTTATCTCAGATTGGATCAGCCATTTTCCAAAAGTTGTGTTAAACCTGTCAGCAAAGAATTGAATTTTTCTGTTCATTAAAAAAATATGTAAATCTTATGGCATTAAGGTTGAATCAGCATAGCTAACAGGAACTGACACAAATTAACTGCACTGTTAAATTTTTACTGAATTATTTTGGAAAATATTAGTTTGCTAGTTTCCAGACTGGTAAATTTAATTGGATTAACTTGGAATAATACTAATGAAATCAAATGAAGATGATGCATGCTACCACAAATCAAAGCGTGCAATAAAGTGAATGTTTTATATTATATACATTTCAATGAGTAGCCATAAATATAATTGATTGTTTGATTTGGCAAACCTGACAATGTAGAAGTACAAACAGACAGTGTGGCATTTAATGCTGTTGACAGTTATAGCAGATGATCTTTAAAAACCCACCCCTTAATACAGATTAAGCATTTAGAAAAAAAAGTACATATTGTTTTCCTTTTTAGCTCTCTTGATATTGTAGCCCAGCTCTCAAGAGCATAGCATTCGCACAAATTGGTTTGTAATCCACAGCCAATCCTTTAGTAAACCAACTGCACTGTGGGGTCCCGTCATTCTGTGGATGTGCAGACAGCAGGTGCATGACAATTTGGCTAACTCCCATCCCCCAGTGAAGAAGCAACATGCTTCATTAAGGAGGTAATTAACAAGTGTCAGAAAACGTATTAAATTTAGTCAGCAATACTGTGCGCCCAGCCACAATGTAAACTTCCTGGGATTTTATTTCCCATTGGAATAAATCCTAGTTTACATGAAAAATATTACACTCAAAAGTTAAAGACAGTGACATCCAAAAGAAAATACTGAAATCTAAAATGGTGTACGATCTTAAACTGGAGAATACTGGGTAAATTCAGCCTGCCACGTTCCCGGTTGAAACCCATGCTCAAAGGGAGCAGGATTGTGTAGCCCTATCGCAAACCCACAATCCCTGTGAGAGTTGCTTCTTTGCTGGGATCAGAAGAGGACTATGATTATCCTTAAAATTTCATAATTTACTTGCAATATATCAATTATATTTAGTAATGGGTCTGCTATATGTTCTCTGCCTCCCGTTGTCTATCTCGTTTTACTTCTATTCAAACCCATTCGCTCCACTTTTGTTATTTCTGTTTTCCTTTTCCTTCACCCATCTCTTGACTTCTGTTTCACTTTCCTTTCTTCCCTTCCTTTTCTCCCTCCTCTACTTTTGCCTTACTCACTTTTCTTTCCTTCCAGTTTAAGTTTCTTCCTATCTCCTCCTTCTTCATCTATTTTCTTTTACTTCTATTTTTTTCCTCCACTTGTTTCTCTCATCTTTCATTTTATATCTTTCTCCTACCACTTATTTCTCCCCCTCTTTCACTTTCCTACACTTCTGCCCCCTTTCCCTTTCTTTTTATCTGCTCCTTTTACTTGTTCCCTACATTGCCGTCACTTTATTTCCATATGTTTTTCCTTCATCTCTTTTCTTCCAGTTTTGTCTTCTCCGTTCTCGCTCACTCGCTAGCTCCTCACCCGCTTGTTCCACTATCTTTTATTCTCACTGTCTTTCCTTCATTTTGCCTGCCCTGTACACTTCTTCACTTTCTCTTACTCTATTTTTTTTCCCATCTTCGCATCTTGTTATCAATCGTTATTCTCCTAATCTTCTTCCCTTTCTTTCTATTTATTTTCGCATTCTCTATTTCACCTGTTCATCCTATCAATTGCTTCCGCACCATTGTTTCCAATATTTCCTGCAGCAAGCACATTCGGGGGGGGGGGGGGGGGGGGGGGGTGGTGGTGGTGTGGATGGAGGGTTGGTGGGGGGGGGGGGGTGCTTGGGGACACTGAAACAATGCAGGGGAGAAAGAGGATGGAACAATGGCATAAAGAGAGTCAAGCCAACACAGCAGTGAAAAGAAATAGATTAAGAACATTTCAGCAACATAGGGAAAGGGGTTGGTGGCATCCCTGCAGCATAGCGAGTGGCTTGAAGACGCCACAGTAATGGAGGGAGCAGGTCAATGGCCTAGGAATGCAGGGATTCAAGATGTCCTGAGTTAGGCAACAAAAAAAAAAAAATTCAAAATGGGTAGAAATCAGTAGTGGAGCCTGAGGAAAATAACACAATCTGTCACACAAGCCTGCTGAAGGGAAGAGCTTATAAAAGGTTGGCAGGGACAACTGTCAATAGGGTGAAAAGGTGCCAGTGTGTTTCCTGTTAAAAAAAAAACGTTAAGGCTGGATTGCCAATATCTTGATTTAGTAATTTAAAATTGCAAACACACAACAAACACTAATTTGCCGTCTGTTCCTCTATTGTGCCTCCATATCTGGAAGAAGATGAAGCACACTCCACAACTGATGCGGAACACAAGAACCGAGGTACATCTGTGATACAAATTGATTTTAAGCTCAGAAATTATGGGCTGAACTTCCCCTGTCCATTGGCGATGGGTTGGGAGGCAAGAGTGCTGGCAAAATAGCATGGGGAAGTATTGGGAGCAGAACCTGATATCTTAGTGCACCTTGACAATATGGCATGGTGACAAGGTGTCATGATCTCTTACGGTCTGCTGCCACCATATATGTTGAGGGTCTCAATGTAGACCTCAAGAGATCTGTCTCTATGCTAAGCAAGATACTGAGACTGTTGAGGGTTCTGGTTGAATACAATTACATGAAGCTTATTACTAGCAACAACTATATACAGCTTTGCACAGACCTTCATCTAACCTGACTCATCAGGTATATGTAAAGTCTTACTGAGACAGAATCACAGACAGTAGTAAACATATGCGGTAGAGATCACAGGCAATAGTGAACATCTACCATGGAGACTGTACCTTTTATCCTCCAGCCTTACACATGGTGATGTCATAGTGATGTCACTATGCAGCTTCTTAAAAGGTACATGTCATTGTCTGCATTAGCATGCATATGATATCACAACACACTGGGTGCCCAGTTAAACGACTTAAGTGTACAATTAAGGGCCAATACTCACCTCCATGGGATATTTTGTCCCCACATCGAGAAGAACCATCATTGTACTGGGAGACTGCTCGGTAAATCCTGGTGGCCTTCAAGCAGGTTCTAGGGTTGGGGAAGTGTGGGGGTAGGTCCTCCTTCATGGGCTCTCCCTTGCCCATGGAAGCCTCCCCCACCCCCCGATGGCAATGGCTGCCCTTGGGGCAATTATTCTGCCAGAGCTCAATGATTTCCCCTCTCTAGGGCACCCTGCCATTAAGGTCTCCTCATTGTCTTGCAGCTGTAATCTCAGCAATGGCCACCATTCACAGTGTCACTGCTGAGGCTGCCATCTGACTGGGTTGACAGGCCACCATCCTTCATTGGACAGCAGCCCTGATAGTGGCCTCTTATTTTGCCACTGCTGGCAAATGCCATCCCAGGTTCTACCACCAGCCGAAATGGGGTTGGCTCCCACTTTCAGGCTCAATGGTGGAACATGCCTGTCACCATCAATACCTTCTTTTTAATTTCTTTCATGGAATGTGGGACTCGCTGGCTAGGCCAGCATTTATTAACCATCTATAATTGCCTTTGAGAAGGTAGTGGTGAGCTGCCTTCTTGAATCACTGCAGTGCCCACAGTACTTTTGCATGCAGGAGGTGGGATAGTTCCAGGATTTTGACCTAGCGACAGTGAAGGAACGGCGATATATTTCCACGACAGGAAGGTGAGTGACTTGGAGGGGAACTTCCAAGTGACGGTGTTCCCATCTATCTGCGGCCCTTAAACTTCTAGATGGCAGCGGTCGTGGGTTTGGAAGGTGCTGTCTAAGGAGACTTGGCGAGTTCCTGAAGTGCTTTTTGTAGATGGTACACACTGCTGCTACTGTGCGTCAGTGCTGGAGGGAGTGAATGTTTGTGGATGGGGTGCCAATCAAGTGGCACTGCTTTGTCCTGGATGGTGTCAAACCATCATGGGTATGTCTATAACTCCATTATGATTCTGTATGTTCTTATGTTGGTTCTGCTAGAAAATTTACTTTTGTCACTTTATCCTCAGATAATAGAGAAGCCAAGGCTGTGTTTGAGAGCATGGCCATCTTTCTCCTACTTGACCATGGATTGTTGGCAGTCTTTTCTTTGGATTCTTTTTTAGTCTTGATTGGCAATTGTTTTATTTGTGGCTGGTTCAATTAAAACCTTTCCACCCAGTCGGTCATGTTTGAAATAATCCGCAACGTTCACTTCACAGGCTTTTGCTACTTCACAAATTATGTTTGACCTAATGAGCTGCAAATGCAACATGACAGATTGCGTGTCTGACCTTTGAAGGCTAACAGATATTTTCCCGCAAACTATAGACATGTTAAGCACCAGAGGGCTGATCCCCAGCCAAAGTGGATGCAGCAATTGGAACTGGGGGCTTGGCTGATTTTAACAGCGAGACTTCTTTTGAATGCAGCCAGGCAGGAGCTTGATCACTTCTGGCAGGCATCAGGAGCTGCCCAATGGAAAGGGGTGAAGATTGGGTGTCCAGGTGGTCATGAAGCATCAGGAGAAAGCTATTGGCATCAACTAAGACCATGTGGAATGGTGCTTCAAGGGACTTGTGACTGAGCAAGGGGCAGTGGGGAGGGATTTGGGATGGGTGGAGGGGTAGAGGGCATGGAACCTGGAGCAGCAGTCCAGGTTAACTAAAATTGTTTTTTTTTAAAAATAACCTTAATGAGCCTCACTGTCTTCCCAATAGGTTTGCCAGTCAGGAATGAGTTAAAATTCTATCAGGATCCCATGTGTATGTTATGCCACCCTAATTTGTATTGATTAATGAAGCTCCAGTCAGAGCTTCATTCACCATTAACATTGTAGATCAGTGGGAGATGGAATCATCACCACCACTGCTCCTTTTCTGAAGGTCAGGGACATATAAAATCCACCCTGTAACATTTCATTGCTTTAGACAAAGTATGCTTTTCACCTGGCTTGTCCAACCAAGCCTGCGAAGCCTCTACATGTGGCCCCTGGAACCACTGATCAACATGCCGGTAAGACCAGTCAGTGAAATTCAAGGTTTCTGCAAGGGACTGCTCCACCAATTACAGCCTGTTTCTCACCCATGTTTGGGAAACATGGGAAAGCAACAAGCTTTGGTTGGAGGAGCAGTGAACACCGGCAGCTGCAAATATGCAGCGATAGAGAAAGAGACTGTGGGGCCACACTACCACACTCCTGGCCCCACCCCACCCACCTCCCCACTTCATGCCACATTCCCCTGGCTCCCACTGCTTTCCCATGGCCCTTGGAGTGCTGGTTTTGGGTGCAGGTAGGCCTCAGGCCTCGCTCCAGATCTCTCTTCCCCTGTCATTGCACACTCTCCCCTGCCCCTGCAAATTTAGTAAGTGAGGGTAAGTGAGTGGGGATATGGATGAGGGTGGGTGGGTGGTTTACACACAGGCAATGTCCCTGAACCATACAATAGGTGGATTTTCAACTAAGGTTTTGTTGCAGCACGATCCAATTTGGCTTGGCAAAACTGGAGCATCGAACACCCTGAATCATACGAATTACCGACATCATTTTTACTATAAGCATCCAATCCAGATATCTGATTAACCTAATGTTTACTGTTATTACCTATCCAAATTCAATTAACATTATAAGAATAGCCAGTCCCTGTAAGTGAGTGAGAGAGAGAGAGAGGGAGAGGAAAGGGGGCTCGCAGGTTGAAAGGAAGGGGAGAGTGCATGTCTGGCTCACTCCCAGTCTCAGTGTTCTCATTCACCTTCACTCCCACATGCACTCTCACAGTGGGTGAGGGCGAGTGAGTAAGCAACCGAGGCTGGGAGTGAATCTCACTCACACTCTCACCCTCTCATTGCTATCTTTATTTTTTTAACTCATTTTATAAAATGTATCAATTTACTATTTTGACAGTTTTTTGCACAGCAAGTTATTTCTTTTCATATATCAGCATTTTTTTTAAACTCATGTTTGAGGTTGTGTCCAAACCTTATCATTCCGAAATTTGCACATCGGCCCCTTGACTGAGAAAAAGGTTGGACAAGCCTGATTTTTACCATGTGCAGTGCCACCATAAGTACTCTTTCTGGAATTATCATTAGCTGTAACATTTTCCTAGTTCACATGAACGGATGAGACCATAGCTGGGATCTTAGTGTACCCCAGAGAGGGCAGGTATAGGAGAAACTATTGCCAGAGATATCCTGGATTGATTAGACAATGGATCAGTGGAGCACCAGCTCCTATTTTCCCAGTTCCTATTTTCTTTCAGGGGAGATGACTTAAGGAGCTCCTCAGTTTGACTGTGTGAGGGAGATAATTTAACATGCACAGTTGGAGCTAAAGCACCCTGGTTAATTACTGTATATCTCTACTGACATTATCAGCTCCCTCACTCTCTTATGCTCAGTAAGTTAGCCAAGTGAATTTCCCTCAACAGTTTAAAACAAGCATACCAGAAATAAAAGCATGGAGGGTATTTTAAAAGGAGTATTGCACACAAAAACCGGTATTGAAATGGGTATTTTTCAAATTAATCTATCTGCAATAAGTGATGCTGTTGCATTCTACTACCGGGGCGGGCTGGGGTGTGGTTTCAGGATTAACCCCAAGTGTTGCCAATGAAATGAATAATTATTTTAATTGCATTTTGTTCTCGTTATGCCATTGTCAAGTTACTGAGTGGTAAGTCAATGGTTTATTCCATCCTTCTCCACCATCCTTCACCTTTGATCCACTAATGCATTTTGCAATAAATCCAGCATATCCCTAGCAGTGGCTTCTCCTGTACTGCAAACTCTGAGACTCCATCCATGGTCTCATCCATTTATATGATGCCTTCACAAACACTTGCCTAAAAATTCATAAGCACCTAAATATCTAATAAGATGCGTTGTGTGTGCTGTGAGTGTGTCATCTGGCATTTTGGTAAAGGCTCCAGAATAAGCCTTGTCCCTTGTCTAAAACAGTCATTAGGCTCCAGATGTGAAAATGGCAGACTTAGGTTCTTGTTTTTGGGTCACTTCCCAGAAGTCAAATGCAGCTTTATTCAGGGCAATTAAGACAATTGTGTCTACTTGCAACCTTAAAAAAAGGTGTCAGCACCAAAAGTCAAGTTTTACAGAAAGAAAAATTAGCTGAAAAATAAGCTCCACCTGAATGTGGAGCTCCTCCTGGTTCCACAGTTGACTGTTACTTACTCCCACTCAAACCCTTCCCTTCTCACCCCCTACCTACCAATCCCTTCTCAACAGGAGGCAATGGTATAGTGGTATTATCGTTGGACTAGTAATCCAGAAACCCAGGGTAATGCTCTGGGGACCTCGGTTCGAATCCCACCATGGCAGGTGGTGGAAATCCAATAAAATGGTGGGAATTCAATAAAAATCTGGAATTATCGATTGTTGTAAAAACCCATCTGGTTCACTAATGCACCTTTAGGTAAGGAAATCTTACTGACACATGACCCCCCCCCCCCCCCCCCCTCCCACTGTGGTGGTTGCCTCTTACATGTCCTCTAGCCAGCTGTAACAAACAGCTACAAGGTCACAAAAAAGGTATGAAACCAGGTGGACGACACTGAAAATGACAACAGCGAATTGCCGTCTCTGTCGACCCTGCAAAGTCCTCCTTACTATTAACATGTGGGGGTTAGTGCCAAAATTGGGAGAGCTAATCCTCAGGCAAAGACATGGTCATCCTCAACAAATCAAATCAGATAAAGCCCCAGACATCAGCTAGTGTACAGTCAGCAGTCGGGAGGGAGTTGCCTTGGGAGTCCTCAAAGTTGACTCCAAACCCCACGAAGTCTCATGGCATCAGGTCAAAAATGGGCAAGGAAACCTCCTGCTGATTACCACATACCGCCATCCCTCAGCTGATGAGTCAGTACTCCTCCATGTTGAACATCACTTGGAGGAAGCACTGAGGGTGGCAAGGGAGCAGAATGTACTCTGGGTGGGGGACTTCAATATCCATCACCAAGAGTGACTCAGTAGAACCACAATGGCTGAGATGGCCAAGTCCTAAATGACAGAGCTGCTAGTCTGGGTCTGCGGCAAGTGGTGATGGAACCAACAAGAGGGAAAAACATGCCTGGCCTCATTCTCACCAACCTGCCTGCCACAGATGCACCTGCCCATGACAATGAGTAGGAGTGACCACTGCACAGTCATTGTGGAGACAAAATCCCACCTTCACATTGAGGATATCCTCCATCGTGTTGTGTGGCACTACCACTGTGCTAAATGGGATAGATTTCAAACAGATCTAGCAACTCAAGACTGGGCATCCATGAGGTGCTGTGGGCCATCAGGAGCAGAATTGTACTTGAACACAATCTGTAACCTCATGGCATGGCATATTCCCCACTCTACTATAACCACCAAGCCAGGGAATCAACCCTGGTTCAATGAAGAGCGCACGAGAACATGCCAGAACAGCACCAGGCATACCTTAAAAAAAGGTATCAGCCTGGTGAAGCTATAACACAGGACTACTTGCATGCCAAACAGCATAAGCAGCAAGTGATAGACAGAGTGGAGTGATCCCACAATCAACAGATCAGATCTAAGCTCCACAGTCCTGCCACATCCAGTCGTAATGGTGGTGGACAACTAAACAACTCACTGGAGGAGGTGGCTCCACAAGTATCCCCATCCTCAATGATAAAAGGAGCCCAGCACATCAGTGCAAAAGATAAGGCAGAAGCATTTGCAACAATCTTCAGCTAGAAATGGTGAGTGAATGATCCATCTAGGCTTCCTCTGGAGGTCCCCAGCATCATAGATGCCAATCTTCAGCCAATTCGATTCACTCAACGTGATAGCAAGAAGCGGCTGAAGGCACTGGATAGTGCAAAGACTATAGGCCCTGACAATATTCTGGCAATTGTACTGAAGACTTGTGTTCCAAAACTTGCCGCGCCCCTAGCCAAGCTGTTCCAAAATAGCAACAACAGTGGTATCTACCCAGCTATGTGGAAAATTGCCCAGGTATGTCCTGTACACAAAAGGCAGGACAAATTCAACCAGGCCAATTACCGCCCCATCAGTCTACTTTCCATCATCAGCAAAGTAAATGGAATGGGTCAACAACAGTGCTATCAAGCGGCACTCGTTTAGCGATAACCCATTCACTGACGCCCTGTTTGGGTTCTACCAGGCCAACTCAGCTCCTGACCTCATTAAAGCCTTGCTTCAAACATAGACAAAAGAGCCGAACTCTCGTGGTGACGTAAGTTGAGAGTGACAGTCCTTGACATCAAGGCAGCATTTGACAGAGTGTAGCCTCAAGGAACCCTAGCAAAAATGGAGTCAATGGGAATCGGGGGGAAACCCGCTGCTGGTTGGAGTCATGCCTAGCACAAAGGAAGATGGTTATGTTTGAGGTCAGTCATCTCAGCTCCAGGACATCACTGCAGGAGTTCTTCTAGGTAGTGTCCTCGGTCCAACCAGCCTCAGCTGCTTCATCAATAACCTTCCTTCCATCATAAGGTCAAAAGTGGGGATGTTCGTTGATGATTATCCACTGTTCAGCACCATTCACGACTCCTCAAGTGCTGAAGCAGTCCATGTCCAAATGCAGCAAGACCTGGACAATATCCAGGCTTGGGTTGACAAACGGTAAGTAACATTCATGCCACACAAGTGTCAGGCAATGACCATCTCCAACAGAGAGAATCCAACCATCATCCCTTGATGTTCAATGGCATTACCATCACTGAATCCCCCACTGTCAACATCCTGGGGATTGTCATTGACCAGAAACTGAACTGGACTAGCCATATAAATACTATAAGAGCAGGTCAGAGGCTAGAAATTGTGTGACAAGCAACTCTTCTCCTGACTCCCCAAAGCCTGTCCACCATCTACAAGGCAAAAGTCAGCAATGTGATGGAATACTCCCCACTTGCCTGGATGAGTACAGCTCCCATAACACTCAAGAATCTTGACACTGTCCAGGCAAAGCAGCCCGCTTGATTGGCTCCACACCCACAAACATTCACTCCCTCCACCATTGATGCACAGTAGCAGCAGCGTGCACCATCTACAAGATGCACTGCAGGATCTCACCAAGGCTTCTTCAGCAGCATTTTCCAAGCCCACAGCCACTACCATCTAGAAGGACAAGGGCAGCAGATAGATGGGAACACCACCGCCTGGGAGTTCCCCTCCAAGCCACACACCATCCTGACTTGGAAATATATTGCCATTCCTTCACTGTCGCTGGGTCAAAATCCTGGAACTCCCTTCCTAACAGCACTGTGGATGTATCTACATCACATGGACTGCAGCGGTTCAAGAAGGCAGCTGATCACCACCTTCTCAAGGGCATCTAGGGATGGGCAATAAATGCTGGCCCAGCCAGCGAAGCCCACATCCTGTGAATGAATTTAAAAAAAACTCCCACCTGCTATCCCCCTCCCAGGTCCTATCAGATGCTACAATGACCCAAACTTGATGTCCAATTTGTCAACAAACTATCTAGCGGTGCACATAATGCATCCACAGTTCAGTGATCTAATTTAAAATTTGATCTTGATCCAGCCTTGGGCCCACTGTGCTGGTGCAAGGAATCTTTGGTTCATGTTAACAGGAGAAAACTATCCAACTTCTCCCCCAATAGTCTTCAAATATATGGCTCAGGTCTACCGTGCCATCACCAAGTTTGATTCCACAACCATTTCTCTGTTGTCAGGCTGCCATGATGACATCAAGTTATGGATGAGCTGAAACTCCCTCCAATTGAACATTAGAAAACCCAGACTGTCAGATTTGACTCCAGCAAAAGTAATTTTATTCCCAACTATTTCTGTCCCTGACTGCTCATCCAAAGTGAATCAGAGGATGTGCAATTCTAAGCTTCAACCCCCACAGCCTATCCATCGCCAAGGCAGCATACTTCCACTTGTCTAGATTACTCATGCTCGCTCCTACCTCACTTCTAAACTCTGAAACTCTTTGCTTCCTCAAGATTCAAGATTTAATTTTTGGAACACTATCCTTATCAGCTTCTGAAAGTCTTTCTTATTCAAACTTTATGTTGTCTTCTAATCTCAAGTTTTACCCAAAGCTTATTATATTTTTGCAATGAAAAATAAGGCGAAGGTGGTGGTGTAGTGGTATTGTTGCTGGACAATAATCCAGAGACTCAGGATAATACTCTGGGTACCTGGCTTTGAATCCCACCGTGGCAAGTGGTGAAATTTGAATTCAATAAAAATCTGGAATTAAAAGTCTGATGATGAACATGAAACTATTGCCATTTGTTGTAAAAACCCATCTAGTTCACCACTGTCCCTTTAGGGAAGAAAATCTGCTGTAGGCCAGACCAGCTGAGGACATGTGGTCCAGACCCACAGCAATGTGGTTGACTCTTAAATTAGGGATGAGAATTAAATACTGGCCTAGCCAATGACACCCATGAACAAATAAACAAAATCAGTGCCAGCTGAAGCTTTATGGTGTACTTTGCTGTTTACAAGATCCCGGAACAAGTTGGCACAGATGTCAGGAGCAATTGGAAAAATGCTTGGGAGTTGCAGCTATTTAAGGCTAGTCAATTTTGTACTCAACTTCATATACAATAATTAAAAGTCTTACAGTAATTTGATGAAAAATTTGTGCTCTATTGACAGAAAAATCAGTGCTGAGCCCTTGTGTCCACAAGCTGAGTTTTGTTCTTTTGTAACTTCTGAACCAAGCCAATTTTCAGCTCAAGCCAGAAAAGCTAAAAAAAAATAAAAGTTGTGCTAAATCTTACATTGTCCTGTTGGCCACAAACACTGAGTTGCAGCTCACTGTAACATTCAAAAACTATTAATTAATATCACTGAGTTACCAATATGGTTAGAGCCTCATGTCTCATTTATATGTGACAGCCAGAGATCTGATGGATTTAATTCATGTTTTCATTGTGTCTAGTAGCAATACCCCTTTAAAATAAACGATCTGAATTAGTTGATCTCACTCATGGACATGAATTGCAAGGCTTTTGGGTAAATCAAGGACACTGTGACATTCTTGCCTTCCAGCAACTATCTCTTTTATGAAACTGAACATGGAATTGCATTTGTGACAGAGGTTGTCAACGGGATTACACCTAATCCATCCCAACTGAAGATCGATGTAGGCTATCAAGTGGAGGAAAGAACCTGATAAGATTGTATTAAAAGTGTTAAAATTTCCTTCACCTTCAGCTAACCCTTATATATGTAAATATTTTTAAGAATTCTGTAGTAAAAGGTCTTGTTGGGGATTGTGAATTGCAATTCAGCACTTGCAATGAAGGATTCTTATTACAGAGCAACGGCAAAGCAAAGAAAATCAATACTGTTTGGTTACTTTACATAGAAGGGAATTAATCAAACTGTAATTGTTAGGTTGCAAGCTAGCTGATGGTAACAGTGACAAAGCACCTCTGTTGATTGCTGAGTACATCTAACTTGTGTTAGAGTTGTACATTTAAGAGTCATGAGAATTGGGTAATCACAGTTATATTACCTACATGCGTTGTTTTAGAGTGTTAAATGTATGCAGTCAAACAAAAATACACATAAATACAATTGTTTATCAGCCTCTGGCTGCCAGTGAGGTCTTGCAGTGTCAAGGACATCTGATTGCACAGTTAACTCTTTCCCATTCCAGCAAAGTAGCTGAATTGGGGACCACTTGAATTTAATGTATTTATTAAAAAAGATTTCTTTGGAGAATGGATTTTGCAACAGCAGTGCATAATTATCAGCACAGCACTGATGCCAGAGATGCAGTCTCAATGTCACATTGGAGAGCCAACATTTCAGCAGGATAAAACTATCCCATCTTTGTCTGCTTAGTTGATTATAGTTTGAATCAATATACTCTTAATTCATTTTTTGTACTATTGAAATACAACACTAATAGTAGTACTGCAGACTTTGCTTTGTTCTCCATAATGAATCCATTAATCCTGTGTAAGCATTTACCTACTGAGTCAACTTGCCTGAAATGCTTGTCGTCTATGGGGAAGTGCTCTACTGCCACAGTAATTGGTCATGGTGAGATGATTGTTGATCGCTGTATTTTATTTATTCCACAAACATATAGTAAGAAGCATGGAGTCTATTTTTTTGACAGTCACTAGTAACATTCTATGTCAATAGGTGCCACTGCATTGCATGCCTTGTAGCAGCATTATCAATCACTGTTTATAACTGGAGTTCGACAAATTAATAATTCTGACAAAACAAAATAATTTTATAGTAAATCAATTAATCCAAAAATGTGCATTACATTAAAAAGGCTTTTATTACTGATTTTATAATTATTGGCTTTAATGCATTTTAAAATATTTCATTCATTACTTGAAGAACTTTCCTTATAAGTGAAATGTCAGCTACAGTGTGCATTACCAAAAATTATAGTGCACTATAATTATTCTAAGAACTTTGCTAGTGGTTTTGAGAACTCAATGAGAGAATATCAGAATAGTTAACTGGTACGGAGTATTCCAACCTTGGTCTATTTTACAGTTTGTTGTTTCCAGTAGCAGCGATGTTTCTTTACCTCTGCTTTACTGAAAACCAAAGAAATTAAGCTGAGGTTTTGATTAATGGTTACAATGTAGAATATGATTATTGATTAAAGTATGGATTGTTTGCCCCATTAATAATTGAATGGGACTTCAACTGATATTGCACAATACTTAAAAGTATTTTAGTCTCATTCATGAACTAGTAACTTCATTTCTAAGCAGGAATTGGATAAAGATTGCATTTTACTAAAGGTTTGTGTTAGACTGAACCTGACGTATGAAATCTCAGGCCAAATAGGTTTCTAGTTATATAATTAAACATGATTTAACTGAATGGCAGGACAGGTTTGAGGGTCTGAATCGCCTACTCTTGATCCTATAAATTACCAATATCTAAGAGAACAAAGAGGCTCAAGATATATTGCTCATGAACAAAGGATACTCAACTGAATCATAAACAGGCATTTGGAAAAACCCAAGGCATCAATAAGCTGCGTCCAATTTTTCATGATATCTGAATATTGCAAATGGAAAATCTTTCCATTATTGACAATGAATTAACCTTTTCTCTAATGAGTACAAGGGACAGAAAGAGGAAATAAGGAACAATCATCCAGTGCATTAAATATTGAATAGTTGTGACATATTATAAGAAAAAGCAATATGATTGATAGCATTGACCTGTCCCATTGGCACAAAACTACGTTGATGATCAGAAAACATGCTTCCTGATTAGCATTGGAATTTATGCCTGCCTTTTATATTTTGTCCAGTTAACCTTTCTGTCCTATTATTTTGCCTAATTAAGGCTGCAGCTATCCAATTATACTAAGTATATGCAAAGCAATCACCACTTGGCTGAAGAATGTGATGAAGAGGTCTCAACTAACAAAGTGTGCTAGGGCTTTCCAAGAAATGGCATGTAAAATCATGTGAGGAACACAAGCTAAGCAAGTAGGAACATAAATAGTAGAACACTTAGTATTTTAACCCATTGGGGTCACAGTCTAAGACCTTTCAGGCAGAGTGCACTGAGGGGCTGGGGATTGTATAGACCCCTCGGGTTGTACCTAGTGAATACTAAATGTGTCATAATTGTATTGAAGCACCTCAGAATGCAACATGATATATGTCCATAACTCCAATACCATTGCAATGACTGTAATGACCATATTGAAATGTCTGTAATATGTATTGATTGTATTGAAGCACGTCCTGATCCATGTGTAAAAGTTGAATATGATTTTTGTGATGGCCATTTAGAAATGTTTTGTAACGTTCTTTCAGATTTTTTATGAATAAAGTATATTTTTCCAAAAAATTTTTTTAACCCTTTGGGGATTTAAATTACATGTCTGCACCTCGTCCCTCCAAAATT
This sequence comes from Carcharodon carcharias, assembly GCF_017639515.1. NCBI lineage: Eukaryota > Metazoa > Chordata > Chondrichthyes > Lamniformes > Lamnidae > Carcharodon > Carcharodon carcharias. The sequence continues at coordinate 16,290,308 of NC_054476.1, forward strand.
ACAAGATTTCAGATATATCCTGGTATTGGTATTCTGAAAGAACTAGTCTGCTCGCAGCAGATGTATTCCAGTTTAGGATCGATCAATCGCGGTGATTACGATAATCAATCCCGAGAAGTTCAGTACAGACAAGTTTGGCCACGAGTGCAGTGGTAATACTTTATCTCTTTCTCTTTTCTCGTACTCTGGGCTATTGTTGACACCTGCAATAACACATCAGCGGAATCAGAGAAAAAAAAGTGGTAACCTCGCTGGCCGTCACGTGCATCTTTTCGAAAATCGACGGGAAACTAACAAGTGCAAGATGAGACAGAGAAGGAGAGAGATGCTTTTCCTCAATGTATCAAAAATAAAAGATATGTCACTCGTATTCCAAACCTAATTCCTATTATATTCAGGGCATTTTGAAAATAGATGGCTCTGGAAAACGTGCTTACTTTTCAAAAAAATCAGAACTGTCCTTAAAATATTACATCCAGAAATTAACCACTTTTGCAGGCGCTATACAAAGCTGAAATGACACATCCTGATCACAAAATAAGAAAAGCTAGTGTTTCTTTCCCCGCCCCCCTCAGTTTCATTCTTACTTCATTTAGTATCTAAAAGGTGCAATGTGGTGTTATATCGAAATGAAAGCAATTATTTTGTACATGAAAACCATGGGAAGCAGCAGCCCTCCTGTGCCAGAATTTGATGGAGGACGCATTAATATTGATTTGTTAAGGTCTTCTGCTTGAAAACAATGTGACTTTAATGAATCGCCGCGAACAGAAGGGATATCAGTTGCACTCTGAAAGTCTGACAAGCGGACCGAGGAGCTGACCATCTGCATGCACACACCACGGCAGCTGCTGCATCTGTACGCTCTTCTGAAGCCAAACTGGCAGAACCGATTCATCAAAGGGCCGTCCAATCATGATAAAATCAACTAATTGACTGCGTGGAGCCATTGGCCAGTGCCCACCACTTATTTACTGATAATTGCTAATTAATTTCAACAGTGACTGATGAATCAACCGGAACTATGTTACAGTCATGACAGTTTGACAAGAACATTAAACCAGAACATTTCAAGTTGAGGAACTTGAAGTCACTTGCACCTGCCAATTTACTTGACCAAAGCAGTTTTAAACATCAGGATAATACAATCCATGTGGTGAGCCATCTACTATATAGTCACAACCTGTTTCGGCCGCTAAGTATACACATAGGTAGACATTCATCATAAGTACATACTCAGAAAGAACATGCTGTAAATTGAATCTCTACTCAAACATGAGAGCAGTTAAAATAAGTTTGTGATTATTTTAATGCTCAGGCGCTTTCATATTATTGAGTCCCGCCAGCTTAAGCTAACTATCACAAATCACTGATATATTTAAATACTAAGTAACATCATGAATTATACCAGCATCTGTCTCTGAGCTCTGCCCTGAGATTCAAAATGATTCAATGCAATGAGATGTTCACTTATTAATGGTTTACGGTAATAATAGGAAAATGATATTTCACCCACCTTGTACTGAAAGCAAGAGCTGGAAAGAGGAGCAAAAAGTAATACGCACAGAGGAGGTTCATAGCTGCCTTTCCCTCTGCACACACAGGCTTCTGAACAACAAGAGGCTTACTGCTTTAAGCGTCAGAAATCTGCAGAGACAGACAGACAGACTGACAGATGGAGAAAGCTTGGAGTGCGATTTGTTCACAGTGTTTGATATGTGATGTCATGAGCAATCGGGCTGTACAGCGAGCATTCAGCTAGATAGCTTGTGATTATACAATGCAGCGACTCTCTTGATATCCTGAGGGATTTGTTATTACAGCAGTTTAAATCACGAGCGCCAGGGTGGGGGGCGATGGGGAACGGGCGGTGAGGTTGGAGGGACATGAGGGGGAAGGGCTTCAGGGCACCCTGTGAGGTTACGGCAGCAATTGGCATTCAAATAATTAGCAGAGTCCCACTCAAACAAACTGTGAGAAGCATTCTGTGCAATGAGCATCCAGAAATAATTGTCTGAACTAATGAAGCCTGCGTTGCCTTGGCATTTGCCAGGCAAATTTGAAAATAGCAGTGCCTTCCAATCATCAATTAACAGTTTATTTTCTCCCTTAGTCACAATTAAATGCAGCAAATAGTTACCATCAGCAGACGCGACATGTTCCTCTCATTGAACTAAGGCTGGGGAGCCGTTACTTTGGAAAAACGCGAACATCTAGTGGATTCATATCTTCCTGCTGTATGCCTTTTAAATGTAAATCTTCGGATAAATATATACTTTTGAAGTCACTTAATGAGTATATAGGAAAATGCTGCTAGAATGTTAATTGTAGGTTTTTTTTTAAATGTTACTGTACAAACTATAGTTTATAGCCGTCATTTTGTACTTAATGAGTTTGGAAGTACTTGCTGTTGAAGGCTAACTGTGACAGTCAAAGACCAGAAAATAAGAATGAACAACTATTAGAAATTAATACAAAACCCTGTCATCAGTTCTGACTTACCTACAGTATAGTACTGGTGTCCAGAACAGAGCTCATTCATTTTTTAAAGTTCGTTGAACAAGAGGTATACTAAATTCATGGGTAACCTTTACGCAAGTTATTTGACCCCAGTTATAGCATAATCTGTTATTGTTCAATCTTGTTTAAAGATACAACAGATAATGCTGTTGAATTATTCAACAGAATTGCATTAATTCGGAGTGACATTGGATGTATGCATGTTAAATGTGACATTGACAAATAATTTCCATAAAAAGTATAACGCCCCTATCTTTTGTGACAAACACATCATATCACCTGATTTATTGGTTTGTGCTTCATTGAAAGCTGCACCCAGTTAAAGTACCATCCATCCTCAAGTGTCTGTTTTAGTAATGGTGTCTTAGTTTCCATCAGTAGGAAGTTAATTTGGCACCTGTCTCCTAAATGTAAAAATATTTGTTAATAACTTAAATGCATTCTAATGCATATGGTGACAGTTGCAAGTTTGTACATTAGAATTTTGACACATGTGCTCCAACAAAACTAGAATAGATTGGAAATGATGGCAAAAAGAACTGGTATGTTCCGCTCTGGTGGAGACCCAAAGTAGTTCTGGACTCTAGTGCATCTGCTATTTTAATTACTCTACCATTTGTAGTTGTGTTTTCAGTTACCGAGTCCTTGAACTCTGGCATGCTCTCCTGAAATCTCTCTGTCTCTCTTCATTTAAGACATTCCTTTAAAACTGATTAAAGTATGGATTGTTTGACCAAGCTCCTGGTCACCTGTCCTAATATCTCCTTATGTGGATTGGTATTGAATTTTGTTTTTTTTTTTATTCATTCATGAGATGTGGGTGTTGCTGGTTAGGCCAGCATTTGTTACGCATCCTTAATTGCCCTTGAGAACTGAGTGGCTTGCTAGGCCATTTCAGAGGGCATTTAAGAATCAGCCAGATTGCTGTGGGTCTGGAGTCACATGTAGGACAGACCAGGCAAGGACGGCAGACATTAGTGAACCAGATGGGTTTTTATGACAATCGACAATGGTTTAATGGTCATCATTACACTTTTAATTCCAGATAATTTTTTTATTATTGAGTTCAAATTTCACCACTTGGCATGGGTGGGATTGGAACGCAGGTCCTCAGAGCATTACCCTGGGTATCCCCCCCAACCCCCCGCTCGGAGCACCTTGGGATGTTTCACTATGATAAAGGTGCTGTATAAATACACTTTGTTATTATAAAGTTGTTACATTATTACATTTTCTGGGCGGTAAATGTGTAATCAATTGCCCTACAGACCATTACGTTCCCTTGGGAGGGGAATTAAAATGCAAAATCCCTCTTTGATTGCCATAGCAACCACTGTATGCCGGGAATGATCTGATATTCATAACGTCCATTATTGCTATGGTGTTAAAAGATGCAAAATAGATCATAAGATGTCTTCCCACCATTAACATGTCATTTGAACATATTCATGCATATTAATAGAATATATTCAACATTCAGTTTCCCCATCATTTCTAGTGGACATCCTGGAACTGATGGTGGGCCATTGGGAGCAGCAGAATGGTTCCTTGCCTGTTCTGCCTTTCCTGTCCCTCTCCCTTTCACCATTTGCTACAAAAATGGTATAGGCCCAGAGGAAAATCTGGGTTTGGGTCTCTGGCCAAAACATTAAACTAGTGTTTTTGTTTCCAGAATGTGACATGCATTGTAAAGTACTTGCATTTCCTGTTTTTATATGTGATATCTAGCATTTCTTCCCATTTAAAATTTGGAGCCTGTTCGCCATTTTGCTTTGTTTCTATCTCACAAGAAATGGAAAATCTTGCCTCCTTTTTAAGTTCCACTCTCTGCAGACATGCCATTTCCTCTGTGAAATGATGAGGAGGAATCCAAGCTCCAGAGCCACTGACAACAATATGCAGAGAGAGAACTCAGAAGTAAAAGTGCCCCAGAGTAATTTTTCACTCCTTTAGGAAGACTCTAATCCCTCCCAATGGGAAGCCTCTAATCTCTGAGAATTACTTATCCCCACACGGTGAGGAACTTCTGCATTGGTACACACTTGTTACTCCAAGACACATTGTTACATCAGTGACAAAAAATAAAAAATACCTGGAAAAACTCAGCAGGTCTGGCAGCATCGGCGGAGGTACAGTTGACGTTTCGAGTCCTCATGACCCTTCAACAAAACTAAGTAAAAATAGGAGAGGAGTGAATTATAAGATGGTTTAAGGTGGGGTTGGGGGTGGTGGTGGGAAGAGGAATTATTTTTTGTTTTCATTTTTGTTACATCAGTGGACTGTGCTATTCCACCTGAGTTGTTAACTAATGTGAATTTTATATTCGCTGCTTCTGTAATTCAGCTTGTAAGAGTATTATGTCTACAAACCAAATTACTGGGGCAAAAATTGGTATGAGTTGTACTTGTTTTGTGAAGGCAAAATGAGCAAAGCACACACTAATTTAACACTGGGATGGCCTAAGTCTAATCTACACAGGTATTGATCCCACTAATAAATTCATACGGCTGATTCTTCTAGCGTCCTGGATAAATGCTTAAAACCAGCATTTGTCTCCTTCAGTAAGTCAATTCAAGAGTTATTGCCTGTTAAGTGACTCCTTTTCATAATTATTCGGCGATGAGTGGGACAGATATCGGGCCTACCTGGTGCAGGTTTCTTCAGTAATCCCCTGGATGTCAATGAAAATTAAGTTAGAATTTGTAAACAAAAAACCTTCCTGGATCCCCAGGAAGAGGAAAGTCCATAAATGTCACAACCTGTCCCTAGGCCATTGCAAACCGCCCCCACGAAACCACGTTACAATATAGTCACTGTTATAACATAGGAAACATGGCAGCCAGGTTGTACACAGCAACACCCCACAAACAGCAAAGTGCTAATGACCAGATAATCTGTTGTTTAGTGCTGTTGGATAAATATCTGGTGACTACACCTCAAACGTACTTCAATGACTGTAAATCCTTTGAAACGTCCTGAAGTGAAAGGTACAATATATATCCCAGTCCAACTTTGTGTCTTTCACTTTAGTTTGTCACTTATATTTTTTGTACTGGAAATAAATATCATGTAGCCTTTATTCACAAACAAATACAGAAAATGCTGGGAAACCTCAGCAGGTCTAACAGCATCTGTGGAGAGAAGAACAGGGTTAACGTTTCGAGTCGGTCTGACTCTTCTTCAGAGTCTTTTCTGGTAGGTTTAGTAAGCAATATAGGCCAGAAATGACTTGTTGATAATTTGTGTGGCATTCCTTTGTATGCTGTTTTAATAAAAGCGGTAAACGTTTTAAGTAAATTAATGCCTCAGTTGAATAGCAATGTCATATGATGTAAATACACTAACCTGATATTTTTCCTTTTCTTCGACATTATTCAACCTGTTTCGTGTTCCAAATATTTTCTGTTTTAAAACCTTATGACTGCTTTAAATGTTCACCTATTATTGTCACACTAAATGATTTTGAGCATCATATATTTAGGTTTTAAAAATAGTAAATATTTAGAGTCTTAGGTTGATAAATATTGAAGGAAAGGAAAGCTGGAGAGTCACATAAATATGCTAACCTATCAGAAGATGGTTCCAAGGTTCTGTTTTATAAATATTGGCTCAACCTTAAATCTGCTGAAGCTACTTAAAAATAAAAGCTGGTAATATAAAATCACTAAATCAGCAGACGTCCAACCCAGATAATCCCTGCCTTTGGATCCAATTCAGGTACAGAAGCAATAGTGAGCCAGATTGTCTTGTAAATGTAGACCATACTATTAGTTTGGCTTATTATAGATGTGTGTTGCAAGAGGTTTCAGGCCATAAATTGACCTGGCTGCTGAAGATGGATTCCTATTGAAAGAGATTACTGCAGCCTTATAATTAAGTTTGTATAATTATAGTGAGTTTTAAATTTTAAAGTATCTATAGCTTGTTGCAGAATGAATTCTTACAAGTAGGATCACAGCCAAATTAGATAAATTGCTATTAGATGGAAATACGCTTAAAAACAATCACAAATGGTCATAAAATATTGGTCCAAATTTTGAGGTCAGTGGGCAGGCGTAGTCAACGGGTCTGAGAACGGATTGGAAACAGCCCACCGCCTGCAATTGGACCCCGCCCGTAATTTCACGCTGCCGGGCCAATTTAGGTTTCAAACCAGCACAGTCAGGCCCTGAAGACTGCCGGCAATGAAGCCACCTTTGGTTTTGTAGGCAGGAGTGTAAAAATTATGGATACAAATGCGGCTGGAAATGCTAGGCGGGAGGGCAGTTTGGGTGGGCACTCGGGCCCCCATTTTTCTGATGAGTACCTCGCGGTCCTTCTGGAGGAGGTGGCTGTCGGGAAGGACACCCTTGGGAAGGAGGAGGCCACAGCACCTAACAAGAAGAGCTTGGGAGGAGGTGGCAGTGCTGGTCAGCAGCCAGGGTGTGGTGCAGCGCACCTGGGTGCAGTGCCGCAAGAGGTTTAATGACCTGCTGCTCTCAGGAAGGGTGAGCGCTGTGTTGGAGAGCATTGGATCAGTGTGTTGAAGTGTTAGGGGCTGGCTGTCCCCCTGTGGAGCTTGGGGGAGGGGGTTGGATTCCAAGTGCCAATTGTCAATGACACCAGAATTGGCCAAGGGGGTGAGACCTGGCTGTTTGGACTGAGTGCCTTGCGGCTCGAGGGCCACAACGTGGATGTGCCCTGCAAGGTGTTCCTCAGGTGGGGTTGGCCAGGCTGCAATGGTGCTGCAGGTAGAGAGTGAACTAAGCAATGCTGCTCTGTCCTTTCAGGAGAAGACGGCTCATTACAGCATTGAAAGGTCGTGGACAGGCAGAGGCCCCCAAACCTCCTAATTTTAACCAGTTATGAGCAGGATGCCCTTGAGCTGGAGAGCCAGCACGCACCTCAGTCAACCAGCCGCAGAGAGGCTGGGGTGTCAGGTGAAGATAAGAGTGCAGTGCACAGAGGTGAGGGTTTCGGATGGTACAAACATTCTTGTGTAGTCTCATCATTGATGGGAGCCTCAAAACTGGATTGCCAATTGATCATTGAAAGATGATGGCACCATAATGCAGATCTCCATGGTCTCACCAGGGTGCCTGGCATGCACAGTGACAATGTGATGACTTAAACTAATGACTTATCATTGTATTCCCTTAGATATGCAACCAAGCACCCAATCGCAAGACCCCAAAGCCCCACCCCTGAGGCCAGAGGACCACCAGGCTCCAGATGCACCTGCATCACACCCGCTCTCTGAGCCAGGCACCAGCACAGATACCAGCACCTTGATGGGCATTAGATCTTCAACTAGAATGTCAGTGCACAGCGGTGAGGGCACTTCACATTCGCTTGAGCTCAGGTGGAGGCAGAGAGTGCCCGCGGCACCTGCATTCGGAGGACTGCTAGGGATCAGGACGATAATCAGTCGAAGGCTGATGATGAGACTCTGGAGCCATCCATTAGGCTGGACATCCAGCGGGGTGTGTGGGAGGTTCCGGTGAAGATCCATGAGGGTATGCATTGCCATGGTCTCCGTTATGGAGGAGTCCATGCGGAGCGTGAGAGCTGCATTGGCTCTCGTGGCCGAGCGCAAGGCCTCCTCTATTGAAACAGTGGTGACTCTCATGGAGTCGCAGTTCCAGAGACAGAATCAGGGGTTCCTGGGGTTGTGCTCGGACATGCAAGCACACACACAGGCACTGACCTCAGGTGGTCAGTGTCAATGTGGGAGATGGGTGAGGGACCCAGTATCCCAGCTAGCTTCCTGTCCATCAATGGTGAGCAGGGAGGTCCAGAGCAGCCTCAGCATGAGCTGCTTGTCATCTCTGCGGTTCCCCTCAGGGCGCTCTGGATGATGTCAGCAGCTCCTCCACCCCTCTGCCAATGACCGTGGCATCTGATGAGGCTGCAGTGACTGGGGAGATGCCAGCAATGGCACTGGCCGCTCCCTCCCAGGCGGGGCCAGCACAAGCTCCACTGGCCGGAGGACGACCGCCAAAGTCATCAAGGCCAACAAGACAGCAGAGTCAGCAGGCTGCTTCCAATGTCGGTGCCAATGAGGGGGGAGCAACAGGACATAAGTTTAAGGCACCATGAGCACAAGAGGGACTGGTCACACATGGTCTTCTGTTGTGCAATGTTTTCAGTTTTACTGGTCTGGGGTTGAAGACCAGAGAAGGTTCTGTTAATTTGTTTTGACTGTCAACATGAAATAAATTTTCTTTTGTCATAATGGCCTGAGTATTCTTCAGCTTTTTTATTTAGTGTGGTGCAGGGTACGCCAGTATGCAGTACTGGACATGGTGGCTCAAAACTTTATTGCGCATGCACTGAGTGGACCTTGGGGTCAAAGGAAAGGGCCCCTTTAGACATCCAGGATGGAGGCAGCATTCCTGGCATAAGGTGGTGGTGCATATTTGGCAGATTAGCTGAAGGAGCATTGGATCGATGTGTCCCTGGCGCCCTTGCCTCCCTGGAGGTTACAGAGATCTGCCTCTACGCCCTCAGCATTCTCCTCACCGGGCTTCTCTTCTGACTCACTTCTGGATTCATCCTCAGTGGCCTCTGCAGCTGCATCAACATCTCTTCCTTCAGTGGGTGCCCCCTTGCCAGCGGCAGATTGTGGAGAGCGCAGTATGCAATCACTGTCAGTGACATCCGCTCTTGGGGGTATTGTAGCACACGCCCTGAACAGTCTAGGCTTCGGAAGTGAGTCTTCATGAGACCTATGGTCTCTCTATCATCACCCTTGTGGGGGCATGACTCCTGGTATGCCGCTGATCTATCTCTGTTCTTGGGTGGCGGAGAGTTGCCATAAGCTACCTCTTCAACCAGCAGCCATCCATCCAGACGGGCTGGAACACTGGGAGTGCCTCAGGATAGAAGTGTCTTGGGAGCTGCCGGGGTACCTTGCACAGACGTGCAGAATATGCATCCTATGACACACACTACTCATTCATGGAGTGGAATCCCTTCCTGTTAACAAAGGCACCCAGCTGACTTGCTGGTACCATGATGGCCATGTGTGCAGGCGATTGCACCCTAGATGTGGGGGAACCTAGCGATTGCTGCAAAGCCTCTGGCTCGCTCAGTCTGTCTGGCCTCGTCCATATGGAAATAAATGAAAGTCAATGCCCGCCTCAACAGAACATCTGTCACCAGCTTAAAGCAACTGTGGACAGCTGATTGGGAGACTCCACATGGATCCTCCACTGACCCCTGGAAAGAGTTGGATACATAGAAACTGAGGGCCACTGACCTTCAGAGCCACTGGCATAGGTTGTCCACCCACACAGTTGAAGCTGATTTTGGGCACAATATCTGACAGATGGGGGTCACCCTCTCCATTGAGAGGCGGAGCATCCTTCGCCTTTGGACATACTGAGGTAGCTGCATCACCGCCTGTGAACTTCATATAGTGGCGTCTTCTGCAGTCCCTTCTGCCTTGGACTGCCTGCTGGCCCTACGCCTCCTGAGCCTCTCCTCCCACAGGTCACTTTCCTGGAAGCTGCATAGGGCCACCTGGCCTCCTCTCCCTTCTGCCCTTCTCTTCCTCCTCAGTGGAGTTGACAGCAGCGGAGACCACAATCCCCACTACCAGGGTAACAGAAGGCTGTCTGATACCTGGAAGGGTCCACGTGGTCTGAATTCTCTGGGGTCCTTGGAGACACCAAGGAGTCCTGAAATCAAGCCTAGAGATGCTAAGAATGAAGCCGCAAATAGAGATGAAGCTGCCAAGTACCAATAAGTCATCAGCAACACCTGTCTACTAAACTCCTCGCTACTCACACTGGCAATGGTGCTGACCCTTTTTATCCCACCCATGGATGAGGTTTTGCAAGTTGACGGCTGGCCACCTGTCCGTTTTGCACATGCGACGAGCACGAAATCTGCGTCAATTGACTTTTTAATGGCTTTAACTGGCTTTTAATTAATGGTGGGCGTGGCTCCAGCACCTGGCACGCCCGCCGAGCGAAATATCACCAAGTGCGCAATGACGTCGGGATGCTCACGTGACATCATCGTGTGCTATTTTACCCTCGAGCATGTCAGATGTGCACCGGCACACCAAGCAAAAAAATTCTGCTCCTTAAGAGCAAATCAGCCCATCAGGTCTGCACTGGGGTTTTTCTCTATATGATCCATTTCGCCGAGTCCCACTGTTGTGCTCACCCTACATCTTCCTTAATAATCTTCTTTTTGAGTAACTAATTCCCTTTTAAAATAATTTATGGCCTCTTCTTCGGCAAGGGTTTATGACAGAGAATTCCACATTCTAGTCACCTTCTGTGTAAAGGCATTCTCTCTAACCTCTGGGATTTTTATGACTCGTGATACTTTAATGAAATGGCACAAATTTAAGACAATCAGTTGAAATAATCTATCACCATTGACCGCATTAAAACTCCTTGTTACCTTGAAGACCTCTGTCAGGTCACTCCTTCACCTTTTTCAGCTCGTGTGGAGATACTCTAATGCCTCACGTTATACTGTAGCCCCTCAGCCCTGGGTAAAATCCCCATTAATCTACACCTGTCTTTCTCAGTGCTATTATCTCTCGCGCTCTCTCTTCAGGTACCATGCCCTAAAAGGGCCTAGGCAACCATGGACCTCCATGTTAATCTCGGTCTAGAAGAGCAGATCATCTTTAGTGGTGGTACATTCATCCAGTTTGTGAGGCTCTTTCCAAATGAGCCATTCTAAATGGGATACCCGAATCTGTATAGAATACTCCAATTGCTGCCTCACGAAGGTCTTGTGTAGGTTTAGCAGTGCCTCCATGCTTTCATATGCTCATAGAGTCATAGTTATACAGCAAAGAACCAGGCCTTTCAGCCCATTGTGTCCATGCTGGGCATCAAGCACCTATTTATTCTAATCCCATTTTCCAGCACTTGGCCTGTAGCCCTGAATGCTATGGCATTTTGAGTACTCATCTAATTACTTCTTAAATGTTATGAGGGTTCTTGCCTCTACCACCCCCTCAGGCAGCATGTTCCAGATTCCAACTACCCTCTGGGTGAAATTTTTTTTTCTCAAAACCCCCGCTAAATCTCTTGTCCCTTACCATAAAAATGCCCCCTGGTTATTGACACCTCCACTAAGGGGAAAAGTTTCTTGCTATCTTCATGCTATGCATACAGATATAAATTAAGGATTCCATTTACCTGTTTTATGTCCTATCTCTGTGACGCTGCAATTTTTTAGTAATGTGTGTATCAAGGTCCACCAGCTCCTCTACTCCATTTAAAATCTTACCATTCGAGCTATGTTCCCTTACTTCCACAATGTATTAATTTACATTATTCTACTTTCAACGGCATCTGCTTCTTATCTCCCAGTCCTATATATGTTTATCAGCAATATTTCACAATCCTTGTGACCATTTGCTATAGCCCAATTTGATTTTAGCATCAACTTTCCTTCATTGCTAAGCTCAGATCATTTATGGCAAATCATTATAGCTCTACACAGGCCTCCTGTTAAATATCATTTACCTCCTCTTTCCAGAGCATGGAAATACTTTTTAACCCTTCACTTTTCTTTCTGCCCATCAACCCTCTTGCCATCCATGTGCTTACATTTCCCCTTAATTCAGTGTCATTATCATTGTCATATGTTTCTTATGTAGTATCTTACTGAATGTGTTTTTTGTAAACCTACATAAACCCAATGTGCTGCCTTTTCTTCCTCTCTCTGCTTTGGTGCTTCTACAAAGAATTTGATAACGTTAGCCAAGTGCAACCTACCTTTTATAAATCTATTCTGCCTGCCTCTCAGTCATTCATGCCTCTCCTAGTGTTTAGTAAATTTTATCCTCTTTTAGTCTTAAGTAGCTTGTCAACAAATGAAGTAAAGCTACTAGTCTATAGTTTTCTGATTTATCTCTGTAACAGTTTTTTTTTAAAGAGAAATGTCACATTTCCCACCCTCCAGTCCTTTGATATAATTTTCTCTCCCACAGAACTTTGGGAAATTGCAGCAAAGCCTCCATTAATTCTTCATTAGCTTCACCCTGGATCCTTAGATGTAAACCACTGTCACCAGGTCCCAACGATTTCTCTACCTTGAATATATTTCTCTCCTCTCTCTCTCTCTCTACAAAGTAACCTGCACTAATTGTAACTTTTTAAAAATAATTATACCTGCAATTATAATATCCATCCTGAATTATAATATCCATTCTCACTATGAAAACTGGAAGTAAGCCCTTGAAGTGGAAACTGAGATAACCGAGCATTCAGGAATTTCACCTTAACCCATGTAACTCATACAAGGATGGGTGTTAAACACTTTTTAATCTGCTTTAGGAGAAACATACAGTTGGCTTGGATGAGGTGTGCAACACTGCAGTGTTACAGAAGAGGTAGGTGAATGTGTCTGATAGAGTCCATTCATCTTTTTTCATTATCTCATCGAATTACGAGGGATTACTGGAAAACACTCAGATCACGAATTGACTGATGTCTTTACCTACAAAGCAATAGTGATTTTACTTCAAAAGTAATTAATTGACCACGAAGCACTTTAGGGCATTCTGAAGATATGATTGAAGATATGTGTTTGCATTTGTTGTTAGTCCGTATATTTTTTTGCTTCCTTTCTGTCTCTACCTCCTAAAACCCTTGGTTTATGCAAAAACTGGTCGTCATTTCTGACCTGGTGTATAACTAACTCTTCAACTTTCCTAGCATCATGCTTTTTGCCTAAAGGAACAAAGCTACCCTCCTTAGAAAGCTTATGCTTTGTTCTTTGAAACATAATTCTTTTAGTAATTATGAGTTGGATTTGATGGAGGTGACGGAGAACTGACGAGAGCCCTGCATTGTCTCTCTTCAGGAAGGTGCGCTCCATTTTGTGCTACTCAGTCACTTCCCCGGTATCAGAGCCGAGAGGTGTTGGCCAATCAGAGGCAGGCAACTCTTCTGTACTCGGCAGTTCCACTGGATGGTGGAGGTTGCTGCTGGCACGACATCCACCCAAGACAGATCATCATGGACTCAACCACATTGCTGTGGATCTGGAGGCCACATATAGGCCAGACCAGGTAAGATCTGACCGAAAGGGCATTAGTGAACCAGATGGGTTTTTTTTACAACAATCAGGAATGTTTCATGGTTTCTGGATTTTTTTTAAAAATTGAATTCAAGTTTCACCATCTGCCATGGTGAGATTCAAACACAGGTGCCCAGTGCATTACCTTGTAATAGTAGCCTAGTGACAATCCCACCATGCCACCGCCTCTCTCAGGCCATTGGAGTGATGGCAGGAGGAGGGGTTCAGCGGCAAGGGCAGGGGTTGTCTCTCAGCAAGCCTCCTCCACTTCCCGGTGCTGGGTCCAACTGAATGCCTTTGAATGAGGGACCACCCTCCCCTCACCCCAGAAGCCTGCAAGCAACGGTGCACGGGTTTTGCTTGTCATGTTCCACGCTTAGTGACCCCCCCTGGATGAATACCAGCAGTGGCAGTAAGAGGCCTTAAGTGGGAAAGGCCCTCAATTGGTGGTGGAGAGGGAAGGCTGTCCATGAGCCGCCTTGTCACAGACTTAATCAGGAGTGGAGGCGGGAATGTGGCGAGGCTCCTACCTGCCACCCTCCTGCCCAATTAAATGTCCCTCGCCACCAAACTATCCATCTGGGAGGGCATTAGATTACATCCTATGTGTGGGAGTTCCTCCTTAAATTCCCATAATGGTGGCCTTATATCAATATCTGAGCAGTATGTGAGGGGCATTCTCACAAAGGAGCAGAGGTCAGACTGCAGGACATACTCAACCTCATGCATTATCTAAAGACCAGCTACAGTGAGATTCTCAGAGGTAGGTCTCTTTTTTCCTTTTCTACTAGTCAGAAAATAAGGCATCTTATTGAGATGGAAAGAATAAAAATTGAGTAAGAAATGGTTTTATTTGGGGAAAAAAAGATTTTCTTGAGTAAGTAGCAAATTATACAAAAAAAGTAAAATAGGAAATCATAAGCCAAGTAAGTAAAATGTGTTTTTGAAATAATATGGAACAACTGTAAGAGTGATAATGTCTTAAGGGTCAGATTTTGACGTGAAGACACGGTATAAAATGGTCAAAACAGAAACAGAAATACCTGGAAAAACTCAGCAGGTCTGGCAGCATTGGCGGAGAAGAGCACAGTTGACGTTTCGAATCCTCATGACCCTTCAACAGAACTAAGTAAAAATAAGAAAGGGGTGAAATATAAGCTGATTTAAGGTGGGGGGTTGTTGGGAGAAGAAGCCAGTAATAGGTGGAGATAACCAAAAGATGTCACAGACAAAAGGACAAAGAGGTGTTGGAGGTGGTGATATTATCTAAAGGAATGTGCTAATTAAGGGTAGAAAGCAGGACAAACAAGGTACAGATAACTCTATCGGGGGTGGAGTGGGGTGAAGGAATACTAAAAAGGCTAAAAGTTAGAGATAAAATAATGGGTGGAAATACATTTAAAAATAATGGAAATAGGTGGGAAAAGAAAAATCTATATAAATTATTGGAAAAAACGAAAAGGAGGGGGAAGAAATGGAAAGGGGGTGGGGATGGAGGAGAGAGTTCATGAAATAAAATTGTTGAACTCAATATTCAGTCCGGAAGGCTGTAAAGTGCCGAGTCGGAAGATGAGGTGCTGTTCCTCCAGTTTGTGTTGAGCTTCACTGGAACAATGCAACAAGCCAAGGACAGACATGTGGGCATGAGAGCAGGGTGGAGTGTTGAAATGGCAAGCAACAGGAAGGTCTGCGTAATGCTTACAGACAGACCGAAGGTGTTCTGCAAAGCAGCCACCCAATCTGCGTTTGGTCTCTCCAATGTAAAGGAAACCGCATTGGGAGCTACAAATGCAGTAGACTCTGGTTTCCTCTACATTAGAGAGACCAAACGCAGACTGGGTGACTGCTTTGCAGAACACCTTCAGTCTGTCTGCAAGCATTACCCAGACCTCCTTGTTGCTTGCCATTTCAACACTCCACCCTGCTCTCATGCCCACATGTCCGTCCTTGATTTGCTGCATTGTTCCAGTGAAGCTCAACACAAACAGGAGGAACAGCACCTCATCTTCCGACTAGGCTTCCGGACTGAATATTGAGTTCAACAATTTTATTTCATGAACTCTCTCCTCCATCCCCACCCCCTTTCCGTTTCTTCCCCCTCTTTTTTGTTTTTTCCAATAATTTATATAGATTTTTCTTTTCCCACCTATTTCCATTATTTTTAAATGTATTTCCACCCATTGTTTTATCTCTACCTTTTAGCCTTTTTAGTATTCCTTCACCCCACCCCACCCCATTAGAGCTATCTGTACCTTGTTTGTCCTGCTTTCTACACTTAATTAGCACATTCCTTCAACACCTCTTTGTTCTTTTGTCTGTGATATCTTTTGGTTATCTCCACCTATTACTGGCTTCTTGTCTCAACAACCGCCCCCTGCCACCCCCTTAAACCAGTTTATATTTCACCCCTTTCCTATTTTTACTTAGTTCTGTTGAAAGGTCATGAGGACTTGAAACGTCAACTGTGCTCTTCTCCACCGATGCTGCCAGACCTGCTGAGATTTTCCAGGTAATTCTGTTTCTGTTTTTGTTTTGGATTTCCAGCATCCGCAGTTCTTTGCTTTTATCTCTGTATAAAATGGTCAATCTTGCCTAATGAGCATGAAGCATGTGTTGATTGTATTAATTAGTAAATTTATGTTTTTGAAGTCATTAAATAAAATGAGAGGGTCAGTAATTGCAGTTAAAGAATGCAGATGGGAATTTAATGTAAGCATGTTAACCACTGAAGATATTAAACCCCTAGTGCTAATTACAAAATTCATTTTGCAGATTTGTTCACCCAGCATATTGAGTTGATTCAGTTAAAATAATTAAAAGTAAAATACTAATAATAAAAAAGTTTAAGTGTATATTGTTTGCTCATGGTAATGAGACCACTGGCTGTGTTTATTTTAACTGATGTATATTCAAAGAGGCTATTAGCAAGTACCAAATTGATTTGTCCTAACAATTCCATGGTAAGAATAGCAAGTTGAAGCAATTAGAAGAAAATAGTGCAGAATGGATAGTGTTATTGGTGAAGATAGTATTTTGATAATAAATACGGTAGTGGGGAACTTCCATCATGTAGACCCCATTTTAAATTTCCAACCTATATGCATTGAGGCAGTTTTGCACAGGAAAATTTCTGATGCTGCCCCCAAAATTAAAGTAGTGCAAGAATTGATACTTTTTTTTTTTTGCATCTTTCAAAATATGCTTAGGATTGTCATGTTGTTATAACATAATACGTTGGGTTTACTTACTGTAAAAGACACAAGACAACAATTGCTCAGAAGGGATTTCTAAGCAGGTTGTAGGTTCATTTCACCAAGACTAGTCACACAAGAACAGTTATTCATAGATATAAAGCTTGAAGAAATCAGAGCTCTGTGTGTACGTTCTGCTCCTAGCAAAAGTGCAACTAAGACTGGATCACATGACACATTTCACTTCCAGTGATGCCACGCTGCTATCCCTTAAAGGCATATTACAACATGGATCTGGCAGAGCATTTTCAGAAACGCATGTCTAAAAAGGGAATAGATACACGTAGAATATTTGTCGTTATTCTTTTGACATTTATTATTTTGGTTTGGTTACTTTTCCTTAAAGTGCTGATTCTCCAGGAATCCATTTCCTTTTAGAGAGGTGACCTATCTACCAAAAATACATTATGGACATATTGCATCTTGTCAGGGAACAATGGGAAGTGTGTTTGGCCACTTGCAGATGGGATGGGCCACATTTGCAAGAGTACCAACTATATAGAGAAATATGGTTGAGACTCAATTCAAATGAACTAATTGTGCTTATATGACAATATGCTTAAATATATATTCAACCTGTAGAATTTTTGCAATGGCAAGATATATTGCCTTACCTAAACTGCC
This sequence comes from Carcharodon carcharias, assembly GCF_017639515.1. NCBI lineage: Eukaryota > Metazoa > Chordata > Chondrichthyes > Lamniformes > Lamnidae > Carcharodon > Carcharodon carcharias. Next base: position 16,307,740 of record NC_054476.1, read on the forward strand.
TTTAAGATATATGAGGTGAATATTTTGAATTGCTTATTTTCATTAATAGTGCAATAATAATTAATACATTCTGACATGCTGTGAGGAACTAAGAATCTTTCTCACCTAGGTGTTTCAAGGATCATCAATTATTCAAATGGACTAGTAGAAGCTGCCTTTTGAAGTTTGTGTGTTCACACTACGAACTTCACCTTCTAGCTTGTGCAATTAGAGGCAAGTCCGTAAAATGAGTACAGTAGTTCTGCACCCCTCAGACCAGTACCTGCTTTGAAGTACTGGAGGTCCACATTTCTACCTAGAATTAACAATATAGCATTCCAATGCTTTGACTGCAGTTGCTTCTATTTTAAATATTTTTTTTAAACAGAAATCCAAATAAGGTTCTGGAGCAAAGTATTTTCCTTATTACAGCATTAGTTGTAAATAGTATGCTGATGAATTTGAGACGCAATGGGGAAGAAACATTCATTAATGCTGAGTGGCGTCATTGCAAGCTTTCATGCAGTATAAAAGTTTTCACCAAAGAATACTAAATTATAGAATTATTTCCAACTGAATAGAGATACCTCACTCTCACATCAGGGATTTGTTGTTATTTGATCCAAATGTTTGACTCAGAATACTAAGTACTGCTACTGAGTCATCCTAACTATTTTTGTATGATGCATGTGATCACACTTGATAAGTTATTCCTAGTTAAAGGCATTGTGAAGCTGAGAGAAAACAGCAAGAGTGAATTGGACCCACAGTAGATAATTCATTTCCGGGACTATCACTGAGGCACTCTAAAATAAACAACGCCTGTCACACCCTTTGGTTGGCCTGAACCTTGTTGCTCTCTTTCAGTGCGAAGAGTTTGTGCATGATTGAGTGTTGCAGGCTGACACATTCTAAGGTCTAGGATGATGTGCTGAGGGACACTCCAGAGCTTGGGGCAGCCACCACAAAGGCACATTGGGGAAGAGTCATTATCTAAGACCATAGTACACTGAGGGGCTAGAAACAGGAAAAGCCCTCTGGCTATATGTTTGATATCTACAGACACATACTATACCAAAGGGCTGGAAACTGTGTCAAACTCCTCGGGGGTATCTTTGTGATGGAATGTATATTGTAAATATTAAGTGTTAAGTGCAACTATATTTAGGGACCTCGGAGTGCCAAACTGTGTAGGAAAGTAACTTGAACTGGATTGCACTTTCAGAAATGTCAATTTGAACTGGTATGGAATGTAATTTTATATATTTTTATGAATAAAGAAATCTTTGGGGAAGAAAATTCCTGTTGCAGCAGGGGCCTCCTAAGCAAGACCAGAAGTTAATTAAAATGACTGAATAGAAAGCTGAGAAAAAACACACCGTTGAACTCGCAGAGAACAGAAGAAGTTTTAAAATAAAATCTTTATTGCCCGCTTTTTTTAAACATAAGGCTCAGGATCTTGTGTTGCTGTTTTCAATTTAATTTCTACTTCATTATTGCATTCAGACTAAGTGAATAGTGGCTAAATGATTGTGTTTCAGCTTCTGATTGAGTCCAAAGAAGTATTTGCTTCAAATAAAACTCCAGACAGCCTGATGAATGAAGAGCGGGTTGCAGGCTCTGTGTATGTTAATACGTGCGTTGACAGCCAAGGGCGACATATGGGTGTAGATGACACCATGTAAAAAGTAGGTGGGCCTCTTCAAACTTGGCTGCAGCACACCCAGAGGAAGGTACTTCAAAAATAAAATCCACAAGGAAAATAACAAGAAACCACCTTGCTACTCTGCCCTAGTAAGTGGCTCAAGCATCTCATTTGTGAAACTTAAGTTATGCTCCACCCTAAGGCAGAACACAATTGACGGGCTAGTTTAGTCTTTATATGAAAGCATTGAAGGATGAGACAAACAGCAATTTTTTTTTGGTCTAGTCTCTCCGCTTCAATAATGAGTCAGCATCTGTGTTGTTTTCTGGTGGATATTTGTTTAATTCTTTACAAGCTGAAGTACGATGAAGTGCCTAAATCTCGCAAAATGCAGTACAACAGTAATGCCAGTAAGTAAAGCTTTTGCAGAGGATCACTTTGGTTTATGTAATGTCAATAAATGGGTGATTTTTTTTTTCTCTTCTCTACTCATGGGATGTAGGTGTTGCTGGCTAGGCCAGCATTTATTGCCCATCACTAGCTTCCCTTGAGAAGTCGGTCATGAGCTGCTGCCTTGAACTGTTGCAGTCCCTGTGGTGTACTGCTGTTAGAGAGGGAGTTCTAGGGATTTGACCCAGTGGCAGTGAAGGAAGGGTGACATATTTCCAACTCAGGATGACACATGGCTTGGAGGGGAACTTCCAGATGATGGTTTTCCCATGTGTCTGTTTCCCTTATCCTTCTAGATGTAAGTGGTTGTGTGTTTGGAAGGTGCTGTCTTAAGGAGGCTTGGTGAGTTCCATCTTGTAGATGGTACACACTGCTGCCACTGTGCACTGGTGGAGAAGGGAGTGAATGTTTGTTTGTGGATGGGGTGATAATCAAGCGGGGTGTTTTTGTCCTGGATGGTATCAAGCTTCTTGAGTGTCATTGGAGCTGCACTCATCCAGGCAAGTGGGGAATATTCCATCACACCCCTGACTTCTAACTTTGTAGATGGTGGACAAGCTTTGGAGAGTCAGGATGTGAGTAACTTGCCACAGAATTCCTAGCCTCTGATCTGCTCTTGTAGCCACACTATTTATATGACTAGTCCAGTTCAGGTTTCTGATCAATGGTAACCCCCAGGATGTCGATAGTGGGGGATTCAGTGATGGTAATGCCATTGAACGTCAAGGGGTGACAGTTAGATTCCTTCTTGTTGGAGATGGTCTTTGCCTGACACTTGTGTGACACGAATGTTACTTACCGCTTGTCAGCCCCAGCTGGATATTGTCCAGGTCTTGCTGCATTTGGACATGGACTGCTTCAGTATCTGTGGAGTTGTGAATGGGTCTGAACATTGCGCAATCATCAGCAAAAACCCCCTCTTCTGGAAAAACTCAGCAAGTCTCCCAGCATCAGCAGAGAAGAAAAGCGTTGACTTTTCGAGTCCTCATGACCCTTCAACAGAACTGAGTGAATATTAGGAGAGGGGTGAAATATAAGCTGGTTTAATGTGGGCTGGGGTTGGGGGGGGCGGTGGTGTGGTTGTAGGGACAAGCAAGCAGTGATAGAAGCAGATGTCACAGACAGAAGAACAATAGAGGTGTTGAAGGTGGTGATATTATCGAAACAAATGTACTAATTAAGAATGGATGGCAGGACACACAAGGTACAGCTCTATTGGGGGTGGGGTGGAAAGGCTAACAGGGCATAAAAGATATAGATTTAAAAATAATGGAAATAGGTGGGAAAAGAAAAATCTATATAAATTATTGGAAAAAACAAAAGGAAGGGGGAAGAAATGGAAAGGGGGTGGAGATGGAGGAGGGAGTTCAAGATCTAAAGTTGTTGAATTCAATATTCAGTCCAGAAGGCTGTAAAGTGCCTAGTGGGAAGATGAGGTGCTGTTCCTCCAGTTTGCGTTGGGCTTCACTGGAACAATGCAGCAAGCTAAGGACAGACATGTGGGCAAGAGAGCAGGGTGGAGTGTTAAAATGGCAAGTGACAGGGAGGTTTGGGTCTTTCTTGTGGGCAGACCGCAGGTGTTCTGCAAAGCGGTCGCCCAGTTTACGTTTGATCTCTCCAATGTAGAGGAGACCGCATTGGGAGCAACGAATGCAGTAGACTAAGTTAGGTATGTGGAACATTCCTTGTTCCGGTCCTAATCCAGCCCCCTCCCACAACTCTTTCTCCGGTACATCGATGATTACTTCGGTACTGCTTCATGCTCTCGTCGGGACTTGGAAAAATTTATTAATTTTGCTTCCAATCTCCACCCCTCCATCATTTTCACATGGTCCATCTCTGACACTTCCCTTCCCTTCCTTGACCTCGCTGTCTCAATTTCTGGTGATAGACTGTCCACCAATATCCATTACAAACCCACCGACTCCCACAGCTACCTCAACTACAGCTCCTTACACCCCACTTCCTGTAAGGACTCCATCCCATTCTCTCAGTTCCTTTGCCTCCGTCACATCTGTTCTGATGATGCTACCTTCAAAAACAGTTCCTCTGACATGTCCTCCTTCTTCCTTAACCAAGGTTTTCCACCCACGGTCGTTGACAGGGCCCTCAACCGCCTCCGGCCCATCTCCCGCGCATCCGCCCTCACATTTTCTCCTCCCTCCCAGAAACATGATAGGGTTCCCCTTGTCCTCACTGATCACTCCACCAGCCTCCGAATTCAAAGGATCATCCTCCGCCATTTCCGCCAACTCCAGCATGATGCCACCACCAAACACATCTTCCCTTCACCCCCCCCGGTGGCATTCCGTAGAGATCGTTCCCTCCGGGACACCCTGGTCCACTTCTCCATCACCCCCTACTCCTCAAACCCCACCTATGGAACCTCCCCATGCCCACGCAAAAGATGCAACACCTGCCCCTTCACTTTATCTCTCCTCACCGTCCAATGGCCCAAACACTCCTTTCAAGTGAAGCAGCATTTCCCTTGCATTTCCCCTTAGTCTACTGCATTCATTGCTCCCAATTTGGTCTCCTCTACACTGGAGAGACCAAACGTAAACTGGGTGACCGCTTTGCAGAATACCTGTGGTCTCTCCGCAAGAAAGACCCAAATCTCCCTGTCGCTTGCCATTTTAATACTCCACCCTGCTTTCTTGCCCACATGTCCGTCCTTGGCTTGCTGCACTGTTCCAGTGAAGCCCAACGCAAACTGGAGGAATAGCACCTCATCTTCCCACTAGGCACTTTACAGCCTTCTGGACTGAATATTGAATTCAACAACTTTAGATCTTGAACTCCCTCCTCCATCTCCACCCCCTTTCCATTTCTTCCCTCTTCCTTTTGTTTTTTCCAATAATTTATATAGATTTTTCTTTTCCCACCTATTTCCATTATTTTTAAATCTATATCTTTTATGCCCTGTTAGCCTTTCCACCCCACCCCTACTAGAGCTGGACCTTGTGTGTCCTGCCATCCATTCTTAATTAGCACATTCGTTTAGATAATATCACCACCTTCAACACCTCTTTGTTCTTCTGTCTGTGACATCTTTTGGTTATCTGTTCCTATCACTGCTTGCTTGTCTCTACAACCACACCAATCCCACCCCCCCTTAAACCAGCTTATATTTCACCCCTCTCCTAATATTCACTCAGTTCTGTCGAAGGGTCATGAGGACTCAAAACGTCAACTCTTTTCTTCTCCGCCGATGCTGCCAGACCTGCTGAGTTTTTCCACGTAATTCTGCTTTTGTTTTGGATTTCCAGCATCCGCAGGTTTTTGTTTTTACCCCCTCTTCTGACCTTATTCCTGACTCTCCAGACAAGTGTTCACACTGGGGCTGCAATCTTCTGAAGGCCACCTCAATTTCATTATTTTTGGCGGGTTTTCAGCAGAGTTTTTCCAGCACTCGGGTTTTCCAACAGAGGATTAGATGAAATCCCTGCAGCAGAAGATCCTTGAATCTGCAGCAGTTCAAAGGGGCCACCCTTCCCTGAGCAGCGAAAAGTCTCCACCCTCTCTGCTACATTGGGTGCAAATTGCTGCTCAGGGAACATGAATCATTCGTTCTACAATCGAATACACTTGGGGTGCAATTTTTAATTATTTCCAATGTTGCTAGGATTGTAGTTACAGAAAATCTATAACATAACTCCACCAACCATATGTTTTAACCATCCCCCTTTCTTTTTTTGAAAGGGCACTTCCAATATCCAGCCAAAATGGAGTTGGAAGATTCCATTGGGGCTAGAAGTAGGCAATGGCCTGATGGGAATACCCCCTTTGTAAATTAGAATACAAGTGACCAATGTTGAGGTCATGTCAAATAAGATTGGTAAGTTGTAACACTGTAGTTCAGTGAAATAGTATATCATTTGTTTGATGTAATGGATTAAATTGTATCCCACTCTATATAATAAAGGATAAACATGGCTCACAAACTGAAATTCTTCGGCATGGTAATGTATGTGTGAAATTGTGCAAGTGGCAGTAAGGTAGGATTTCCTATTTTTTGCCTACAGTCCTATAATACATTCATAAACCAATCGCCAGTCTGGACTGAATACAATATTTGTGTGTTACTGCACCAATCTAGCGTTAATAGTCCATGAATTATTAAGAAATTGTTATGGATTCTTGTTGGCAAGTGTACATGTTTGCCTTCAAGCCTATATTGCATTAATGGTGCCCATTTATAAAGTTGGCATGGAAGGTATTGAAGAGAGTTGGCAGAGATCCTAGATGGAGCAGACCAAGGAGATCTTGTAAGGAGAAACTCAGTTGGTTCAGTTCACATAACAACATCATTCTCACTTTGCTAACTAAGTTGGAGCAAGAGTAGGAAAAGACAACTGAAAGAGAAGAACATAAGAGAGCAATCACCAAAACCTATTGTACCACAAGTACTAATTAGCCTCATCATACAGTCCTATGTGAAAAGGCTGTAGCTGATCAAGGGATTGCAGGTGAATCATGACCTGCAGCCAAGGAGCTACATTAGCACTCCACTGCTAATTACTGTCAAAGTGATGACAGAACTCTGTTACTTTTGCTTCAGGATCCATTCCAGGCAATGGCAAAAGGCTTGAGAAGGATCAGCCAGTCTGCATTTCACCCACTGCATCACTCTGGTTAAAGATACCCTGTTTTACCATGCTGGTGAAAATATATTAATCTAATAGCAGAAGAGGATGAAAGTGCTCTCTGAAAAATGTCACATTTTCAGGGCACCGGATCTATAATTGTACTTAATGTGACCATTCAAGTATCTGTGCAATATCTCTTGTGTTTATCAGCTAAAAGAATGACTCCACAAATGGTCGCCATTTCCTTAGACAAATCTTCCCATAAGAAAAACTTGCATTTATTTCTAAGGCACCTTTCATAACCTCAGGACATCCAAAAGAACTTTGCAACCAATGAAATACTTATGAAGACAAATTTGAGATGTTGGGGCTGAGCAGGAAGGAGGTGGGCATCACTAAAAGAGGTAACACTTGGGAAGTGTAGTGAAAAATGGGGGGGAAAAATAACATTAACATTGCTTCACTGTCAATGATTCTGGTGTTCTGGCCAATATCAATCAACACTGAAAATGGATGGTCATTTATTTCAATGCTGGGGCCTTGCTTTGCGTAAATTGGCTACCATGTTTCCTAAAATACCACAATGAATAGAATCCAAAAGTATTTCACTGGCTGCAAAATGCTTTTGATCATCCTTCCTTACTTACAATTGTACTTGTTTTCCAGCAGTCAGCATGACTCTAGCAATTGCTTGTTCTCCCACCTTCCAGAACTTCTGGAGTTCTCCAAAGATCTACCTTTTGTTTACCTGCTCTTCCTCAACCATATATTGCCCCATAAGCAGGAGGTGAACTTCTATATGATCCAGCATCCAGCTCGACCTGCCTTATCAATTCCTCTCCCACCACCCACCACCTCCCAAGTCATATTGTTGTTACTGTCTGTCTGGTAGTATGTTATGGATGAGCCAGGTGAACACCAGAGAAAACCAAGTCCTTGTTTTGTGCCATATGGTAAAACGTCTGCATTCTTGCTGCTCAGCTCACCCCCTCCATGGCTGCTTGTGTAGGCTGACCCAAGCTGTATACAACCTTGGTACTCTGTGTTACTCACGACAGAGGTTCAAACCTCATTTTACAGGCCACCATGATCCCCACCTCCTCAACCTACACCAGCTAAAAAGTTGGTGTGGGGGGTTGGGGGGGGTGGGGGTGGGGGTGCTGGTGTGGGGTAGGGGGGGAGCCTGCCCAGAGGAGAATCAGCTGCCCGGCTGTCATTTTACAATTAATTGGCCGTTAACAGGATGGGGATGGGATTTCCTCAGGAACAAGAGGTCCCACGTCAGAGAGCTGCCAGGGTGGTGAGATGTGTGCACCTTTTATATTTGTGTTTATGTATATATTCTATGTAGGTAAGGGTAAGCTGTGTCTGTGTGTGTGCCCAGAGTTAGTCAAAGGGGAGGTTGTTGGAGCCAGATTGCCTGTAGAAAGTAAGAGATAAAGAGTAGAGGTGTTAGCTTCTTGCATTTTATAATGAGGCTTTAAGGTGGTGAAATAGAAATATGAAAGGTTTTAATATTTAGGAAACAGTTTTCAAACAGATATTTGAAGACAATGGAGGACTAAGATGAAAGGGGTGAAAAGTGTACTTAAGACAACAGGGCTTCAGCTATAGTGAGTTGCAGTGGGGTAACGTCACACTGAAGGCCAATTCCTGTGTGTGTGTGTGTGTGTGTGTGTTGGAAAAGCTGTGAAAGTCATTTAATTCAAGAAAAGCAACTCCAGTTTTGGGCCAGGAGACTATTTGTCCTGAGAAACAGTTTGTTTCAAATCTCCCTCTGGAAAAATCACATCAGCCTGGAGTTGTTCTGGGAAGTCATGGATTGTACTTTTGTTTAAAGTGAAAGTAATTTTCTCAGTTTGGGTAATATTTCCTGGATTTTATGGTTAAGAATCTATAAGGGCTGTTGCTAAAAATATAGTTTTGTTGCAAATCTTTGATAAAAGCATTTTGGGGGCTGTTTTGTAAGATTTTTCTAACTATGTATCTTTTATCTTGTATGTTTTAAGTTTTTATTCTATCTCTTAATAAACATTTTTAATTAACATTTTAGAAGTTATCACTGGAGTCCTGTGCTCTTGTGTTCAATAACTTTCCCTCCTTTTCTATAATAAAAAAAAATATTACAATCAGAAGAGGGAGATTTCAACCTGAGGTCTGGCTTGTTCAGCTCAAACATCCGCTCTGGTTGTAACATCAGCCAGTCAGATAGTTGACAGCTCTGTGGTCCCAGCCATGCCAGGTGAGAGTGATGACCACTGCTGGGACAACAGGCAGTGCCCAATGGAGGTCATCGCTAGAGTCAGATATCAAGGTAAGTGAGGGCGGTTTGCCATGGTCAGACTGGCCGACTGTGGTGAGGACCAGGTTTGAGAGGTCGGGGGGTTGGAGTCTACGAATCTTAGGTTAAAGGAGAAAGGACCACCTTGGAGGTCATGCATCCAATGGGTTCAGCAGACCCGCAAAAGAGGTTCTCCCACCCTTGCAAGACACCAGCCCATGCAGCTAAAGCTGCTAGGCTCCCCACATGGTGTAGGCCTCCCCCAGCCTGGGTAAAACAGTGATGGGGGCAGCAATGAGGCCCTTTTGAAGGTGGCGGGGTATATTGAGAGAGCAGCTAGCAAACCATATAGAATCTTGAGCTTCAACTATAGAAGCCTTGAGTACAAAAGCAAGCATGTTATGCTGAACCTTTATAAGGCTCTGGCTAAGCTACAACAAGAGTGTTGCATCCATTTCTGGTCAGCACACTTCAGGAAGCTTGAGAAAGTGGGGAGGAGATTTCCCAGAATGGTTCCAGGGATAAGGGGATTTAGCTACAAGGTTAGGCTGGAGGAGTTGGGATTGTCCTCTTTGGAGAAAAAGAGATTGAGGTGATCATGAGAGGTTTCGCTAAAGTAGACAAAGAAAAGCTATTACCATTAGCTGATGGTATATGGTCTAAGGGACACAGGTTTAAGTTTTTAAGAAAGAGTTGTAGGGGGTGTAAGGAAGTTTTTTTAATGCAGCGAGCGGTAGTGACCTGGAACTCGCTGCATATGAGGGTGTTAGAAGCGGCGATGAAAGATTTGGAAAGGAAGTTGGATGGGCTTTTGAGGAAAAGTAACTTGCAGGACTACAGAGATAGAGAGGGGAATTGGGACTGATTAGATTGCTTTATAGGAGCCAGGAAAGGCTTGGTGAGCCAAATGGCCTCCTTCTGTGCTGTAATGCATATGCGCCTCCAAGACTGTAGGCTAGAGTTGTTTTCTTTGGAACAGAGGAAGCTGAGGGAAGATCTAAGTGATGTGTGTAAAATAATGAGAGACCTAGTTGAAAGGATAAGAAGGGCTTATTCTCCTTTGAGGGGCCAAAAACCAGGGGGAACAGACTTGGGATAAGAGGTAGTAGGTTCAGAGGGGATTTGAGGGAAAATCATTTCACCCAGAGGGCCATGGGGGGTCTAGAACCCAATTGCTTAAAATGTGGTAGAGGCAGAAAGATTGTTTAAAAAGTATTTGGATATGCATTTGAAGTGCTGAAACCTAAAGGCTACAGATCAAGAACTGGAAAATGAACTTAGGCTGGTTGGCTACTTGTCAGCCAGTATAGTCACGATGGGCTGAATGGCCTCCTTCTGTGCTCTATATTTCTATGATTCCCTGATTCATTACTTCCACCCTCACTGATTCCTTGTTCTCCTATGCATTGCATTTGAAATCCTTTTCCTCGTCTATCAATATCTCTGAGATCTTGTCCCTCCTTGCCTCTGCTCTCATCCCCAGCTTCATGACATGCTTTCCAGTCTTTTTGACTCTGGCCATTTGGATACACTCTTCCACCCTCAGTGAAAAAATCTTTCTCTATCTTGACAGATTTCCTCCACTTCACTCCACATTTGTAGAGGTCTCTTTAAAACCCATCTCTTTGATTCAGTTTTCAATCACTTCTAACTCTTTCCCTCAAAGGTTTGGCATCAGCTTTTCTTCCTCACACATGAAGGGCATTGGATTTTTTTTTTGCATTAGTGTGATAAATACTGGTAGTTTTGTTGTTCAAACATCTGTACAAGATCACAACAAGCACACACTCTTGAACCAATCCAGGATGATCTACAATAAGCCCAAGAACAAACTGTCAGGAAGGCAATTCTGTACAATATGTTACATAACATAGCTGTGGCAAGGAAAGCATTGATCTGTGTGGAATAGCAGCAACAATAAGCCATGGTACATGAAAATGGTGATAAGTGTAGTTTTCTATTGTTCTGTGCTTGATTGTGTGAACCTATCGAGTGTTGATGCTCACTGCACTTGATTGGTTAAGCCTGGTTGTGTACTCAGAGAAAAATAAACAAACTGTAGAAGTTGCTGAAATCAAAGAGCTGTCAGCATGGAGCAGACACTTTAAAGCTCTGAATAAACCTGTTACACACGTAGAAACTGGTGCGTATCTCTGCGTAGCTCCTGGATTAAAATATACACTGAGAGGCAAGCAAGAGCAAAGCAGCCATGGCAAGGAACAAGGCCCTGAAGAAGAGACATACAGACTTGAAATGTTAACTCTGTTTCTCTCTCCATAGAGGCTGCTAGGCCTGCTGAGTTTTTCCAGCATTTTCTGTTTTTTGTTTCCGATTTCAAGCATCTGCAGTATTTTACTTTCATCATGACAAGAAACGTTTTTTTTTAATTCTGAGTTTGGCTTTTATATATCATTGAACATCCTTGCAACTAATCTTTCATTATTACCACTACTTTTGTGGCTAACATAATTTTAAACAAAAACAATGACTGCAACGTTGAAGCTGTTGTGTTATAATGTGACACATTGGGCTGGTGATATGAGAGGGAAGGCATAGGAGGTGAGCCCGATTATTTTCCTGCTACCATGGCATGTTACCACTGACACAAACCACAGCAGTGCGGCTGTCAATCAGATGGCCAATGGAGCTATTTATGGGCCCCCTGATACATGCCAAACATCACCCCACCAGCTCCCCAACCACTTGACTTCTCCCTGACCATTGGGGCCTGCCTGCCTGGCCCCAGCTTCCTGAAAGCAACTCCCACATCTTCGAGTGTATCTTGGCTCGGTGGCACCCTCTCCTTCGTGCTGCCGCCTCAGCACTGAGCATTGCTAGTGGCTGCCAAGCTGCTGGCCCTCTCACTGGGCTGGCACGCTGAGGGAAGGGGGTCTCAGGCCACCGTCTTCAATTGGACAGCTGCTCCAGCAGCAGCCTGTTACCACAGGGTCCTGCCACCCGCTGGTGCAGGGTTGGTACGGGCAGTGGAACTTGACCCTCTTTGGCAAAATTCAACCCACTAGTTGTATCTTACCACTTCTATACGATGCATAGTTAAGGAGCCTTTCTGAGAGATTTGCTCAGGATCTACTTGGGGTTCAGTTGGTCACCAACCTGTGTGTTATTGACCCTGATGTTCCTTCCCCTCCCCCTGTGCCTGAAAGAAATAGCCCGTCCTATTCTGACTATGAGGTGTGGGTGGAGGCTGCTGCTTCTCAGGGGCATTTTTGTCTTTTCAAAAGGCCTGTCAAAGGAAGAGGACTGCTTACGATTTGTGAGAAATGCTCATACGTTTACCTAGATGTTGCTAAGCTGCCTGTGCACACATCATTGCACTGGCACAACATCGGTGAATCCTTCAGCCATGGATTATAGAGTCTGTCTCCAAATTTGTTGTTGAAAGCAAAATACTGAGGATGCTGGAAATCTGAAATAAAATCAAAAAATGCTGAAAAATCTCAGCAGGCCTGACAGCACCTCCGGAGAGAGAAATGGAGTTAATGTTTTGAGTCCGTATGACTCTTTTTCAGATTGTTGATTTTGGAATTTAGGCCCCAATACTTTAATAGTGACAGTGGCAGAGACCCTTCGACTATTTTTCTTTATTCTTTCATGGGATGTGGGTGTCGATGGCTGGGCCAGAATTTATTGCCCATCCCTAATTGCCCTTGAGGAGGTGGTGGTGAGCCGTCTTCTTGCTATTTGTATGCTTGTGGTCTGTCACAATGATGTTGCGAGCTGCTCCATAAGGCCTCAAGGCTGACAATGCTCACCATACCTCAGCAATTGCATTTGTTATGCTCATTAATAAAGCACTGGAAAGGTCCAGATGTATCCTTCATTTCACATTTGATGCTATGAGGTCTGAATCATAAAAATGAATTGCTTTGATGCTCTGTCTCCATAGTGGCAATCCTTTGACGCCTTCCACACTTACGTGAAGTGACTCACTCAGCGCTGCTTTCTCTCGGTCAATAAAGCCCTTAAGGGAAGCTGGTCTGGTTCATATACTGTTGTTGCTGACTGTTGCGATGAGGCTTGTTACTGAGACACAACTTTCTGTCTTCACACTTTCTAATGTGGCTGTGTCAGCCATGGCTGGGAAGGTGTCACTCTCTCCTCTAAGTCAGAAAGTTCTGGGTTCAACCCCCACTTGAGGGGCTGGATCTTCCCGGCAGAAATTGAATGGAATGGAGGAGGGAAGGTTAAAAAAAAAGAGAGACTGCGATGTCGGACTTTTGCTTCCGCCTTGACCGATCTTCCCGAGGGTGGGTGACAGCACGTGCCTCTGAACTGGCCTGCGCCTATTATCACGGCACTTAAGAGCATTGAAGGCTTATTAAAAGCTCATCTTTGGACATCTTTCCAATAATTTCAGAGGAGGCCAGCATTTAGCAGCTGTCTAAAGCAGCAGGCAGGCGAGGACCAGGTTGAAGGGGAATCCTGGAGGCCAAAACAGTTTAAAAAGGTACGTGCTCATGCTCTTTACAGCTTAAAGGGCTAATCCCTTTGAAGTTAAAGTTACAGCAGCCCAACGCAGGTCGGGGGAGGAACCTGCATTGAGAACTTTGCCAGTTCATGGGGTTGTCACCCTCCTGGCATTGCTTAGCATCATGCAAGCATTGGAGCAGTGGGCCAGGCTGTTTTGACTCCACCTGAGCACCAGGACGGATGCAGCTGGAAATGGGTGCTGCACCCTTAGGAACTGAGGCCTTCGGAGATGAGGCGCAGCAGCCTGCACGGAATGGCAGAGCCCCAGGAGGTTAGAAGACAGGGACTAGGGGCACGAAGGAGAAGGAGACGCTATGCTGAGCATAGAACCTACAGGCAGAAGTGAAGACAGCTGGACATGACTGAGAACCATGGCGAAGGAGACTGTGGCTCTCTGGACAGATGGTCACACACATCAGTGCTCTCATCAGTGTGGACCTCTGTGGCATCACACAGACGGCTGCACACTGGTACATTGCTCAGACGGTAGATGACCTCTTCACCGAGGTTGGACAATACTTCAGATTCACAACTGAAGGGGTATCGCAGGCACAGAGGGTAGTGGGCCTGGTGCCTAGTGCAGTCAGGTGGTGTGCTTCAAGGGCCTCAGTCATAACATGGCCCTCCAGAGAGGTATGGACTTTGAGGATGGTGAGGCCCTGGAAGGGGACAGCCCATCGGGGGAGGAGTCAGAGGTAAGAGAGGAGAAGGGAGAGGAGAGGAAGATGCTGCTAAACGGAGAGATTCCTCTCTTGCATGATGAGGTGGCCTCCTGCCACTCTGCAGGATGAGGACCTCCCTCCTCTCCATCATTGGTGCCAGACCTCCTCCTCCCCCTCCTCCTGTGCCATCTCAGGTTCCTGTGGTGCAGTGGAAACTCTGGCACAAACTCTGGCCCCCAGGGCAACCAGCCAGCCTCAGTGATAGCTGCCAAGGGTGTCTGCTACCAATTCTGCCTCCACTGTCTTTAATTGGACCAGAAACCCATCTCCATATCAATTAAGGGCTCACCCCCAGGAAAATCCAAAACTCAAGTTGGTTTTCCACCGGAGGCAGGTTTCTGACACAAAAATGGACACAGCTCCTGTCTCCCATCCAGCCCTTGGACTTGAGTACAAAATTCAAGGTTGACACTCCCACTGAAGTACTGAGGTAGTGCTGCACTGTTGGAGGTGCTGTCTTTTGGATGAGACATTAAATTGAGAGCATGCCAGGATTTTCCGGCCCTGCCATGGTGAGGCGGGGTTCCGCCAGAGCAGGTCCGGAAAATCCCAGCCACATCTGCCTACTTGGGTGGATAGGATTTTGAAGAAAAGCAGGGACGATATCTGGTCAATATATATCCCTCAATTTACATCACCCAAAAAACAGATTATTTGGTCAGGTTCGCATTGTGTGTTTTTTATGGCCTGTAGATCTCGCTCTGTCATTTTTCTGTCCCTCCATTTCTATAATAAATTTCCACTGGATTAAACCAAGATTCTTTACTGGGAGATGGTTAGAATGTGGAACTTGCTAGCTTGTGGAGTAGTTGAGGCAATTAGCTTAGATTTATTTAAGGGGAAGCTAGATACATGAATGAGAGAGAAAGGAATGGGAGTATGTTTTAATATGAGAGGAAATGAGGGCCACATGGAACAGAAAGACCTGTTAAATCAAATGGCCTGTTTTGGTGCTGTGAAGTTCTGTGTGATACTAGTATGTAATACTATGTAAACCACTCTGTGCCACTTTTACCAATTAAGTGGCTGTTTAACTAGTTAAACTCCATTACTCCAGGATTTCAGATTGGCCATTCAGTTGTGCATTAGCTTATCATTTCCTACAAATCTGAGCTTCTGGAAAACAGAGTAATGCTGTGTATTATTAAGCATGTGTTACAATAATATCATGCCAATTATCTGCCATTTAACACATTGTCTGCATATCATGTGTAATTTAATTTCTTGGGGGAGGAAGATGGTGCCAGAGTGGTAATGCCACTAGACAAGTAATCCAGAGACCCAGGCTAATGCTCTGGGGGCATGTGTTCAAATCCCACCACGGTAGCTGGTTGAGTTCAAAATTCAATTAATTAAATCTGGAATTGAAAATTCATCTCAGGCTATAATATTGTTCTAAAAAGCCACCTGATTCACAAATACCCTTTAAGGAAGGAAATCTGCTCCACGCCTACATGCGACTTACCCTCTGAAATGGTCTAGCAAGCAAGCTCAGTTCAAGGCTAATTAGGTATTGGCAACAACGCTGGCCTTGTCAACAATGCCCACATCCCATGGAAGAATAAATGAATAATTTCTTCTCAGTAATAAGTAAAAGTGATACTCGCTTGCCAATTTTCATTTCCTATCAGTTGGGAAGTAGCTGGTATCCAGTCCGTGCTTCTGTTGGATAACAGTGCAAGATCAGGGACTTAAATCTGGAAACTGCATAATATTGCACACCATCATCCCAAGACACCACACAACAAAATGCACAATTTGCATATCAGCTGGGAACATCCTTGCCTCTTAGCCAGGTAAATTCAAACCCCAGCATGGAATTCAGTCCTGGGAAGGTGCTTCACAATTGGGCCACTTATTTATTTTCTGTTTGGGAGACATTGCTGAGTGCAAATTGGCTCAGGGTTAGGGCTGCATTTAAGTGCCATCAGTGGTGTATTTTTGGCGGAGGGTGGGCACATAAAATAGGGTGGGTGATGGTCACCAAAATTGGCAGCTCGCCAACCATATTCAAATAGACTTGTTACCAAGCCAGTTGACCCTGATGATACGCTCCCATGCCATAAATCATTTGGCGTGGGCATTCAGACTGGAGTGGGCAGCCCAATTTGTTAACTCCATTCTTCAAAGGATGGAAAGGAAGTCAGGTCGGGGGGGTGTGGTGTCGGGGGTTGCTCTTTGGGGGCTGCCCTTTATGGATTTGGGGGGGGGGGGTCTTAAAATGGAACTCCCCCCCAACACCCCGACTTCTTCCTAAGCTCCCACGGCCTTAAACCTGACACCCCCGGCCCCTTCCCTCACTTGCTGAAACCTTCTTTGCCCAGGGTTCCAGGCTTACCAGTTTCAGGGATCCCTGAGCCATCTTCTTCTTCTTGAAGTCCTGACAATGTCCACAAACTCGCTCTTGGCGCTTCCAGGACTGAGGAAGCTGCCGGCCAATCGGATTGGCTGGCAGCTCCCGAGGGTGGGATTTCCTCCCCATTGAGGGTTGGAGGCCTTACTTGGCCCTTGTTAAGCCCACCCACAGCGTGTTTATGGCTGCAGGTGATGCGCTCCATGCCGACTTTCCGTCTAGGGGGACAAGCTGTCCAGCACCAGCCCCTGGCTCACCTCCTCACATGGTTTTATTCAGCCCTTTGTCTATTTAATAACAATTAATCCATTGGTTGAAAAGTGCTTTGGGATGACCTGAGGATGTGAGGGGCACAATAACATTCCACGTTTTTCTTTACAGATATATATTCCCTCTGTATTTCAGTTTTTCCTCAGTTCTATTCTAAAAGAACAAAAAAGTGAAAGACTTGTATTTCTAAAGTGCCTTTCACGATCTCATGATATCCCAAAGTGTTTTCCGGCCATTTAAGGTCTTTTGCAGTGTAGTTAATGTTTTACTGTTGGAAATGCTGCAGCAAATTTGAGCACAGCCAGTTTCCAAAAACAGCAACATGATAATAACCAGATAATTTATACTTTGTGATACTGATGAGGGATAAAGTCAGAACACCAGGAATAACTCTCCTGCTCTCCTTCAAAATAGTGCTATGGGATCTTTTGACATCCACCTGACAGGGTTGATGGGTCTTGGTTTAACATCTCATTATGAAAGGCAGAACCTCTGACATTGCAGCACTTCCTCAGTATTGCACTGGAGTGTCAGCCTAGCTTTTTTTGTGTTCAACCCTCTGGAGTGGGACTTGACCCGCAACTTTCTGACTCCAAAGCAAGAGTGATACCAACTGGCAGGTTTGGGGTAATGTGTATTTGAGTTTGGGTAACTTTTAGATGTGATTCTCACCAGATTTGCATTTTAGGACAGCCTAAAGTGATCTAGTGTAAAGCATAATATGTTATTTTAAATATTTGAATGAAAGGAAATATACAAAAATAATGCAAGGCACTTAGGGTGGGACTGTGCTGTGAGCTCTGCTTATTCAGCTGAAGTGGGTGTAAAAGTAAATTCCATGTGTGATGGAATACCAAACAGAAAAAATAGGGCTACTGGTAATATCTGGCCATCAATTGTGTCAAGTGGAAAGTGCACTTCCTTTGCTTCTGGTTATTCATGGAGGATCTTTGTACATTGCCAGAACTGCATGATGATTGTGCACTTGTGAATTAATGATGACGGCCTTTTTGACTCTGAATTTTCAGTATTATGAATCAATCTGCACTTAACAGGAGTTGGAATTGGTACAAACCCAAAATATAGGGACAAACCCATCAGCAGCAAGAACTGCTGGTGCACAAGGGCCACTCAGGATTGGTCCTCTTGCATCAGCAGAACATGACCAGCATGCTGGGGGCAGTAGTCAGGCCTCAAGAGGTAGTGGAGAGTCCTGATAAAGATCGACTGTACCATCCCTCAATAAGTTCAGAAGAGCTGCCATGCTCCATGGCCTACATGCTGCCAACCTATCTTACACTATTAAGATAATTTCCAGTGTGTCAGCAACTTGGACCAAAAGAGTGACGTAAATTTGGAAATCTCTTCTGCAAACAGCAATTGACGCTGTGTCAATTGTTAATTTTAAATCTTACAAGATAGATTTTTGTTAATCAAAGGTATTAATGGACAAAGGTGAGTATGCAGAGTAAGGTCATAGATCAACCATGATCTCACTGAACGGTGGAACAGAGTCGAGGGACTAAATGGCCTATTGCTGTTCCTATATTCCTACTAACTGAGAGCGTCAAAGTGGCAGAAATCATTTGCCATGAGTTTTGTCTCTACAAATTGACCCAACTCTTCATAAAAACCATGGTTAGGAGAAAAAATTTGAGAAAATTCCAAGCCATTATTTTCAGAATATTTTCTAGAGCAACACACACAGTGAATGTTTATTTTGAAAAACAAAGTCAAACATTTTCTGAAAAATTATTGGAAAGCTCATTATACCTCAGATGTTTACAAGACTTCAGCTGCAGAGTCTCATGATGTCACCAAGCCAAGTTGGAACTAATGATAGAGTTTGGTTTTAACGCATTTTAGGTGGAGTAAGTAATAAATGATGCAGGAAGACATACTAACAACAACAGCAGACACCACAGGTAAACTGCCTGCAGCTACTAGCTATACTTACACATCTTGGCATACTACCTGGCAATGGCCACCATACCACTGCCTCTACAATCAGCAAATAAACGTGCCTGAGATCTGTGCTCCTGGCAGGCAAATGTTCCACCGCTGCAAAAGCATGCACACATAAAATGAGCCCCAATAGAACTATTATGTCAAGGAAAAGAGTGAAATAACCTTGAGCTATTACAAGGTGATAGGAACACACCCATGGTGACTGATTTGCAGCTATCCTATGTGTCAGTAAGTGACCATCCTGCTAGGATGTGCTATAATGATTTATTATGCGAGAAGCCATTGTGGAGCATCAATCTGCCAAGGTTAGCAACTGCAATTTGCAGAACATATGCCATGCTAATAAACAATAAAAGAGTTGTGAAGTTGGTGTGAAGTTTTGACAAGGCCAACAGAACATGCGCAACCGATTTACAAGCAAATCTTTCCGGCGTACAGGCATCTACCTGGTAAATGGTACCATTGGGCCCTCTTGGTGTTGTAACTTTCTGAAAGTGTTGTATGTTCTTCTGCCTCTGTTACTACATCCCCAAGGTTGTGGCTTTGGCATTTACCCTGGCCACTAGTCCTACCTCATGCCAGGAATCCTGTGCTGATGTCCTGCATGGTGAGCCTTTCTTCCTTTCCTTGTGTTATTTCTCTGATGGTTCTATCTAGAAAGATGATTTTAACCCAGTATTCTCAGTTGGAACAGAGTAAGAAATGAAAAAGAAAACACCTGCATTTATATAGCACTTTTCATACCCACTGGATGCCCCAAAGTGCATTACAGGTAATTAAGCACTTTTGAAGCATATCACTATTGTAATGTAGGAAGTAACAACAACCAATTTGTGTAACGAAAAGCCCTACAGACAACAATGTGACAGACCAGATAATTTGTTATTGATGTTGATTGAAGGATAAAATTGGCCATAACACTCCACTGTTCTTCTTCAAAATAGAGCCATGGGTCTTTTGCATCCATTTGAGAGGGCAGACAGGGCATAAGTTTAACACCTCATCTGAAACACAATGCGACAGACAACAGTATTCCGTCAATACTGCACTGGATTGTCAACCTGGATTGTTGTACTCAAGTCCTAGAGTGGGGCTTGAGCCCAAAACCTCTGGTTTAGAGGTGAGTGTGCCACCACCTGAACCATGGCTAACACTCATACTAAATGATGTCCACACTGTCTCTGCTGCCTTCACCCCACCCCACACCCAAATCACCTGACCAGTTGAAATCATTGATCTCTGGCTATGTGTCACGAGCCTGCCTGAAGAAGGGGGAATCCTAATTAAAAGGCCAAATTCACATTCAGATCACGCCCATCTCCAGTGCATCAGTGCAGAAACAAGGGCCGAATAGCCTCCCTCTGTGCTGTAAGACTCTATGATTATAACTCCAAATCACAAATACCCCTCCAAGTCTCAGGTCTGGAAAACCTAGTGGGATTGTTGGCCGAGAGCTCCAGAATCAGTATTAAAAGGGGTGGGGGTGGGTGGATCTCGATAGCAGCTCACCTTTTGCTGCCTGGATTGCCAGGAGAGTTTCCTGTTTCAGGGCCTCAACATGTTTGTTGTCTATAACCTTTTAGTCAGCTTTCCCTGCTTACTATAAGAGCCATTCTTGCTTCCCTGTTCTCAATGGAACTAGGCTTGGAGGCACAAGGAGAAACAGCTACCTCTTTGACCACCACCACCACCATCTTCAATGTGTGGGCCTCTCAGAAGACAGTAGGTAAGGAGGACTGTGCTCAGGAGGTCATACCTAACACACAGGGTCCATAGTTTAAGAGTCACCGACTCAGGCTCATCTGAAAATAGAGCGGGGGATGGGGCCGGGCACCTCCATGTCATCACAGGCCCCTACAATCTTGCGTGATGGGCCCAGCTGCCCAGCTGGACCAGGAGGAGAACATGCCATGTCAAAAAGCAGCACACTGAACTCTTAAACAAAAACAGAATTACCTGGAAAAACTCAGCAGGTCTGGCAGCATCGGCGGAGAAGAAAAGAGTTGACGTTTCGAGTCCTCATGACCCTTCGACAGAACTTGAGTTCGAGTCCAGGAAAGAGCTGAAATATAAGCTGGTTTAAGGTGTGTGTGTGGGGGGCGGAGAGATAGAGAGACAGAGAGGTGGAGGGGGTTGGTGTGGTTGTAGCGACAAACAAGCAGTGATAGAAGCAGAATATCAAAAGATGTCAACAACAATAGTACAATAGAACACATAGGTGTTAAAGATAAAGTTGGTGATATTATCTAAACGAATGTGCTAATTAAGAATGGATGGTAGGGCACTCAAGGTATAGCTCTAGTGGGTTTTTTTTTATATAATGGAAATAGGTGGGAAAAGGAAAATCTTTATAATTTATTGGGAAAAAAAAAAGAGAAGGGGGAAACAGAAAGGGGGTGAGGATGGGGGAGGGGACTCACGACCTAAAGTTGTTGAATTCAATATTCAGTCCGGAAGGCTGTAAAGTCCCTAGTCGGAAGATGAGGTGTTGTTCCTCCAGTTTGCGTTGGGCTTCACTGGAACAATGCAGCAAGCCAAGGACAGACATGTGGGCAAGAGAGCAGGGTGGAGTGTTAAAATGGCAAGCGACAGGGAGGTTTGGGTCATTCTTGCGGACAGACCGCAGGTGTTCTGCAAAGCGGTCGCCCAGTTTACGTTTGGTCTCTCCAATGTAGAGGAGACCACATTGGGAGCAACGAATGCAGTAGACTAAGTTGGGGGAAATGCAAGTGAAATGCTGCTTCACTTGAAAGGAGTGTTTGGGTCCTTGGACGGTGAGGAGAGAGGAAGTGAAGGGGCAGGTGTTGCATCTTTTGCGTGGGCAAGGGGTTGTGCCATAGGAGGGGGTTGAGGAGTAGGGGGTGATGGAGGAGTGGACCAGGGTGTCCCGGAGGGAGCGATCCCTACGGAATGCCGATAAGGGGGGTGAAGGGAAGATGTGTCTGGTAGTGGCATCATGCTGGAGTTGGCGGAAATGGCGGAGGATGATCCTTTGAATGCGGAGGCTGGTGGGGTGATAAGTGAGGACAAGGGGGACCCTATCATGTTTCTGGGAGGGAGGAGAAGGAGTGAGGGCGGATGCGCGGGAGATGGGCCGGACACGGTTGAGGGCCCTGTCAACGACCGTGGGTGGAAAACCTCGGTTAAGGAAGAAGGAGGACATGTCAGAGGAACTGTTTTTGAATGTAGCATCATCGGAACAGATGCGACGGAGGCGAAGGAACTGAGAGAATGGGATGGAGTCCTTACAGGAAGTGGGGTGTGAGGAGCTGTAGTCGAGATAGCTGTGGGTGTCGGTGGGTTTGTAATGGATATTGGTGGACAGTCTATCACCAGAGATTGAGACAGAGAGGTCAAGGAAGGGAAGGGAAGTGTCAGAGATGGACCACGTGAAAATGATGGAGGGGTGGAGATTGGAAGCAAAATTAATAAATTTTTCCAAGTCCTGACGAGAGCATGAAGCAGCACCGAAATAATCATCGATGTACCGGAGAAAGAGTTGTGGAAGGGGGCCGGAGTAGGACTGCAACAAGGAATGTTCCACATACCCCATAAAGAGACAGGCATAGCTGGGGCCCATGCGGGTACCCATAGCCACACCTTTTATTTGGAGGAAGTGAGAGGAGTTGAAGGAGAAATTGTTCAGCGTGAGAACAAGTTCAGCCAGACGGAGGAGAGTAGTGGTGGATGGGGATTGTTCGGGCCTCTGTTCGAGGAAGAAGCTAAGGGCCCTCAGACCATCCTGGTGGGGGATGGAGGTGTAGAGGGATTGGACGTCCATGGTGAAGAGGAAGCGGTAGGGGCCAGGGAACTGGAAATTGTTGATGTGACGTAAGGTGTCAGAGGAATCACGGATGTAGGTGGGAAGGGACTGGACAAGGGGAGAGAGAAGGGAGTCAAGATAACGAGAAATGAGTTCTGTGGGGCAGGAGCAAGCTGAGACGATCGGTCTACCGGGGCAGTTCTGTTTGTGGATTTTGGGTAGGAGATAGAAGCGGGCCGTCCGAGGTTGGGCAACTATCAGGTTGGAAGCTGTGGGAGGGAGATCCCCAGAGGAGATGAGGTCAGTGACAGTCCTGGAAACAATGGCTTGATGTTCAGTGGTGGGGTCATGGTCCAGGGAGAGGTAGGAGGAAGTGTCTGCGAGTTGACGCTCAGCCTCCGCGTGGTAGAGGTCAGTGCGCCAGACAACAACAGCACCACCCTTGTCAGCGGGTTTGATGACAATGTCAGGGTTGGACCTGAGAGAATGGAGTGCAGTAAGTTCAGAGAGAGACAGGTTAGAATGGGTGAGAGGAGCAGAGAAATTGAGACGACTAATGTCGCGCCGACAGTTCTCAATGAAAAGATCGAGAGAAGGTAAGAATCCAGAGGGAGGGGTCCAGGTGGAGGGAGAATATTGAAGATGGGTAAAAGGATCCGTTGAACTGGGAGAGGACTCCTGCCCAAAGAAGTGAGCCCGGAGACGAAGACGGCGGAAGAAGAGTTCAGTATCATGCCGAGCCCGAAATTCATTGAGGTGAGGGCGTAAGGGTATGAAACTAAGTCCTTTGCTGAGCACTGAACGTTCAGCATCGGAGAGGGGAAGGTCAGGGGGTATAGTGAATACACGGCTGGGGTTGGGATTGGAAGATGGGGTGGGGACGGAGGGACAGGCAGGGGTGGAGGGTCCTAGATGGGTGTTGGTGTCGATGAGTTGTTGGAGCTTGCGTTCCTTAGCACTTGAGAGAAAGAGAAAAAGTTTCTTGTTGAGGCGTCGGATGAGCCGAAGGATAAAATGAAACTGGGGGCACGCACAGCTTTGAAAAAGGGTACGGCGGTGCTGCTGGAGGGAGAGGTCGAGTGTGTTCATATGGCGGCGCATGGCACTGAGAGTGGATTTCAGAATGTGACGGGAACAGCAGTCCGAGAAACGTTTTATGTCCCGGAGATACCTGTAATCCTGGGTGGGTTCGAAACATGAGGGGTGGAATTTCAGTTGAAATCCACGTGGGGTAAGTCGGAGACGGAGACAGTCACTGAGAAAGGAGATATGGCTGTGAAAGCGGGTTTTAGTAAACACCTTGTCAAACACTAGGAGAGAAATGGAAAGCAATGAAGGTGAACAAGGCAACAGAGAAATCCGGAAATCTTGTCGCAGAGAGGAACAGAACTTCTTCAAGGAGGTAGGCATTTCTTGAAGAGCAGTGGCAGTCAATTAAACACAGAGATAAAAACAAAAAAACTGCGGATGCTGGAAATCCAAAACAAAAACAGAATTACCTGGAAAAACTCAGCAGGTCTGGCAGCATCGGCGGAGAAGAAAAGAGTTGACGTTTCGAGTCCTCATGACCCTTCGACAGAACTTGAGTTCGAGTCCAGGAAAGAGCTGAAATATAAGCTGGTTTAAGGTGTGTGTGTGGGGGGCGGAGAGATAGAGAGACAGAGAGGTGGAGGGGGTTGGTGTGGTTGTAGCGACAAACAAGCAGTGATAGAAGCAGAATATCAAAAGATGTCAACAACAATAGTACAATAGAACACATAGGTGTTAAAGATAAAGTTGGTGATATTATCTAAACGAATGTGCTAATTAAGAATGGATGGTAGGGCACTCAAGGTATAGCTCTAGTGGGTTTTTTTTTATATAATGGAAATAGGTGGGAAAAGGAAAATCTTTATAATTTATTGGGAAAAAAAAAAGAGAAGGGGGAAACAGAAAGGGGGTGAGGATGGGGGAGGGGACTCACGACCTAAAGTTGTTGAATTCAATATTCAGTCCGGAAGGCTGTAAAGTCCCTAGTCGGAAGATGAGGTGTTGTTCCTCCAGTTTGCGTTGGGCTTCACTGGAACAATGCAGCAAGCCAAGGACAGACATGTGGGCAAGAGAGCAGGGTGGAGTGTTAAAATGGCAAGCGACAGGGAGGTTTGGGTCATTCTTGCGGACAGACCGCAGGTGTTCTGCAAAGCGGTCGCCCAGTTTACGTTTGGTCTCTCCAATGTAGAGGAGACCACATTGGGAGCAACGAATGCAGTAGACTAAGTTGGGGGAAATGCAAGTGAAATGCTGCTTCACTTGAAAGGAGTGTTTGGGTCCTTGGACGGTGAGGAGAGAGGAAGTGAAGGGGCAGGTGTTGCATCTTTTGCGTGGGCAAGGGGTTGTGCCATAGGAGGGGGTTGAGGAGTAGGGGGTGATGGAGGAGTGGACCAGGGTGTCCCGGAGGGAGCGATCCCTACGGAATGCCGATAAGGGGGGTGAAGGGAAGATGTGTCTGGTAGTGGCATCATGCTGGAGTTGGCGGAAATGGCGGAGGATGATCCTTTGAATGCGGAGGCTGGTGGGGTGATAAGTGAGGACAAGGGGGACCCTATCATGTTTCTGGGAGGGGGGAGAAGGAGTGAGGGCGGATGCGCGGGAGATGGGCCGGACACGGTTGAGGGCCCTGTCAACGACCGTGGGTGGAAAACCTCGGTTAAGGAAGAAGGAGGACATGTCAGAGGAACTGTTTTTGAATGTAGCATCATCGGAACAGATGCGACGGAGGCGAAGGAACTGAGAGAATGGGATGGAGTCCTTACAGGAAGTGGGGTGTGAGGAGCTGTAGTCGAGATAGCTGTGGGTGTCGGTGGGTTTGTAATGGATATTGGTGGACAGTCTATCACCAGAGATTGAGACAGAGAGGTCAAGGAAGGGAAGGGAAGTGTCAGAGATGGACCACGTGAAAATGATGGAGGGGTGGAGATTGGAAGCAAAATTAATAAATTTTTCCAAGTCCTGACGAGAGCATGAAGCAGCACCGAAATAATCATCGATGTACCGGAGAAAGAGTTGTGGAAGGGGGCCGGAGTAGGACTGCAACAAGGAATGTTCCACATACCCCATAAAGAGACAGGCATAGCTGGGGCCCATGCGGGTACCCATAGCCACACCTTTTATTTGGAGGAAGTGAGAGGAGTTGAAGGAGAAATTGTTCAGCGTGAGAACAAGTTCAGCCAGACGGAGGAGAGTAGTGGTGGATGGGGATTGTTCGGGCCTCTGTTCGAGGAAGAAGCTAAGGGCCCTCAGACCATCCTGGTGGGGGATGGAGGTGTAGAGGGATTGGACGTCCATGGTGAAGAGGAAGCGGTAGGGGCCAGGGAACTGGAAATTGTTGATGTGACGTAAGGTGTCAGAGGAATCACGGATGTAGGTGGGAAGGGACTGGACAAGGGGAGAGAGAAGGGAGTCAAGATAACGAGAAATGAGTTCTGTGGGGCAGGAGCAAGCTGAGACGATCGGTCTACCGGGGCAGTTCTGTTTGTGGATTTTGGGTAGGAGATATGGACGTCCAATCCCTCTACACCTCCATCCCCCACCAGGATGGTCTGAGGGCCCTTAGCTTCTTCCTCGAACAGAGGCCCGAACAATCCCCATCCACCACTACTCTCCTCCGTCTGGCTGAACTTGTTCTCACGCTGAACAATTTCTCCTTCAACTCCTCTCACTTCCTCCAAATAAAAGGTGTGGCTATGGGTACCCGCATGGGCCCCAGCTATGCCTGTCTCTTTATGGGGTATGTGGAACATTCCTTGTTGCAGTCCTACTCCGGCCCCCTTCCACAACTCTTTCTCCGGTACATCGATGATTATTTCGGTGCTGCTTCATGCTCTCGTCAGGACTTGGAAAAATTTATTAATTTTGCTTCCAATCTCCACCCCTCCATCATTTTCACGTGGTCCATCTCTGACACTTCCCTTCCCTTCCTTGACCTCTCTGTCTCAATCTCTGGTGATAGACTGTCCACCAATATCCATTACAAACCCACCGACACCCACAGCTATCTCGACTACAGCTCCTCACACCCCACTTCCTGTAAGGACTCCATCCCATTCTCTCAGTTCCTTCGCCTCCGTCGCATCTGTTCCGATGATGCTACATTCAAAAACAGTTCCTCTGACATGTCCTCCTTCTTCCTTAACCGAGGTTTTCCACCCACGGTCGTTGACAGGGCCCTCAACCGTGTCCGGCCCATCTCCCGCGCATCCGCCCTCACTCCTTCTCCCCCCTCCCAGAAACATGATAGGGTCCCCCTTGTCCTCACTTATCACCCCACCAGCCTCCGCATTCAAAGGATCATCCTCCGCCATTTCCGCCAACTCCAGCATGATGCCACTACCAGACACATCTTCCCTTCACCCCCCTTATCGGCATTCCGT
Source organism: Carcharodon carcharias (assembly GCF_017639515.1). Lineage (NCBI taxonomy): Eukaryota > Metazoa > Chordata > Chondrichthyes > Lamniformes > Lamnidae > Carcharodon > Carcharodon carcharias. Next base: position 16,334,660 of record NC_054476.1, read on the forward strand.
AGGGATCGCTCCCTCCGGGACACCCTGGTCCACTCCTCCATCACCCCCTACTCCTCAACCCCCTCCTATGGCACAACCCCTTGCCCACGCAAAAGATGCAACACCTGCCCCTTCACTTCCTCTCTCCTCACCGTCCAAGGACCCAAACACTCCTTTCAAGTGAAGCAGCATTTCACTTGCATTTCCCCCAACTTAGTCTACTGCATTCGTTGCTCCCAATGTGGTCTCCTCTACATTGGAGAGACCAAACGTAAACTGGGCGACCGCTTTGCAGAACACCTGCGGTCTGTCCGCAAGAATGACCCAAACCTCCCTGTCGCTTGCCATTTTAACACTCCACCCTGCTCTCTTGCCCACATGTCTGTCCTTGGCTTGCTGCATTGTTCCAGTGAAGCCCAACGCAAACTGGAGGAACAACACCTCATCTTCCGACTAGGGACTTTACAGCCTTCCGGACTGAATATTGAATTCAACAACTTTAGGTCGTGAGTCCCCTCCCCCATCCTCACCCCCTTTCTGTTTCCCCCTTCTCTTTTTTTTTTCCCAATAAATTATAAAGATTTTCCTTTTCCCACCTATTTCCATTATATAAAAAAAAACCCACTAGAGCTATACCTTGAGTGCCCTACCATCCATTCTTAATTAGCACATTCGTTTAGATAATATCACCAACTTTATCTTTAACACCTATGTGTTCTATTGTACTATTGTTGTTGACATCTTTTGATATTCTGCTTCTATCACTGCTTGTTTGTCGCTACAACCACACCAACCCCCTCCACCTCTCTGTCTCTCTATCTCTCCGCCCCCCACACACACACCTTAAACCAGCTTATATTTCAGCTCTTTCCTGGACTCGAACTCAAGTTCTGTCGAAGGGTCATGAGGACTCGAAACGTCAACTCTTTTCTTCTCCGCCGATGCTGCCAGACCTGCTGAGTTTTTCCAGGTAATTCTGTTTTTGTTTTGGATTTCCAGCATCCGCAGTTTTTTTGTTTTTATCTCTGTGTTTAATTGACTGCCACTGCTCTTCAAGAAATGCCTACCTCCTTGAAGAAGTTCTGTTCCTCTCTGCGACAAGATTTCCGGATTTCTCTGTTGCCTTGTTCACCTTCATTGCTTTCCATTTCTCTCCTAGTGTTTGACAAGGTGTTTACTAAAACCCGCTTTCACAGCCATATCTCCTTTCTCAGTGACTGTCTCCGTCTCCGACTTACCCCACGTGGATTTCAACTGAAATTCCACCCCTCATGTTTCGAACCCACCCAGGATTACAGGTATCTCCGGGACATAAAACGTTTCTCGGACTGCTGTTCCCGTCACATTCTGAAATCCACTCTCAGTGCCATGCGCCGCCATATGAACACACTCGACCTCTCCCTCCAGCAGCACCGCCGTACCCTTTTTCAAAGCTGTGCGTGCCCCCAGTTTCATTTTATCCTTCGGCTCATCCGACGCCTCAACAAGAAACTTTTTCTCTTTCTCTCAAGTGCTAAGGAACGCAAGCTCCAACAACTCATCGACACCAACACCCATCTAGGACCCTCCACCCCTGCCTGTCCCTCCGTCCCCACCCCATCTTCCAATCCCAACCCCAGCCGTGTATTCACTATACCCCCTGACCTTCCCCTCTCCGATGCTGAACGTTCAGTGCTCAGCAAAGGACTTAGTTTCATACCCTTACGCCCTCACCTCAATGAATTTCGGGCTCGGCATGATACTGAACTCTTCTTCCGCCGTCTTCGTCTCCGGGCTCACTTCTTTGGGCAGGAGTCCTCTCCCAGTTCAACGGATCCTTTTACCCATCTTCAATATTCTCCCTCCACCTGGACCCCTCCCTCTGGATTCTTACCTTCTCTCGATCTTTTCATTGAGAACTGTCGGCGCGACATTAGTCGTCTCAATTTCTCTGCTCCTCTCACCCATTCTAACCTGTCTCTCTCTGAACTTACTGCACTCCATTCTCTCAGGTCCAACCCTGACATTGTCATCAAACCCGCTGACAAGGGTGGTGCTGTTGTTGTCTGGCGCACTGACCTCTACCACGCGGAGGCTGAGCGTCAACTCGCAGACACTTCCTCCTACCTCTCCCTGGACCATGACCCCACCACTGAACATCAAGCCATTGTTTCCAGGACTGTCACTGACCTCATCTCCTCTGGGGATCTCCCTCCCACAGCTTCCAACCTGATAGTTGCCCAACCTCGGACGGCCCGCTTCTATCTCCTACCCAAAATCCACAAACAGAACTGCCCCGGTAGACCGATCGTCTCAGCTTGCTCCTGCCCCACAGAACTCATTTCTCGTTATCTTGACTCCCTTCTCTCTCCCCTTGTCCAGTCCCTTCCCACCTACATCCGTGATTCCTCTGACACCTTACGTCACATCAACAATTTCCAGTTCCCTGGCCCCTACCGCTTCCTCTTCACCATGGACGTCCAATCCCTCTACACCTCCATCCCCCACCAGGATGGTCTGAGGGCCCTTAGCTTCTTCCTCGAACAGAGGCCCGAACAATCCCCATCCACCACTACTCTCCTCCGTCTGGCTGAACTTGTTCTCACGCTGAACAATTTCTCCTTCAACTCCTCTCACTTCCTCCAAATAAAAGGTGTGGCTATGGGTACCCGCATGGGCCCCAGCTATGCCTGTCTCTTTATGGGGTATGTGGAACATTCCTTGTTGCAGTCCTACTCCGGCCCCCTTCCACAACTCTTTCTCCGGTACATCGATGATTATTTCGGTGCTGCTTCATGCTCTCGTCAGGACTTGGAAAAATTTATTAATTTTGCTTCCAATCTCCACCCCTCCATCATTTTCACGTGGTCCATCTCTGACACTTCCCTTCCCTTCCTTGACCTCTCTGTCTCAATCTCTGGTGATAGACTGTCCACCAATATCCATTACAAACCCACCGACACCCACAGCTATCTCGACTACAGCTCCTCACACCCCACTTCCTGTAAGGACTCCATCCCATTCTCTCAGTTCCTTCGCCTCCGTCGCATCTGTTCCGATGATGCTACATTCAAAAACAGTTCCTCTGACATGTCCTCCTTCTTCCTTAACCGAGGTTTTCCACCCACGGTCGTTGACAGGGCCCTCAACCGTGTCCGGCCCATCTCCCGCGCATCCGCCCTCACTCCTTCTCCTCCCTCCCAGAAACATGATAGGGTCCCCCTTGTCCTCACTTATCACCCCACCAGCCTCCGCATTCAAAGGATCATCCTCCGCCATTTCCGCCAACTCCAGCATGATGCCACTACCAGACACATCTTCCCTTCACCCCCCTTATCGGCATTCCGTAGGGATCGCTCCCTCCGGGACACCCTGGTCCACTCCTCCATCACCCCCTACTCCTCAACCCCCTCCTATGGCACAACCCCTTGCCCACGCAAAAGATGCAACACCTGCCCCTTCACTTCCTCTCTCCTCACCGTCCAAGGACCCAAACACTCCTTTCAAGTGAAGCAGCATTTCACTTGCATTTCCCCCAACTTAGTCTACTGCATTCGTTGCTCCCAATGTGGTCTCCTCTACATTGGAGAGACCAAACGTAAACTGGGCGACCGCTTTGCAGAACACCTGCGGTCTGTCCGCAAGAATGACCCAAACCTCCCTGTCGCTTGCCATTTTAACACTCCACCCTGCTCTCTTGCCCACATGTCTGTCCTTGGCTTGCTGCATTGTTCCAGTGAAGCCCAACGCAAACTGGAGGAACAACACCTCATCTTCCGACTAGGGACTTTACAGCCTTCCGGACTGAATATTGAATTCAACAACTTTAGGTCGTGAGTCCCCTCCCCCATCCTCACCCCCTTTCTGTTTCCCCCTTCTCTTTTTTTTTTCCCAATAAATTATAAAGATTTTCCTTTTCCCACCTATTTCCATTATATAAAAAAAAACCCACTAGAGCTATACCTTGAGTGCCCTACCATCCATTCTTAATTAGCACATTCGTTTAGATAATATCACCAACTTTATCTTTAACACCTATGTGTTCTATTGTACTATTGTTGTTGACATCTTTTGATATTCTGCTTCTATCACTGCTTGTTTGTCGCTACAACCACACCAACCCCCTCCACCTCTCTGTCTCTCTATCTCTCCGCCCCCCACACACACACCTTAAACCAGCTTATATTTCAGCTCTTTCCTGGACTCGAACTCAAGTTCTGTCGAAGGGTCATGAGGACTCGAAACGTCAACTCTTTTCTTCTCCGCCGATGCTGCCAGACCTGCTGAGTTTTTCCAGGTAATTCTGTTTTTGTTTTGGATTTCCAGCATCCGCAGTTTTTTTGTTTTTATCTTTTTTTTAACACTGAACTCTTACACCACTGGACTCGTTCAGTCAGCTACAGGGGACAGCCACATCATAGTCTGCAATTCAGAACTGCATTTCATACCCAGAAAGGGTGTTAAAGGCCATCAAATTTCTAGGCCGATTTACACTGTGAAGTGAAGTTCTGGGATGGAGAAACCACGTTTTCCACATTGAATTTCTTAATATAGAAAGTAGATCATGACTGTTTTTTCCTTGTCTGCTGACACCATTGTTTTTGATAGTAAAATTGGTTTCAGTGGGAACACATTATCCAGCCTTCAGTCCAAAAATATGGCTTTAATCAAGCAGCCTGATTGATTTGTCCTACCTGAATCCATTTTTACTAGGCGATCAGTCCACAACAAAGAGGGCAGACAAGTGGACGAAAGGTGAAATGCTTATATTTGTTGCAAAATGTGTGGTTACGTGTTGAACAACAGTGCACAATTCAAAAAGCTAGGGCAAATGATTCTGTTTCTATATAAGCCCTCAAAGCTTAAAAGTTGGGCAATCCTTCGGTTCAATAAACTGCACTTTGTTAAATAGGAATACTGATATAAAAGAATATTAAGTGAGACTGCCATGCAGATTGAAATCTCAATATGCTCACCAAGTTAAGGGTGCAAGTCCAAATTGAAAATAAAATGTGCCTAATTCCATCGCATCTCAGAGGAAACATTGCTTTGTCTTTATTTTTTTCAAGATTTGTGGACATTGGACAGGAAGTCAACCGGCAAACAGATGCTAATCCATAGGTGAGCTTGAATTCAGGAGCAGAAAATGGCACAAAGGTAATGTTGAATTGCTGCAATAAAACTTAATTGTAGTTATACCTTTGACACTCCGCTCTTAACGGAGCCCACAATTTTATTTCAAGGCGGGAGTCCTGACCTCGGCAACGAGAGACCCAGAAATTTCATCTCTCGGCTCTCATCTGCATAGATGTTGCAAATATAAAACGCTATTTGTCTGCCCGCCTGTCGTTTTTCAGTCTCTCTTGGCATGCCTCGAAATATGACCTATGCATAGTTCTCAGTGATAGATTAAACACTGCAAATGGGCATGTCACAAGACACAGTGACGCATCTAAATATATTTGAACAATCCATGGGAAAAATTGTTCTGCAACCGTTATTGGAGTAGCGCCACTGGACCAAGAAAATCGAGGCTAGCCCTCAACTGAACCCCATCTAAATATTCCAGGTAAGCTGCCAACACTTGCTACCCTTCCACAGGTCGATACATCAAAAAGGTAGTGATTATACAATTCCCCGGTTCGTGTTTTTACCCGAGGTTTCAAGAGTCAGAGTTATAATTATTTCAGATCTGTCAATAATTTGTGCCTGTAAAGTTCCCATTCGACAGTGGGTCACATTGATGAATATGTTACAAGCTTTGATGCATACTGTTGTAATTTAAATCTTTCAGATTACAGAAATCAGATAACAATTTCAAGACGCCTTGAAGTATGCTGTCCTATCCATTAGACTAAGAAATGCTTTTTCCACATCTAAACTTGAATGACGCTTTTGCAAAAGCGCACTGTTGGTAATCATCTGTGGAGTGGATTCAGAAATAAGATGAAAAGGTGCATTTTCTGACAGACTTCGTTATAACTTCCAGGGCTGAATTCTTTTCTTGTTGGCAGGTTACAGGTAGAATGGGAATAATGTCTGTCACTGGTTTAATGTAAGTTCCTCCCATCACCCTCATTTTCTATGCCAGTCAGGTTTGGGCCTGTAAAACCGGTCCTGATAGATTTACTGCTATTGAAAGGGAGAGAAATACAATTCTGGTGCCACTTTTAAAATGCTGCATCCAGTTTAAGGGCAGCATCACTTTTCTGCAGGAATGAATGAGGCAGTCGATGTTGGAAGCCTCCCAGATTCTTGTATGAAGAAATCAGGACAGGGCAAGGCTATTGGGGGAAAAGGGGTGAAAGCCTCATAAGATGGTGCACAGGCTGTATGGAGAGAAGTAGCAGAGGCATTCAAAGCCACCTCTGCAATCCCAAGAATGGCACAAAGAGATACAGTAACTTCGCAATGGTAGATAAGGTAAACCTACACACTGGTGCCCACACACATTCTTTCTGATTCATATAATCTGCACACACCTCTTCATATTCTCACCACATGGATGCCAGACAAACTTATCAGGCAGAGGAGGATCTTTTAAATACACTGGCACCATCATAATTAACAATCACTCCATCAATTCATATAAGCCTACCACCAAGGGCTTTTGCTAATCTTCAAAGATAATTAAATTATTGCAACAATGGAGGAGCAGTCACGTGTCTTTAACATTCTTTTTTCTGCCTCTGAAGGGAAAGCTGGGGGTTTTGGAAATACAGCCCCCCCAGAATTTGAATCCAGACAGCCACTTTGGGCTGCTGGCAGATGGGCAGTGACAGTTCTACTTAAATGAGTCATAGGCCTTAAAATGGCTCCAACCTCTTTGTTCCTTGCACGTGTGGACAGGCAATGCAACCTGACAGGCTACTGCCATAAGGTTAAAATCCACCCGTTGATTTTCCAGATCAGCATTGCAAGTGACACAATCAATCTTACATTACCCAAGATATCAACTTCAAAGCTTTCGGCATCGTTCTTGACATACAATGTGCTGCTATCATCAAGCACTTTGTGGTAGATGTGTGTTTCGGGTTACTTTCATCGTTAATTTTCCTCAAGGACCAACTTAATAGCAGCTAATGTTTGAGGACTGACATCAGCTAATATCTGCTGATATATTTGTATCCCATTTTTCATATGCTTACCCATCAATTAGCAACACAAATGTAGAACCATTTGCCCCATGTTTCAGCATTTTCTCACCTATTGAGAATAATATTCCAAATGAAATTTGACCAATGCTCAATGTAACTACAGTAATACTTAATTTTGCACTTACACCTTTTTTTCAGAACCGTACACTTCTATTATGCATGTACTGGCCCTTTACGAATTAGGAGCAGCAATAGGCTATAATGCCTCTCGAACCTGCTCCTCCATTTAATAAAATCAAGACTGATCTGATTGTGACCTCAATTCCTCTTTCCTGCTTACCCCCTATGCCCTTTGACTCCCTTGTTGGCCAAAAACTTGTCTAACTCTGCCTTGAAAATATTCTGACCCTGCCTCCATTGCTCTCTGGAGAAGAGAATTCCACAGGCTTTCTGAGAGGAAAAAAATTCTCCTCATTCCTATCTTAAATGGGAGACCAGTTATTTCTTTAAGATGTGTACCCTAGTTCTAGTCTCTCCCACAAGGGGAAACATCCTTTCAGCATTCACTCTGTCAAGTGTGACAGGATCTCATACGTTTCACAGCACAACACAAGAACACAGACATAGGAGCAGGAGTAGACCATAATGGACTGTCGAACCTGCTCTGCCATTCAATGCAATCATGGCTGATCTTGGGCTTCAACTCCATTTTCCCTCCCACTCCCCAGATCCCTTAATTCCCTGAGCGACTAAAATTCTGTCTATCCCAGCCTTAAATGTATTCATCGATGAAGCGTCCACAACCCACTGGCGTAGAGAGTTCCAAAGATTCACAACCATTTCAGTGATGGAATTTCACAGAATCACACAGTGCAGAAGAGGCCCTTCGGCCCATCGAGTCTGCACCGACATGTGAGAAACATCTGACCTACCTACCTAATCCCATTTACCAGCACTTGGCCCATAGCCTTGAATGTTATGACATGCCAAGTGTTCATCCAGGTACTTTTTAAAGGATATGAGGCAACCCGCCTCCACCACCCTCCCAGGCAGTGCATTCCAGACCATCACCACCCTCTGGGTAAAAAAGTTTTTCCTCACATTTCCCCTAAACCTCCTGCCCCTCACCTTGACACTTGTGTCCCCTCGTGACTGACCCTTCAACTAAGAGGAACAGCTGCTCCCTATCCACCCTGTCCATGCCCCTCATAATCTTGTACACCTCAATCAGGTCACCCCTCAGTCTTCCCTGCTCCAATGAAAACAACCCAAGTCTATCCAACCTCTCTTCATAACTTAAATGTTTCATCCCAGGCAACATCCTGGTGAATCTCCTCTGCAACCCCTCCAGTGCAATCACATCCTTCATTTGGCACTCCAGCTGTGGCCTCACCAAGGTTCTATACAACTCCAACATGACCTCCCTACTTTTGTAATCTATGCCTCGATTGATAAAGGCAAGTTTCCCATATGCCTTTTTCACCACCCCACTAACATGCCCCTCTGCCTTCAGAGATCTATGGACACACACGCCAAGGTCCCTTTGTTCCCCTGAACTTCCTAGTGTCATGCCATTCATTGAATACTTCCTTGTCAAATTGCTCCTTTCAATGTGTATCACCTCACACTTTTCAGGGTTAAATTCAATCTGCCACTTATCTGCCCATTTGACCATCCCATCTATATCTTCCTGTAGTCCTGTATCAGTGTAACCTCACTGTTAACCACCTAGCAAATCTTTGTGTCATCCGCAAACTTACTAATCCTTCCCCCCACATAGTCATCTATGTTGTTTATATAAATGACGAATAATAGGGGACCCAGTACAGATTCCTGTGGTACACCACTGGTCACTGGCTTCCAGTCACTAAAGCATCCTTCTGTCATCACCCTCTGTCTCCTACAACTAAGCCAATTTTGGATCTACCTTATCAAATTACCCTGTATCCCATGTGCATTTGACTTCTTTATAAGTCTCCCATATGGGACCTTGTCAAAGGCTTTGCTGAAATCCATATAAACTACATCAATTGCACTCCCTCATTTACACAACTGGTTGCATCCTCAAAAAATGCAATCAAATTTGTAAAGCCTGACTTCCCTCTGACAAAGCCATGCTGACTATCCCTGATCAAACCTTGCCTCTCCAAGTGGAGATAGATACTCTCCTTCAGAACTTTCTCCAATAGTTTCCCTACCACTGATGTGAGACTCACTGGCCTGTAGTTCCCTGGTTTATCTCTACAACCCTTCTTAAATAGCGGAACCACGTTAGCTATTCTCCAGTCCACTGGCACCTCCCCCATGGCCAGACAGGAATTAAAAATTTGGGTCAGAGCCCCTGTGATCTCCTTCCTTGCCTCATTCAGCAGCCTGGGACACAAATCATCCGGACCTGGAGATTTGTCCACTTTTAAGTCTGCCAACACCTCCAATACCTTGTCACTCCCTATATCAATTTGCTCAAGAACCTTGCAGTCTCTCTCCCTGAGTTCCATACCTTCACTCTCATTCTCTTGGGTGAAGATGGATGTGAAGTATTCACTCAACAATCTACCAATGTCCTTTGGCTCCACCCATAGATTGCCCCCTTGATCCCTATTGGGCCCTACTGTTTCCCTGGCTATCCTCTTCCCATTGATATACTTATAGAATATCTTGGGATTTTCCCTACTTTTACCAGCCAGAGCTTTCTCATATCCCCTCTTTGCTCTCCTAATAGCTTTCTTAACCCCACCCTGCACTGTCTGTACTCCACTACTGCCTCTGCTGATTTGCTCCCCTTGTACCTGCTTAAAGCCTCTTTTCCTTCTCATTGTATCCTGAATATCTCTGGTCATCCATGGTTCTCTGGGCTTGCTACTCCTTCCTATCAACCTAGAGGGAACATGTAGAGCCGGTACCCTCCCCATTTCCGTTTTGAACACCCCCCACTGTTCCTCTGTAGATTTCCCCACAAGTAACTGTTCCCAGTCTACCTTGGCCAGATCCTGCCTTATTTTACTAAAATCCACTCTCTCCCATCCAAAACATTTTTTTGCAACTTGTCTATTTCTTTGTCCATAGCAAGGTTTATCCTCCTCTTAGCCCTAAATGATCAGCCCTTTATCCTGAGACCATGCCTCCATGCTTTAGACTCCCCAGCTGAGGGAAACAATCTCTCAGCATCCACCCTATTGTCATGACAGTGAATCACAGCCCCGAATTACTTATGGACGTATTGAACTTTTTAAGTAAGACATGTTTGAAAAAGGCCTACAAGTGAATTCCAGCTGAGAATGTAAAGTAACCACTTGCTGAAAAGTTCCTATGTGGATTATACTTGACCTATTAGTCCAGAGAGGCCATGGGATGTCACACCTAAAAGGTATCAAGGTCTACTTCAGACAGAGGCACTTCAAAGGGAGAGATGCACTGCAAAAGACTGAACTTTAATCTCCTCTGATTGCAGAGACAATGAGGACTGATTACCACATCTTAGGAGAAAGCATCTCCTGTTGAGTTATCTCTCAGAACGTGGAAATGGTCTGAGTTGAAAGAAAGCAGATTCTAGGCAAAAGACATGTTTGTTTTTCCCTTCAAGAAATACACAAGAAAAAGAGGTTAAAAAGCGAGTGGCACACCTGATCTGTATGTTCTAGTTCTGGTGTGCTAATATGTGCTGTGAGGGATCATAGTAGAAGAACAGGGACGAGGCATCCATGCAGCTTGCATGTAAAAGATCTCTCTCTCTCACTCTCTCTTTGGCTGGAGGCAAATCAGCAAAGGAAACAGGACAACTCCTTCAGCTAACCTGCAGAACCAAATGTCTCCAAACCAACTGCTCAAATACCAATGTCAGCTCTACTGGAATCACCCAACTTAAAGGCCACAACATTTCACCATCTACTTCTCACGGACAAGTTAAAGACTGATTTGTATAACATTTTAACTTTTATTTTTGGAATCATTTATTTCTGATCTGTGTGTATGTGTGTTGCATTTTAATTATTTTTTCTCTCGTTTTTAGTAACTAATAAATGTACTCTTTCTTTGACTCAAGAAAGCTTGGTTGAATTGGCTCCTTCTAAAACATAAATACATTTGGACTGGGAAAAGGTATCCACGAGGGAAGGGATCCCTTTTAAATTAAACGTTATTGTGACCAGCCGAGGGGATTGAATAAAGACGGGTAGCCAGATCATTCCTCCTCAGCTGGGAGCATAAAAAAATTGGAATCCATTCAGGCAGTTCACAATTTGGGGTATCTCATCTGGGATCAAAAAAAATTGGGGGACCTTGCCTGAGGATCAGTTGTAAATTATCAAGCCCCTTCAGAATTTTGTACATTTCAATGATATTGCCTCTCATTCTTCTAAACTCCAGAGAATATAAGCCCAATTTACTCAGCCTCTCATCATAGGACAATGCCCTTATCCTAGGGACCAATTTAGTGAACCTTCACTGTATCGCCTCCATTGCAAGTATGTACTTTCTTAAATACGGAGACCAGAACTGCACACAGCATTCCAGATGTAGTCTCACCAAAATGTTGTATAATTATAGCAAGAGTTCTTTATTCTTGTATCAAAACAGAAAATGCTGAATAAACTCAGCAGGTCCGGCAACATCTGTGGAGAGAAAAACAGATTATCTTTTAAGTCCAACATGGCTCTTCCATTTCTCTCACCAAAGTTGCTGCCAGAACTGCTGAGTTTTTCTAGCATTTTCTTGCTTCATTCCATATTTCCAGCACCCGTTCTACTTTGCTTTTATTCTTTATTCCTGTACTTGCAACAAAGGCCAACATGCCATTTGTCTATCGAGACTTAAAAGTTTCACTTTTCAAAAATATTCTGCTTTTCTATTCTTAGGGCTAAGTGAATAATTTCACACTTCCCTACATTATTCTCTAATGTACTATCTTGTTGCACACTCGTTTAACATGTCTGTATTTCTTTGCAGCCTCTCTGTGTCCTCCCCACAGCTTACCTTCTCACCTAGCTTGGTATCATCAACACACTTTGATACATTACTCTCCATCTCTTCATCTAAGTCATTGATATGGATTCTAAATAAGTGTGGCCCCAGCACTGATCATTGCGGCACTCCACTATTCACTGCTTGCCAACTTGAAAAAGCCCCATTTATGCCCACTCTCTGCTTTCTATCCATTAACCAATCCTCCATCCATGCTAAAATATTATACCCAACTCCATGTGCCCTAACTTGCCTACTAACCTTTTGTGTGGCACCTTATTTTGCAAATCCAGGTATACTTCATCTACTGATTCCCCTTTATTTATCTTACTAGTTACATCCTCAAAAAACTCTACTAAATTTCTCATAAAGGATCTCCCTTTAGTAGAACCATATTGATTTGTTATAATCATAATATGCCTTTCTAAGAACATTGTTAAGACTTCCTTAATAATAAATTCCAGCGTTCTCCCAAAAAATGATGTTAGGCTAACTGGTCTGTAATTTACTGTTTTCTCTCTCCCTGCTTTCTTGAAAAGTGGTGTAACATTTACCAACTTCCAATCAAATGGGACCATTCCCGAATCTAAGGAATTTTGGAAAATCACTGCCAGCACATCCACTATTTCTGCAATAAGATCATCTCTCATTCTTCTAAACTCGAATGGGTAGAGGCCTAGCCTGTCTAACATTTCCTCATAGGATAACCACTTCATCCGAGGAATCAGTCAAGTGAAATTTCTCTAAACTGCTTCTAATGCAATTATGTTCTTTTTAAATAAGGAGACCAAAACTGTGAAGGGTAGTTTAAAGGTGGCCTCACCAATGCCCTGTACAACAGTAGCAAAGCTTCCCTAATTTTATATTCCATTCCCCTTACAATAAATGACAACATTCCATTCACCTTCCTAATCACTCGCTGCACCTGCATGTGAATATTTTGTGATTCATGTGCAATAACATGCAATTCCCTCTGCACCACAGAGTTCTGCAATCTCTCTCCCTCCATTTAAATAAAATGCCACTCTTCTTTCCTCTCTGCCAAAGTGGACAAATTCACATTTTCCCTCATTATACTCCATCTGGCAAATTTTTGTTCACTCACATAGCGTATCTGTATCCCTTTCCAGGCCCCTTAGCCGGGATCTTCCGTTCCCGTTTGTGGCAGGCAGGAACATAAAATATCGTGAGATCGCAAACATTGGTTTCGTGTCGTCGTAAAACCAGTTTGCGATCATCTGCTCCACCCATCGATGGGGGCCACGATTCCCACAACTGTACGTTGGGAACCTAATTTCAATACTTCAGCACCTCATTATAAGCCCTGCTCGCTGGAATCACGCCCCAACGCTGTATCATAAGATCATGAGCGTGATTTCATGCCGATGTGCTTCACGACTGTAGATAAGTGACATACACTTGGTGACCTGCACTTTGCTCAGGACTTCGAGGTTTGTTTGCCTACCTTGCTTCGGGCAGCACTCACAGTCATCAGCACCAGGCTTTGCAGGCAGCACCACATCACTTTTAGTAGTGCTCACAGGTTGGTCTCTACCCACCAGACTAGTGGAAAGGCAGTGGTGGCTTTTCAATGGCTGCAGAGCTCGGGCCAGCTTGGAAAAGGGGGATAGCCCAGGGTGTGTATGTGGGGTACATGTTGATCTGTGTAAGTGGCCTCAGGAGGGCAAGGGCTAAGGCGGCAGTCTGCAGCGGAGATGAGACCAAATGGAGATGTGCGGGTGTGTGTGAGAGAGTGAGTGGTGATATCCCTTGAGCTGGCAGTGAGTAAGATGCCAGTGAATGTGTAATGGCCTTGTGAGTTTTTTTTTATTCATTCATTGGATGTGGGCATCCCTGGCTGGGCCAGCACTGATTGCCCATCTCTAATTACCCTTGAGATGGTGGTGTTGAGCTGCCTTCTTGAACCGCTGCAGTCCATGTAATGAAGGGTACAACCATGGTGCTGTTAGGGAGGGAGTTCCAGGATTTTGACTCAGCGACAGTGAAGGAGCAGCGATATATTTCCAAGTCAGGATGGTGAGTGTCTTTGAGGGGAACTTCCAGGTGGTGGTGTTTCCTTGTGTCTGCTACACTTGTCCTTTCGGATGGTAGTGGTCCTGGGTTTAGAAGGTGCTGTCTAAGGAGCCTAGGTGAGTTCCTGTAGTACAGCTTCTAGATGGAACTCGTTGCTGCTACAATGCATTGGAGGTGGAGGGCATGAATGTTTATAGATGGGTGCCAGCCAGATGGGCTGCTTTGTCCTGGATGGTGTTGAGCTTCTTGATTGTTGTTGGAGCTGCACTTATCCAGGCAAGTGGAGAGTATTCAATCACACTCCTGACTTGTGCCTTGTAGGTGGTGGACAGGCTTTGCAGAGTCAGTAGTGAGCTACTCATTGCATGAATCCTAGCCTCTAATCTGCTCATGTAGCCTTAGTATTTAGATGGCTAGCCCAGTTCAGTTTCTGATCAATGGTAACCCCCCAGGATGTTGATAGTGGGGCATTCAGTGATGGTAGTGCCATTGACTGTCAAGGGGGGTGATGGTTAGATTCTCTATTGTTGGAAGTGGTCATTGCCTGAAACTTGTGTGGCATGAATGTTACTTGCCACTTGTCAGTCCAAGACTGGATATTGTCCAGGTCTTGCTGCATTTGGACATGGACTGCTTCGGTATCTGAAGAGTCGTGAATGGTGCTGGACATTGTGCAATGATCCGTGAACATCCCACTTCTGGCCTTATGATGAAAGGAAAATCATTGATGAAGCAGCTGAAGATGGTTGGGTCAAGACGCTACCCTGAGGAACTCCTGCAGTGATGTCCTGGAGCTGAGATGACTGACCTCCAATAACCACAACCATCTTCTTTTATGCTAGGTATGACTGCAACCAGTGGAGAGTTTTCCCCCTGATTCCCATTGATTCCAATTTTTTCACGGCTCCTTGACACCACACTCGGTCAAATGCGGTCTTGATGTTAAGGGCAGTCACTGTCATCTCACCTCGGGAGTTCAACTCCTCTGTCCATGCTTGAACCAAGGCTGTAATGAGGTCTGGAGCTGAATGGCTCTGGCAGAACCCAAACTGGGTGTCAGTGAGCAGGTTATTGCTAAGCAAGAGCTGCTTGATAGCACTGTTGATGACCCCTTCCATTACTTTTCTGATGATTGAGAGTGGACTGATGAGAAGTAATTGGCCGGGTTGGATTTGTCCTGCTTTTTGTGTACAGGATGTACCTGGGCAATTTTCCACATAGCTGGATAGATGCCAATGTTGTAGCTGTACTGGAACAGCTTGGCTAAGGACGTGGCAAGTTCTGGCGCGCTAGTCTTCAGTACAATTGTCGGAATATTGTCAGGGTCCCATAGCCTTTAGAGTATCCAATGCCTTCAGCCTTGTCTTAATATCGCATGGAGTAAATTGAATTGGCTGAAGACTGGCATCTGTGATGCTGGTGACCTCCGTAGGAGGCTGAGATGGAGCATCTACTTGGCATTTCTGGCTGAGGATTGTAGCAAATGCTTCAGCCTTATCTTTTGCACTGATGCTCTGGGCTCCCCCAACATTGAGGATGGGGATATTTGTGGAGCCTCCTCCTCCTCCAGTGAATTAAATGCCCACCACCGTTCACAACAGATAGGGCAGGACTGTGGAGCTTAGATCTGATCCATTGGTTGTGGGATCGCTTAGCTCTGTCTATCGCTTGCTGCTTATGATATTTGGTACGCAAGTAGCCCTGTGTTATAGCTTCACCAGGTTGACACCTCATTTTAGGTATGCCTGGTGCTGCTCTGTCATAGGGAAAATGTTGGAAACTATTAGTAAAGATGTTATGGCAGGGCACTTGGAAATATTCAACGTAATCAGGCAGAGTCAACATGGTTTGGTGAAAGTTAATCATGTTTAACCAATTTATTGGAGTCCTTTGAAGAAGTCACATGTGCTATGGATAAAGGAGCACTGGTGGATGTACTGTACTTAGATTTCCAAGAGACAATTGATACAGTGCCACATCAAAAGTTATTGTGGAAAATGCTTATGATATAGGGGGTAACATGTTGGCACGTATAGAAGATTGGCTGGCTATCAGGAAATAGAGGGTGGCCATAAATGGGCCTTTTCCTGGTTGGCAGGATGTGATGAGTGGAGTGCCACAGGGGTCAGTGCTGGGGCCTCAACATTTTACAATTTATGTAAGTTACTTGGATGAAGGGACAGATGGTATGGTTGCTAAATTTGCTGATGATACAAAGGTAGGTAGGAAAGTATGTTGTGAAGAGGACATAAGGAGGCTACAAAGGGATATTAACAAAGGTCAAGTGAATGGACAAAAATCCGGCAAATGGAATATAATGATGGAAAATGGGAAATGGTCTATTTTGTCAGGAAGAATCAAGAAGAAGCATATTATCTAAATGGTGAGAGATTGCAGAGCTCTGAGATTCAGAGAAATCTGGATGTCCTTGTGCCTGAATCACAAAAGGCTAGTATGCAGATACAGCAAGTAATTGGAAAAGCTAATAGAATGCTGTAATTTATTGTGAGGGGAATTGAATATAAAAGTAGGGAGGTTATGCTTCAGTTGTACAGAGCATTAATGAGACCACATCTGGAGTACTGTGCACAGCATTCCTCTCCTTATTTAAAGAAGGATGTAATTGCATTATAAGCAATTCAGAGAAGGTTTACTATACTACTGCCAGGAAAGGGCAGGTTGTCTTATGAAGAAAGATTGGATAGGCTAGGTTTGCATCCACTGGAGTTTAGAAGAGTGAGAGATGACTTGATTGAAACATATATGATCCTGAGGGCTCTTGACAAGGTGGCTGTGGGGAGGATATTTCCTCTTGTGGGAGAATCTAGAACCAGGGGTTACTGTTTAACTATAAGGGGTTGCCCATTTAAGGCAGAGATGAGAAGAATTTCTTACTCTCAAAGGGTCGTGAGTCTCTGGAATTTTGTTCCTCAAAAGATTCTGGAAGCAGAGTCCTTGAATGTTTTCAAGGCACAGCTAGATAGATTCTTGATAAATAAAGGGTGAAAAGATATATGGGGCTGGCAGGAGGTTGCAGTCAGATCAGGCATGATCTTATTTAATGCCGACCAGGGTCGAGGGGCCGAATGACCTACTCCTGCTCCTAACTCATATGTGGAACCTTGGCAAATGCCTTCTGAAAAGCCAAGTACACCATAGCTACAGATTCCCTTTATCTACATTGCTTATTGCCTCCACAAAGAACTCTAATAAATTAGCCAAACACGATTTCCTTTCCACAAAACCGCGTTGACTCTGCCTGATTGCATTGAGATTTTCTAAGTTCCCTGCGATAACCTCCTTTATAATTTTTTATATAATGGGTTCCAGCAATTTCCCTATGATGGATTTTAGGCTAACTGGCTGTAGCTTCCTGCTTTCTGTCTCCCTACTTGTTTGAATAGAGTGCAATTTCTTTATTTTCCAATAGTAATTCCCTTGACTTGCTCTATAGAGGACCTATGCTCACTTTAGTTACTCTATTCCTTTTTAAACATTTACTATCTTTTTATATATACTATCTCTTTATATATGCTATCTTACTATCTTTTTATATTTATAGCTAGCTTTCTAACATACTCGACCATCTCCCTCCTTATTTCTTTTAGTCATTCTTTGCTTTTTTTAAATATTCTGCCCAATCTTCTGACCTGCCACTGAACATTTTGAAATTATATACTTTTTCTTGTAATTTAGTGCTATCCGAAACTTCCTTAGTTAACCACAGATGGTGCATCCTTTCCCTAGAGTCTTTCTTTCTCACTAGAATGTATATTTGTTGAGTGTTATGAAATATTTCTTTTAAATGTCTGCTATTACATTACCACTGACCTATCCCTTAACCAAATTTCCCAGTTCACTTTAGCCAGCTCTGTCCTCATGCCCACATAATTGCCCTTATTTAAGTTTAAAACACTAGTCTTAGACCCACAATTCACCCCCTCAAACTGTAAAAAAAATTCAAACATATTATTATTGCTACCAAGGAAAGCCTTTACTACGAGGTAATTAATTAATCCCGTCCCATTGCACATTACCAGATCTAGAATAACCTCCTCTCTAGCTGGCTCTAGAACATTCTACTCTAAGAAAGTGTCCCAAAAATACTTTATGAATGACCTTCCTGGCTACCTTTGCCAATCAGGTTTGTCCAATCCATATGAACATTATAATCACCCATGATTATTTCTGTACCTTTCTCACAGACTTATTTTTCCCTTTTTACCCCATCCTATAGTGTTGTCAATGATAGGCGGCCTATAAACTACTCCCACAAGTGACATCTTACATTTACTATTTCTTATCTCTACCCAAACTGATTCTACATCTTCAAATTTAGACAAAGGTAATCTTCCTCTATTGTACAAATGTCACCTTTAATTAAAATAACTGCCCATCCACCTTTTTCTAGCTTCCTGCCCTTCCGAAATGTCATGTACCCTTGGATATTCAGGTCTCAGCCTTTGTCATCTTGCATGCACGTCTCTATAATGGCTATCAGGTCATACATATTTATTTCCATTTGAGCTGACAATTCATCCATTTTGTTATGAATGTTACACACATTCAGATGCAGAGCCTTTAGTTCCGACTTTTTACTATCTTTGCAAACTCTAACCTTATGTCTGCTGGTGCACTCCTTAGTTTGTATGCTCTGTCCCTTCCTGCTTTGCTGTGATTTTCATTACCCATATTGCTGATGCTTTGCTCTCTTGCCTTGACCTCTCCATTTAATTTAGCACACCTTCCCTCACTTGATCCCTTGCCCCACTCTTTAGTTTAAAGCCTTCTCTACCTCCCTATTTATGAGACCTGCCAGAACACCGGCTCCAGCACGGCTCAGGCGAAGACAATCCCAACTGAGCAGCTCTGACTTTCCCCATTACTGGTGCCGGTGCCCCATGAATTGAAACCCATTTCTCCCACACCGATCTTTGAGCCATGCATTCAACTCTCTAATCTTATTTACCCTCTGCCAATTTTCTCATGACTTGGGTAATTATCCAGAGGTTATTACCTTTTGAGGCTCTGATTTGCATAGCTGTTCATACTCCCTCAACTTTCCTAATCTTACCTATGTCATTGGTACCTAGTGGGCCACGATAATTGTATCTTCTCCCTCCAACATCAAGTACCTCTATTCTCCATTTTTTACGGAAGTCAGGATTATTTTGGATGTTCAGATGTATATTTCAAGTGGAAGGTATGTGTTAACTTCATCCACTCTAGATTGAATTCCGTGCATTGCACAACAAGCATTTCATGCACAGATTTCAGTATATTTGTACAGCACTGCAAGGTACAGACTTTTCATCAGGAACCAGACAGTGACTGCCAGAATTCATTTTGCCTCTTACCCTTAACTGTGACAAGTAAAACGTGGCCTTTCACCTTTCCCTGGGCTGGATTTAAACTGAGGTCTCCAGAGATGATCATTGGTAATGGAAGTCACTATGCTCTTCAATTAAGAATTCATGGAAATTCAAAGAGAAGAACACATTATTTAGCTGAAAAAATACAAACTGTCACTATTCCCTACTTCCACAACTTTGAAAGCTCGTCAGTTCATGGGGTGACTTACTTTTACAGATTTCTTCATCATTGAGGCAGAAAAGTGTTGCAGGTTCTTGTAAAGCAGTGTCATATAGGCAGAATTTTAATGGGATAGTTAATGTTCACACAATTATTTTAATAAACACATTATGCAAGAATATTCACCTGGCTGGCAGCTAGTAAATCTGCTCTGGTGTAGGACTTCATTTTCTATTATCTACATGGGTTTTATTTCTTAGCGGAACTAATCTGTTTCATAATATTATTTCACTGAATTTCCACTGCAGATCTTCTTTTGTAAAGTAACTTCTTTTCCTGTCATTCACTGTGGCAATCCATCCTGTTGTTTTCAAGAGTTCAAAATTATTTCTCATTTTATTACTTCACAACATCAAGGGAAAGGATCAGATTTTCATGACTGGTTCGGGCAGCGTGAGTCAGGCCATTTCCCATCGTTGGGTCCCCGAGTCCTGAAGGAGCCGCGTCACGAACACGTTATTTTCATCCCCGGTTGTTCAGGGTCAGGCTGGAGCTGGGGCCGCCGCTGCCTGAAGCAGGCCCAAGGTGGGAACAGAATTGGGTGGATGCCAAGACTAGCAGATTAGAAAGCCTACCTTCTTTCACTGGGACAATTCTATTCAAAACAGTTAGGTATTCTAGCCTTCACCCCACACTCACCCACCCATGCGTTCTCTAGGTCTCCTCATATCTCCCATGCCGTCACCATAATCCTATGTCCCCTTATGTCTCCCAAATGTCCTCCATATCCACTATCCATTATGGACAGAACACATGAACATTTTAGCAAAACTGGAAAATCTTGTAACATGAAATAAATAAATAAACAATAATCCATTCAACTCTACTATTCCAAAAAAAAGTCTCATAAAACTGTCAATCATAGCCATTCAAACTCCACTTTTAAAACATTTCTGTTCTCATAAAACTGTCAATCACAGCCATTCAAATTAAGGTTGAAAAAATTCGCTCCTCTTAAGTACCTGTACCTTTGTTAAAATCCACAAAGAACCACTCATAAACCTCTCCAAAATCCTTTAAACTGATTAATGACTCATAAAGCTATCACTCAAACAATGCTCACAGTCCCCTTTATAGTTGTGTAATCTGACCTAAAGTGACAGATCTTTTCAATCCCCCTGTTTCTTCATGCATTACTATATCACTAGTCCCGCCACCCCCCCCCTCAAAATCTTAATTTTTTTTAATACATAAAAAGTCTGCAACTTGGGGACATATCACCTGAAATAATTACTTCCTTGTACAGGCGTGATAGAAATGATTGTGCCTTTGCTTTCAAAAGCAGCTGACATTGATCCATATTCGATTGCAGGCTTGATGCTATAATTATTGATTTTTAAAATTCTCAGTTTAAAAGAAATTCATATTTATTTTATTCAGGCAGGGAGAAAAGCCGTTGAAGCCCTTCTGGTCTCATTACTGTTCAAGTGATGGTATGTTCTGGTGTTACAATCCCTGTGGGGAATCCATAAACCAAAACGACCAAGTTTACTGAATGATCTCCAAATGAAGGAATTACCAACAAGATTCCACTTTTTCTCGCTTTTACTTTAACATGAATACAGAATCTATGTAAATTAAACATGAATTAACTGGTAAATTATGGTTGGCACAAGCTATAAATTACAAATGGAATAGCAGACGCAACAAAAGCCATCAAATGAGATGACAAGTATTATTATCTCTTCCCTGCACAAATGTGGCACCACATGCAATCTCATGGCATTTCCAACTTGGCCTCCGGAATGCAGGATCTCTCACATTTCTCATCACTGGATTTCATCTGCAGTCACCTGCTGCAGTAGATTCACTCCATTCAAGTCCCCTGGAGGCAGTTGGCACCCAAACAGTACACTCCTGCAAAACCTCCTTAGTTAGGTTCATGAGAGTCTTGATGGCACATATTCCCCACAGACTCTTTTATCTGACTCCTTTAATAAACTTGTTAAACGGTCTGGTTGGCTCTGGCAAAACTGAAGAACAGCTGAAGGGATGGGAGGCCAGCCCCACTTCAAAGGTGCTGAGAGCACACAGAGAGAATGATGGAACTCTGTGATATCTGCCCACGACATTCTGGCAGCAATGACAAGCACCATCGAGGTGCAGACATCACTTAAGAGTCCAGTGAGTGTGAAGCCAGAACATCACTTTGGCCTGAAGGTCACACACTGCACAGGGAAGAGGCCCTGGACTGGGACAGGAGCCTTTATCTTGTGCAGGAACCAAAGTTTCACACCTGAATGACATGAACACTACTCATCATAATAAAGAGCCATAGGCAAGGAGACATTCTTGGGAGTTTATTTACGATAGCGAATATTAATTACAAGTGATTAACACCCATGCACAGGCTGTGCAACTACATCTTCTCTTTCTTAAAAGCTTGGCCTAAATAGCCAAGTGGTTATGGTACTGGGTTTGTAACCCCAAGATCAAGAGTTCATATCTCACAATGGCGAACAATGTAACTTCATCTGAAACAGATGGAAATGTGTTTCTTGGCCTAAATAGCCAAGTGGTTATGGTACTGGGTTTGTAACCCCAAGATCAAGAGTTCAAATCTCACAATGGCAAACTATGAAACAATGTAACCTCATCTGAATACAGATGGAAACGTGTTAACTCGAAAGAGTTACATCTTCTCTTTCTTAAAAGCTTGGCCTAAATAGCCAAGTGGTCATGGTACTGGGTTTATAACCCCAATATCAAGAGTTCAAATCTCACAATGGCAAACTATGAAACAATGTAACTTCATCTGAAACAGATGGAAACGGGTTTGTACTCGAAAGAGTTACATCTTCTCTTTCTTAAAAGCTTGGCCTAAATAGCCAAGTGGTTATAGTACTGGGTTTGTAACCCCAAGATCAAGAGTTCAAATCTCACAATGGCAAACTATGAAACAATGTAACTTCATCTGAAACAGATGGAAATGGGTTTGTACTCAAAAGAGTTACGCAAGTCCTACTTACCAAGGCCACTGCTCTTCTTTGTACAGGAGTAGTAGCCAAGTGGTTATGGTACTGGGTTTGTAACC
Organism: Carcharodon carcharias; assembly: GCF_017639515.1. Taxonomy (NCBI): domain Eukaryota; kingdom Metazoa; phylum Chordata; class Chondrichthyes; order Lamniformes; family Lamnidae; genus Carcharodon; species Carcharodon carcharias. The sequence goes on from NC_054476.1 coordinate 16,357,334, forward strand.
CCAAGATCAAGAGTTCATTTTCCTAACGATCTCGTGGAGGTAATTGTGGATTCAGTTGGTTTCCTGGTACTGAGGAGAGAAGGTGTGTGGTGTTGGTGTTGCTGCTCCTCAGTGTTTCAACTGTTTCTGCTGCTGCCTTTGGGGTTGTTGCTTCTGCTGTGTGCTGCTGCTGCTCCTGCACTTGAGGGTGTTTGCTGCTGCTGCTGCCCCTGCACTTGAGGGTGTTTGCTGCTGCTGCTGGACCTGCACTTGAAGGTGTTTGCTGCTGCTGCTGGACCTGCCCGTGTGGAGCAAAAGGAGAGAGAGGGAGGCCAGGAGGCCAGGACTGTGTCTGAAAACAACATCCTAGGTGGGTGTCCAACATTATTGTTTGTGTAAGGTGGGGGCAATAAAGGACTGTGTTTTGTAGGGGGAGGAAAGAAGACTGCAGGAAGGTTTGGGGAAGGAAGAGAGGGGGGTGTGTGGTTAAAACCACCATTCTGCTACCCCCCCCGCCCCACCCAGCCCTTTCCCAGTAAGGCCAGCGGTGGCTGGTGAAGACATCGCCTCCCCCTGCAGGAAGATCATCACACCCCACCCAACATCCACCTTTCACTGGAGACACCCACCTGGACTCTTCCCTTTTCCCTCCTGTGCCTCCCTGTCCTTCACTCCTCTCCCTCCTCTCCTCTCCTGTACAAAAGGGGGAGGTTATTACTACCTCCCTCCCTAGGGAGGAACATTGTATATTTAATAAAAAAAAAAAAAAAAAAAAAATATATATATTAAAAAATATATATAATTTAAAAAAAAAAAATGGCCAATCCTTCCCAGGGTGGGCGTGGCTCTGGCCTTAAAGCCAGTTCAACATCTCCTGTGGCCGGGCCCTCGAGGGCTAATGTGGAGGCGGCTTTGTCACCGGTGGCAGGGCCTACAAAAAAGACTTATGCGGGGGTGGTTGCTTCTGCAGCTCCTGCTGCTCCCGCTGCCCTGTCGCCATTCCGTCTCCTCACCAGGGCCCTCGGGGTAAAATGCTACGCTCACCCTGAGATGACTATTGAGGCCTGCGTTAAGGCTATGGCTGGGGTTGTCGGCCCCTCAGCCATTGTCGCGGCCTCAAAGATGTATGGGAGGGCCATCTTTTTCTTGAGGTCCGAGCGGGCGGTGCGACTCGCCCTGCAGAAGGGGCTCACTGTGGGCGGGACTTTTCTGGCGGTGGATCCCCTTGAGGCCACCGCCCAGAAGATTGTTATTTCAAATGTCCCGCCCTTTATACCATGTGGGCTCCTCCTCCCCCACCTTAATAAGCTGGGGGAGGTCAGGTCGGGGGTTGCACCAGTCCCGCTCGGCCTCAAAGACTCGGCCCTCCGCCACGTGTACTCCTTCCGGCGCCAAGTTTTCGTCCGCTTGGCCCAGGAGGAGTGCCTGGAGGGGGCCTTCTCAGTTAATTTTGAGGGGACCGCCTATCGGGTCTTCTGGACCGCGGAGGGTGTGCGGTGCCATGCCTGTAAGGAGGTGGGGCACGTAAGAAAGAACTGCCCCGCCTCCAAGGCCACGAGCCCCACCCAAGCGGCCGCGGCTGGCACCGCCCCTCCTCCCCCCGCCACCACTCCATCTCCCTCCCCGCAAGGGGAAGCGACCCCGGCAGCAGCTGCCATCTCGGCTGCCGGTGAGGCGGGGGGAGAGCCCCCGCGCCGTAAGAAGGCGCGGAGGAAGACCCGAAATTTGGAGGCGGCCCCTGAAACGCCCCAAACCCCCCAAACACCTGCAAGCACCGGCTCGGGGGAAAAGACAACATCCGGCCCCGGCGTCGTGTCCGCGTGTGCTCCCGGGCCCGTGGGTGCTAAGGCGCCGAGTGCTGGGCCCGGCGTCGTCCCTGCGCGTGCTCCCGGGGCCGGCGGGGAAGGGACGCGGGACCCCGAGCCGGGGTATCTAACACCCAAAACCCAGAGGGTGGAGTGTCCGGGAGGGCTGGACAAGGAGGAGGGGGCCTCGGAAATGGAGGTCTCCCTAGCCCCCAGCCTGACCCGGAAGAGACGTCACGCTTCGGAGGAGGAGGTGGGTGATGCCCAAACTGAAGAAGTTGGGTGTGTCCCTTCCCCCGATGAAGAGGTGGTGGCGTCTCCACCAAGTAAAATCTCGCCCTGTCCTCTGGGAGAACTCAAAACCCCTGCACCGACTCCCACCACTATTACCCCTGTCAACCTGCTGCAGTCCCCTGAACAGGGCCCCTCGGGGGTCACTGAAGGCACCTCCCTTGAGGTGGTGCCCGACTCAGAGACCCTCGATACCCCCGAGGTACCTTCTGGCTCATCGGGGGACTGTAACTTGCAAAATTTAAAAAATGTTAACGGGTCATTGGGTGGCGGCGAAAAGGAAGGCCTTCCCGCTCCCTCCCAAACCTTCGCACCGGGCGTCCTAGTTTTAGGTCAGGAGCTTGTCCTGAGCTCCCCGGACGACCCGGTGCCGGGAGGAGAGCGGGCATCAGAACTGCCGCTGCCCTCTGACCCAAAACGTTTAGAGGAGACCAGAGAGGACCCCTCTGGCCTTGATCCTGGGGGTGGGATCGAGGTACAGGTGGGGCCAGCTGGCAGCTCCGAATCAGCCCCCGTACTCAATGCGGGGGAGGGGTCGGAAGCTGGAGGCGACGACCTGGAGGAGGACGGGGTGTCCGTGGTGAGCGCTGGAGATTACGCTGAGTCGCTCTCAAGCGAGGCGGTGGATCCCCTGGTGCCCTCCACTGACTCCCCCCTCATCCCCCCAAGGGAACTCCGGGACTTTTTGGCGAGTCATCGCGGTCGCCGAGACAGGGTTCAGTTGGCCTTGGACCGGTGGCATTCTTTTCCGCTGGTGTTCTGGTCCACTCGCGAGGCTCTCAAGTCTCCTGAGTTGGATAGGAACGCGCGGCGGAGGGTCCAAACGTTTCTCGCTGGGCTCCTGAAGGAGAGGAAGGACTAAAAAGTCCTCTTCTTCTTTTTAATGACTTAAGGTGAAGATTTGATGTACCTTTGACAATGAAGACGACTATAGCCAGCCTCAACATCCGCGGCAGCAGGGCCGCACAGCGCAGGTTCCAGAACTTCTCGGTCCTCAGGGACGGGAAGTATGCGTTGTGCTTCCTGCAAGAAACCCATACCGTTCCGGGAGACGAAGCCACGTGGCTCCTGGAGTGGCGAGGGGGGGTCTACATGAGTCACCTAGCCTCCAATTCTGGCGGGGTGGCTATCTTGTTGGCCCCGCATTTTCAGCCGGAGATCTTGGGGGTCAAGGAGCCAGTGCCAGGCCGGTTGCTGCACCTGACTGTGCGTCTGGGGGGGGCGGTGCTTCACTTTGTGAATGTGTACGCTCCCCTGGGCACGCAGCAGCAAGCGAGCTTCTTTGAAGAAGTGTCCACTCATCTCGGCTCCATCGACGCTGGCGAGTGCATCGTCCTCGGGGGGGATTTCAATTGCACCCTCGGGGTCCGGGACCGTCACGGTACCCCGCACTGCACGCGAGGTGTGAGTAAGTTGCGGGACCTGGTCAGGTCCTTCGACTTAGTGGACGTCTGGCGAAATCTCCATCCTGACTCCAGCGTGTTCACCTTTGTGTCACCTGGAGTCGGAGCGTCCAGACTCGACCGCCTTTACTTTTCGAAGGCGTACGTGTCCTGCGTTCCGGCTGCTTCTATACAGCAGGTTCCGTGCACGGACCACCGTCTGGTGTGGGCGGAGCTCACTTCGTTCTGCGCTCGGACGGGGTCCACGTACTGGCATTTTAATAACCTGTTGTTGGAAGACCAGCGGTTCCTGGACTCGTTCCGTCGCTTCTGGGCCGGCTGGAGAAGGAAGCGGGGAGGCTTCCCCTCCTTGAGGCTATGGTGGGACGTGGGCAAGACTCACGTCCGAGTTTTCTGTCAAGAGTACGCGAAGGGGTCGACAAAGAGACGCAAATCCAGGGTCGAGGAGTTGGAGAAGGAGGTGCTGGACCTGGAGGCACGTCTCCGTCAGCCCGACGCGGACCCGGCCCTGCGGTCGGTGTACGATGAGAAGAAGGGCGCGCTGCGGGACCTGCAACTGGTCGGGTCTCGGGGCGCGTTCGTGAGGTCGCGGATCTGTTTCCTTAAGGAGATGGACCGTGGCTCTCCCTTCTTCTACTCACTGGAAAAAAGGCACGGGGTCCGTAAGCAGCTCTTTACGCTGCTGGCCGACGACGGATCACTTGTCTCGGATCCGGAGGGCATCAGGGCCATTGCCCGAGATTACTACACTGCCCTTTTCTCTCCGGATCCGTCCAGTGAGGAAGCTTGCAGAGTTTTGTGGGAGGACCTGCCGCAGGTCGGCCCGGAGTGCGCCGGAAAGCTCGACTCCCCTATAAGTCTGGGGGAGCTGACCGGCGCACTCGACGGTCTTTCTAGGGGCAAAACCCCGGGACTAGACGGGCTGACCGTGGAGTTCTTCAGGGCGTTCTGGGACGTCTTGGGGAGCGACTTCGCGGGGGTCCTGGGGGAGAGCATTGCTACCGGGGAGATGCCCCTTTCGTGGCGCAGGGCCGTGATTGCCCTGCTACCGAAGAAGGGGGATCTCCGCCTTCTTCAAAACTGGCGCCCGGTCTCCCTCCTCAGCACGGACTACAAAATCTTCGCCCGAGCCATGTCTTCTCGGCTCGGCACCGTGCTGGACCACATGATCCACCCTGACCAGTCCTACACCGTCCCGGACCGAACCATTTATGATAACATCCATCTGGTCCGGGACATCATCCACCATTCCCAGAGGGCTGGTCTGTCGAGCGCCTTCCTGTCTCTCGATCAGGAGAAGGCGTTCGACAGGGTGGATCACGAATACTTACTCGGAACTCTGCGAGCTTTCGGGTTCGGGACGCATTTTGTCGCCCGGATCCGACTTCTGTACACTGCCGCGGAGTGTCTAGTGAAGGTTAACGGGTCCCTGACGGCGCCCCTTCGCTTTGGGAGAGGGGTACGTCAGGGCTGCCCCCTGTCTGGCCAGTTGTATTCTATTTGCGTGGAGCCTTTCCTGCGCCTCTTGCGGAGGAGGTTGTCGGGATTGGTTCTGCGCGGGCCGGGCATCGGGGTGGTCCTTTCGGCTTACGCCGATGACGTGCTCCTTATGTTTAGTGACCCGGCTGACCTGCGGAGGATGCGCGAGTGCCAGGAGGTCTACTCTGCCGCTTCTTCTGCCAGGATCAACTGGGGTAAGTGTTCTGGACTCCTGGTCGGTCAGTGGCAGATGGATCCCCTACCCGAGGAGCTCAGGCCTTTCACCTGGAGCAGGACCAGCCTCCTCTACCTGGGGGTCCATCTCTGCCCCGCTGAGGAATCCTGGCCGGCAAACTGGCAGGAACTGGAGACGAAAGTCACCGCTCGCCTGCGGCGCTGGACAGGACTGCTCCGAGTGCTATCTTACCGGGGTCGAGTTCTGGTCATAAACCAGCTGATCGCCGCCATGTTGTGGTATCGGCTGGTCACTTTGACCCCTCCCCCGGACTTTGTCACAAGAATCCAGAGATTGTTAGTCGACTTCTTCTGGGACAAAAGATTGCACTGGGTCGCTGCCGAGGTTCTGAGTCTCCCGCTTAGGGAGGGTGGTCAGGCGCTAGTGTGCCTACGCACACAGGTGGCGACTTTCCGCCTTCAGACCCTGCAGCGATACCTCTACGTCGAGCCTCCTCCTAGATGGTGTGCCCTGATGACGTATTTCTTCCGTCAGGTGCACGGCCTGAATTATGACGTGCAGCTCCTGTTTATAGAACAGCTGGGCCTCGGTGGCTCCTTGCAGGCGTTGCCCGTCTTTTACCAGGACCTGATCAAAGTCTGGAAAGTGGTCGCCTCGCGACGCAGCTCTCCCCCGTCAGGAGTAGCGGCTATCGTCAGAGAGCCGCTGCTCAGGAATCCGCCCCTCCGTCCTTTTCAGTGGTTGGCGGAGAGGAGGGCTGTGGCCGCAGGGGTGACCAGGATCGGGGACGTGCTGGGTGGCGGAGGACTGGGCTGGATGCTCCCGCAGGAGTTGGCGCGACGCGCGTCTGTGAGTGTCCAGGTCGCAGCCGATGCCATCCAAGACCTGAGAACGGTCGTGCTCGGACCCGACGTTATTTTGGGTCTTGAGGTGGCCCAGGTGCGCGGTGGTCTTCCGTCTGAGCGTTCCCCTGTTCGGACGGAATTCCACATTGGCCCCAAGCCCCGAACCCTCCCTCGGGTGCTGGTGCCCCGCAATATGAGCCGCCTCGGGGACATGCCCTCTGTGCCTTTTGGCACGGCAAAGAGGAGCTTTTTGTACGGACTGCTGCTGCACACCTTCCATTTTCTCGCCCTTGTCCGTCGACCGGACACGCCCTGGCGTGCCTTGTTGCCGTCCGGCGGCGGAAGCCCCCGATGGGAGGCCCTCTACGGAGGTGTCCTCCCCCTTTCTATCGGAGACCTGGGTTGGAGGGTGTTGCATGCAGCAGTCCCTTATAATAAGAGGATGCATTGGTTCGCGGACTCTCAGGACACGTGCCCTTTTTGCGGTCTTGTGGAGTCCGTGGACCATGTATACATAGGGTGTTGTAGGCTGCACTCCCTTTTTAGTTATTTGAAAAACCTTTTATTGATGTTTTGTTTGCACTTCAGCCCCACGCTCCTGATCTATGGGCACCCGGTGCGGAAGGGGGTCGGGAAGGAGGAGGACCTCCTCGTGAACCTGCTCCTGGGCCTGGCCAAGTTGGCCATTAACAGGTCCAGGCAGCGGGCGATCGACGGGGGAGTCCCGCCCGATTGTTTGTCCCTCTTCCGCGGCTACGTTCGCTGCCGGATGTCCCTGGAGAAGGAGCACGCGGTGTCTGCTGGCACTCTCGAGGAAACCTTCCGTGCTCGGTGGGCACCGCGGGGACTGGGGTGTTTTGTTGACCCCTTTAATCACATTTTGATTTAAAGTTTGTAAGTTTCCTTTAAAACTTTGTTCTTGGTTTTACAGCTGACCTGAATTAGGGGCTGTGCCTGATTTATCCCAATTTTGTTGATTTGGTTTTCATTTAAAAGATTATCAAGAGTTCAAATCTCACAATGGCAAAAACTATGGTGAATGGGAGTTTAGGGGGTAGGTGGTGGTATTGTCACTGGACTAGTATTCCAGAGATCCAGCAAATGGTTTGGGGATACAGGTTCAAATCCCACTACAGCAGATAGTATAATTTGAATTCAATACAAATCTAGAATTAAGACTGATGATGACCATAAAACCATTGCCAATTGTCACAAAAGCCCTTTAGGGAAGGAAATCTACTGGTCTGGACTACATGTGACTCCACATAACATTGTGGTTGACTTTAAAAAAAGCTTGGCCTAAATAGCCAAGTGGTTATGGTACTGGGCTTGTAACCCCAAGATCAACAGTTCAAATCTCCATTGTTTTTTGGGAGGAATAGCAACGTGAGAAAGTTGAGTTATTGAGAATCCCTGAGACTGCGGCAGTTCGGGGTTCGAGACTACACACACCCAGCAACGTTCTAGGCTTGGCCTAAATAGCCAAGTGGTTATGGTACTGGGTTTGGAACCCCAAAATCAAGAGTTCAAATCTCATAATAGGAAACTATGTAACTTCATCTGAAACAGATGGAAATGGGTTTGTACTTGAAAGAGTTACAAATAACAGATTTAGCTTGGCCTAAATAGCCAAGTGGTTATGGTACTGGGTTTGTAACCCCAAGATCAAGAGTTCAAATCTCACAATGGCAAACTATGAAACAATGTAACTTCATCTGAATAGGAACAGATGGAAACGTGTTTGTACTCGAAAGAGTTACATCTTCTCTTTCTTAAAAGCTTGGCCTAAATAGCCAAGTGGTTATGGTACTGGGTTTGTAACCCCAAGATCAAGAGTTCATATCTCACAATGGCGAACAATGTAACTTCATCTGAAACAGATGGAAATGTGTTTCTTGGCCTAAATAGCCAAGTGGTTATGGTACTGGGTTTGTAACCCCAAGATCAAGAGTTCAAATCTCACAATGGCAAACTATGAAACAATGTAACCTCATCTGAATACAGATGGAAACGTGTTAACTCGAAAGAGTTACATCTTCTCTTTCTTAAAAGCTTGGCCTAAATAGCCAAGTGGTTATGGTACTGGGTTTGTAACCCCAAGATCAAGAGTTCATATCTCACAATGGCGAACAATGTAACTTCATCTGAAACAGATGGAAATGTGTTTCTTGGCCTAAATAGCCAAGTGGTTATGGTACTGGGTTTGTAACCCCAAGATCAAGAGTTCAAATCTCACAATGGCAAACTATGAAACAATGTAACCTCATCTGAATACAGATGGAAACGTGTTAACTCGAAAGAGTTACATCTTCTCTTTCTTAAAAGCTTGGCCTAAATAGCCAAGTGGTCATGGTACTGGGTTTATAACCCTAAGATCAAAAGTTCAAATCTCACAATGGCAAACTATGAAACAATGTAACTTCATCTGAAACAGATGGAAATGGGTTTGTACTCGAAAGAGTTTGGCTTGGCCTAAAAAGCCAAGTGGTTACGGTACTGGGTTTATAACCCCAAGATCAAGAGTTCAAACCTCACAATGGCAAACTATGAAACAATGTAACTTCATCTGAAAACAGATGGAAACATGTTTGTACTCGAAAGAGTTACATCTTCTCTTTCTTAAAAGCTTGGCCTAAATAGCCAAGTGGTTATGGTACTGGGTTTGTAACCCCAAGATCAAGAGTTCATATCTCACAATGGCGAACAATGTAACTTCATCTGAAACAGATGGAAATGTGTTTCTTGGCCTAAATAGCCAAGTGGTTATGGTACTGGGTTTGTAACCCCAAGATCAAGAGTTCAAATCTCACAATGGCAAACTATGAAACAATGTAACCTCATCTGAATACAGATGGAAACGTGTTAACTCGAAAGAGTTACATCTTCTCTTTCTTAAAAGCTTGGCCTAAATAGCCAAGTGGTTATGGTACTGGGTTTATAACCCTAAGATCAAAAGTTCAAATCTCACAATGGCAAACTATGAAACAATGTAACTTCATCTGAAACAGATGGAAATGGGTTTGTACTCGAAAGAGTTTGGCTTGGCCTAAAAAGCCAAGTGGTTACGGTACTGGGTTTATAACCCCAAGATCAAGAGTTCAAACCTCACAATGGCAAACTATGAAACAATGTAACTTCATCTGAAAACAGATGGAAACATGTTTGTACTCGAAAGAGTTACATCTTCTCTTTCTTAAAAGCTTGGCCTAAATAGCCAAGTGGTTATGGTACTGGGTTTGTAACCCCAAGATCAAGAGTTCATATCTCACAATGGCGAACAATGTAACTTCATCTGAAACAGATGGAAATGTGTTTCTTGGCCTAAATAGCCAAGTGGTTATGGTACTGGGTTTGTAACCCCAAGATCAAGAGTTCAAATCTCACAATGGCAAACTATGAAACAATGTAACCTCATCTGAATACAGATGGAAACGTGTTAACTCGAAAGAGTTACATCTTCTCTTTCTTAAAAGCTTGGCCTAAATAGCCAAGTGGTCATGGTACTGGGTTTATAACCCCAATATCAAGAGTTCAAATCTCACAATGGCAAACTATGAAACAATGTAACTTCATCTGAAACAGATGGAAACGGGTTTGTACTCGAAAGAGTTACATCTTCTCTTTCTTAAAAGCTTGGCCTAAATAGCCAAGTGGTTATAGTACTGGGTTTGTAACCCCAAGATCAAGAGTTCAAATCTCACAATAGCAAACTATGAAACAATGTAACTTCATCTGAAACAGATGGAAATGGGTTTGTACTCAAAAGAGTTACGCAAGTCCTACTTACCAAGGCCACTGCTCTTCTTTGTACAGGAGTAGTAGCCAAGTGGTTATGGTACTGGGTTTGTAACCCCAAGATCAAGAGTTCAAATCTCACAATAGCAAACTATGAAACAATGTAACTTCATCTGAAACAGATGGAAATGGGTTTGTACTCAAAAGAGTTACGCAAGTCCTACTTACCAAGGCCACTGCTCTTCTTTGTACAGGAGTAGTAGCCAAGTGGTTATGGTACTGGGTTTGTAACCCCAAGATCAAGAGTTCAAATCTCACAATGGCAAAAACTATGGTGAATGGGAGTTTAGGGGGTAGGTGGTGGTATTGTCACTGGACTAGTATTCCAGAGATCCAGCAAATGGTTTGGGGATACAGGTTCAAATCCCACTACAGCAGATAGTATAATTTGAATTCAATACAAATCTAGAATTAAGACTGATGATGACCATAAAACCATTGCCAATTGTCACAAAAGCCCTTTAGGGAAGGAAATCTACTGGTCTGGACTACATGTGACTCCACATAACATTGTGGTTGACTTTAAAAAAAGCTTGGCCTAAATAGCCAAGTGGTTATGGTACTGGGCTTGTAACCCCAAGATCAACAGTTCAAATCTCCATTGTTTTTTGGGAGGAATAGCAACGTGAGAAAGTTGAGTTATTGAGAATCCCTGAGACTGCGGCAGTTCGGGGTTCGAGACTACACACACCCAGCAACGTTCTAGGCTTGGCCTAAATAGCCAAGTGGTTATGGTACTGGGTTTGGAACCCCAAAATCAAGAGTTCAAATCTCATAATAGGAAACTATGTAACTTCATCTGAAACAGATGGAAATGGGTTTGTACTTGAAAGAGTTACAAATAACAGATTTAGCTTGGCCTAAATAGCCAAGTGGTTATGGTACTGGGTTTGTAACCCCAAGATCAAGAGTTCAAATCTCACAATGGCAAACTATGAAACAATGTAACTTCATCTGAATAGGAACAGATGGAAACGTGTTTGTACTCGAAAGAGTTACATCTTCTCTTTCTTAAAAGCTTGGCCTAAATAGCCAAGTGGTTATGGTACTGGGTTTGTAACCCCAAGATCAAGAGTTCATATCTCACAATGGCGAACAATGTAACTTCATCTGAAACAGATGGAAATGTGTTTCTTGGCCTAAATAGCCAAGTGGTTATGGTACTGGGTTTGTAACCCCAAGATCAAGAGTTCAAATCTCACAATGGCAAACTATGAAACAATGTAACCTCATCTGAATACAGATGGAAACGTGTTAACTCGAAAGAGTTACATCTTCTCTTTCTTAAAAGCTTGGCCTAAATAGCCAAGTGGTTATGGTACTGGGTTTGTAACCCCAAGATCAAGAGTTCATATCTCACAATGGCGAACAATGTAACTTCATCTGAAACAGATGGAAATGTGTTTCTTGGCCTAAATAGCCAAGTGGTTATGGTACTGGGTTTGTAACCCCAAGATCAAGAGTTCAAATCTCACAATGGCAAACTATGAAACAATGTAACCTCATCTGAATACAGATGGAAACGTGTTAACTCGAAAGAGTTACATCTTCTCTTTCTTAAAAGCTTGGCCTAAATAGCCAAGTGGTCATGGTACTGGGTTTATAACCCTAAGATCAAAAGTTCAAATCTCACAATGGCAAACTATGAAACAATGTAACTTCATCTGAAACAGATGGAAATGGGTTTGTACTCGAAAGAGTTTGGCTTGGCCTAAAAAGCCAAGTGGTTACGGTACTGGGTTTATAACCCCAAGATCAAGAGTTCAAACCTCACAATGGCAAACTATGAAACAATGTAACTTCATCTGAAAACAGATGGAAACATGTTTGTACTCGAAAGAGTTACATCTTCTCTTTCTTAAAAGCTTGGCCTAAATAGCCAAGTGGTTATGGTACTGGGTTTGTAACCCCAAGATCAAGAGTTCATATCTCACAATGGCGAACAATGTAACTTCATCTGAAACAGATGGAAATGTGTTTCTTGGCCTAAATAGCCAAGTGGTTATGGTACTGGGTTTGTAACCCCAAGATCAAGAGTTCAAATCTCACAATGGCAAACTATGAAACAATGTAACCTCATCTGAATACAGATGGAAACGTGTTAACTCGAAAGAGTTACATCTTCTCTTTCTTAAAAGCTTGGCCTAAATAGCCAAGTGGTTATGGTACTGGGTTTATAACCCCAATATCAAGAGTTCAAATCTCACAATGGCAAACTATGAAACAATGTAACTTCATCTGAAACAGATGGAAACGGGTTTGTACTCGAAAGAGTTACATCTTCTCTTTCTTAAAAGCTTGGCCTAAATAGCCAAGTGGTTATAGTACTGGGTTTGTAACCCCAAGATCAAGAGTTCAAATCTCACAATAGCAAACTATGAAACAATGTAACTTCATCTGAAACAGATGGAAATGGGTTTGTACTCAAAAGAGTTACGCAAGTCCTACTTACCAAGGCCACTGCTCTTCTTTGTACAGGAGTAGTAGCCAAGTGGTTATGGTACTGGGTTTGTAACCCCAAGATCAAGAGTTCAAATCTCACAATGGCAAAAACTATGGTGAATGGGAGTTTAGGGGGTAGGTGGTGGTATTGTCACTGGACTAGTATTCCAGAGATCCAGCAAATGGTTTGGGGATACAGGTTCAAATCCCACTACAGCAGATAGTATAATTTGAATTCAATACAAATCTAGAATTAAGACTGATGATGACCATAAAACCATTGCCAATTGTCACAAAAGCCCTTTAGGGAAGGAAATCTACTGGTCTGGACTACATGTGACTCCACATAACATTGTGGTTGACTTTAAAAAAAGCTTGGCCTAAATAGCCAAGTGGTTATGGTACTGGGCTTGTAACCCCAAGATCAACAGTTCAAATCTCCATTGTTTTTTGGGAGGAATAGCAACGTGAGAAAGTTGAGTTATTGAGAATCCCTGAGACTGCGGCAGTTCGGGGTTCGAGACTACACACACCCAGCAACGTTCTAGGCTTGGCCTAAATAGCCAAGTGGTTATGGTACTGGGTTTGGAACCCCAAAATCAAGAGTTCAAATCTCATAATAGGAAACTATGTAACTTCATCTGAAACAGATGGAAATGGGTTTGTACTTGAAAGAGTTACAAATAACAGATTTAGCTTGGCCTAAATAGCCAAGTGGTTATGGTACTGGGTTTGTAACCCCAAGATCCAGAGTTCAAATCTCACAATGGCAAACTATGAAAGCTTGGCCTAAATAGCCAAGTGGTTATGGTACTGGGTTTATAACCCCAAGATCTAAGAGTTCAAATCTCACAATGGCAAACTATGAAACAATGTAACTTCATCTGAAACAGTTGGAAATGGGTTTGTACTCGAAAGAGTTATAGTGGTGTCAGCCATGGCTCACTGGGTAGCACTGTCTCCTCTGAGTCAGAAAATTGTACTTTGGCCTAAATAGCCAAGTGGTTATGGTACTGGGTTTGTAACCCCAAGATCAAGAGTTCAAATCTCACAATGGCAAACTATGGCTTGGCCTAAATAGCCAAGTGGTTATGGTACTAGGTTTGTAACCCTAAGATCAAGAGTTCAAATCTCACAATGGCAAACAATGTAACTTCATCTGAAACAGATGAAAACGTGTTTGTACTTGAAAGAGTTACATCTTCTTAAAAGCTTGGCCTAAATAGCCAAGTGGTTATGGTACTGGGTTTATAACCCCAAGATCAAGAGTTCAAATCTCACAATAGCAAACTATGAAACAATGTAACTTCATCTGAAACAGATGGAAATGGGTTTGTACTCGAAAGAGTTACAAATCAGCAATAATGTAGCTTGGCCTAAATAGCCAAGTGGTTATGGTACTGGGTTTGTAACCCCAAGATCAAGAGTTCAAATCTTACAATGGCAAACTATGAAACAGTGTAATTTAAAGCTTGGCCTAAATAGCCAAGTGGTTATGGTACTGGGTTTGTAACCCCAAGATCAAGAGTTCAAATCTCACAATGGCAAAAACTATGGTGAATGGGAGTTTAGGGGGTAGGTGGTGGTATTGTCACTGGACTAGTATTCCAGAGATCCAGCAAATGGTTTGGGGATACAGGTTCAAATCCCACTACAGCAGATAGTATAATTTGAATTCAATACAAATCTAGAATTAGTACTTTGGCCTAAATAGCCAAGTGGTTATGGTACTGGGTTTGTAACCCCAAGATCAAGAGTTCAAATCTCACAATGGCAAACTATGGCTTGGCCTAAATAGCCAAGTGGTTATGGTACTAGGTTTGTAACCCTAAGATCAAGAGTTCAAATCTCACAATGGCAAACAATGTAACTTCATCTGAAACAGATGAAAACGTGTTTGTACTCAAAAGAGTTACACCTTTATCCCAATTTTGTTGATTTGGTTTTCATTTAAAAGATTATCAAGAGTTCAAATCTCACAATAGCAAACTATGAAACAATGTAACTTCATCTGAAACAGATGGAAATGGGTTTGTACTTGAAAGAGTTACATCTTCTTAAAAGCTTGGCCTAAATAGCCAAGTGGTTATGGTACTGGGTTTGTAACCCCAAGATCAAGAGTTCAAATCTCACAATGGCAAACTATGAAACAATGTAACTTCATCTGAATAGGAACAGATGGAAACATGTTTGTACTCGAAAGAGTTACATCTTCTTAAATTTCCTAACCTTGCTGCTACAACTTGGTGCTCCCTGACATCCACAGCAAGGTGGATTCAACCTGCTGACTAAGGGCTTGGCCTAAATAGCCAAGTGGTTATGGTACTGGGTTTGTAACCCCAAGATCAAGAGTTCAAATCTCACAATGGCAAACTATGATGCTTGTCCTGGTGAAGTCTTTAGGCGCTGGACAGGACTGCTCCGAGTGCTATCTTACCGAGGTCGAGTTCTGGTCATAAACCAGCTGATCGCCGCCATGTTGTGGTATCGGCTGGTCACTTTGACCCCTCCCCCGGACTTTGTCACAAGAATCCAGAGATTGTTAGTCGACTTCTTCTGGGACAAAAGATTGCACTGGGTCGCTGCCGAGGTTCTGAGTCTCCCGCTTAGGGAGGGTGGTCAGGCGCTAGTGTGCCTACGCACACAGGTGGCGACTTTCCGCCTTCAGACCCTGCAGCGATACCTCTACGTCGAGCCTCCTCCTAGATGGTGTGCCCTGATGACGTATTTCCTCCGTCAGGTGCACGGCCTGAATTATGACGTGCAGCTCCTGTTTATAGAACAGCTGGGCCTCGGTGGCTCCTTGCAGGCGTTGCCCGTCTTTTACCAGGACCTGATCAAAGTCTGGAAAGTGGTCGCCTCGCGACGCAGCTCTCCCCCGTCAGGAGTAGCGGCTATCGTCAGAGAGCCGCTGCTCAGGAATCCGCCCCTCCGTCCTTTTCAGTGGTTGGCGGAGAGGAGGGCTGTGGCCGCAGGGGTGACCAGAATCGGGGACGTGCTGGGTGGCGGAGGACTGGGCTGGATGCTCCCGCAGGAGTTGGCGCGACGCGCGTCTGTGAGTGTCCAGGTCGCAGCCGATGCCATCCAAGACCTGAGAACGGTCGTGCTCGGACCCGACGTTATTTTGGGTCTTGAGGTGGCCCAGGTGCGCGGTGGTCTTCCGTCTGAGCGTTCCCCTGTTCGGATGAATTCCACATTGGCCCCAAGCCCCGAACCCTCCCTCGGGTGCTGGTGCCCCGCAATATGAGCCGCCTCGGGGACATGCCCTCTGTGCCTTTTGGCACGGCAAAGAGGAGCTTTTTGTACGGACTGCTGCTGCACACCTTCCATTTTCTCGCCCTTGTCCGTCGACCGGACACGCCCTGGCGTGCCTTGTTGCCGTCCGGCGGTGGAGGCCCCCAATGGGAGGCCCTCTACGGAGGTGTCCTCCCCCTTTCTATCGGAGACCTGGGTTGGAGGGTGTTGCATGCAGCAGTCCCTTATAATAAGAGGATGCATTGGTTCGCGGACTCTCAGGACACGTGCCCTTTTTGCGGTCTTGTGGAGTCCGTGGACCATGTATACATAGGGTGTTGTAGGCTGCACTCCCTTTTTAGTTATTTGAAAAACCTTTTATTGATGTTTTGTTTGCACTTCAGCCCCACGCTCCTGATCTATGGGCACCCGGTGCGGGAGGGGGTCGGGAAGGAGGAGGACCTCCTCGTGAACCTGCTCCTGGGCCTGGCCAAGTTGGCCATTAACAGGTCCAGGCAGCGGGCGATCGACGGGGGAGTCCCGCCCAATTGTTTGTCCCTCTTCCACGGCTACGTTCGCTGCCGGATGTCCCTGGAGAAGGAGCACGCGGTGTCTGCTGGCACTCTCGAGGCCTTCCGTGCTCGGTGGGCACCGCGGGGACTGGGGTGTTTTGTTGACCCCTTTAATCACATTTTGATTTAAAGTTTGTAAGTTTCCTTTAAAACTTTGTTCTTGGTTTTACAGCTGACCTGAATTAGGGGCTGTGCCTGATTTTTCCCAATTTTGTTGATTTGGTTTTCATTTAAAAGATTATCAAGAGTTCAAATCTCACAATGGCAAACTATGAAACAATGTAACTTCATCTGAATAGGAACAGATGGAAATGTGTTTGTACTCGAAAGAGTTACATCTTCTTAAATTTCCTAACCTTGCTGCTACAACTTGGTGCTCTCTGACATCCACAGCAGAGGTGGATTCAGCCTGCTGACTAAGGGCTTGGCCTAAATAGCCAAGTGGTTATGGTACTGGGTTTGTAACCTCCAAGATCAAGAGTTCAAATCTCACAATGGCAAGCTATGGAACAATATAACTTGATCTGAAACAGATGGAAATGGGTTTGTACTCGAAAGAGTTACAAATCAGCAATAATGTAGCTTGGCCTAAATAGCCAAGTGGTTATGGTACTGGGTTTGTAACCCCAAGATGAAGAGTTCAAATCTTACAATGGCAAACTATGAAACAGTGTAATTTAATCTGAAACAGATAGAAGTGTGTTTGTACTTGAAAGAGTTACATCTTCTTAAAAGCTTGGCCTAAATAGCCAAGTGGTTATGGTACTGGGTTTGTAACCCCCAAGATCAAGAGTTCAAATCTCACAATGGCAAGCTATGGAACAATATAACTTCATCTGAAACAGATGGAAATGGGTTTGTACTCGAAAGAGTTACAAATCAGCAATAATGTAGCTTGGCCTAAATAGCCAAGTGGTTATGGTACTGGGTTTGTAACCCCAAGATGAAGAGTTCAAGCTTGGCCTAAATAGCCAAGTGGTTATGGTACTGGTCTTGTAACCCTAAGATCAAGAGTTCAAATCTCACAATGGCAAACTATGAAACAATGTAACTTCATCTGAAACAGATGGAAATAGGTTTACTCAAAAGAGTATCAAGAGTTCAAATCTCACAATGGCAAACTATGAAACAATGTAACTTCATCTGAATAGGAACAGATGGAAACATGTTTGTACTCGAAAGAGTTACATCTTCTTAAATTTCCTAACCTTGCTGCTACAACTTGGTGCTCCCTGACATCCACAGCAGAGGTGGATTCAACCTGCTGACTATTATGCCTTGTCTGTGATTACTTTGCCGGGCGTCCTCTTTAGGGCCAAGACCTGGAGGGTCACGGCCTGCTTTTGGAGTCCTGCTATATAGCAGTGGCACCCTGTAGAGCTGGAGTTGCTGGGGTCACAGGAAGAGGGGATTCAGATGGGCCGGACACTCCCAGAGTCACCTGGGTGGAAGGCCCTGGGGTGTGCACCTGCTGATCCTCCTCCCTATGGGTGGCTCAGGGCCCTTGGCTGAATTGTTGAGGAGAAGGGGAAGCTGGAGTGAGATTGAGCTGGCCCACATCCTTCTCGTGTTGACACTGTTGGGCGCCAAACATGGATTTCAGCCCGCGCAGCAGTGCAGGACTGATGTCTTGCTCCAAGTCAGCCGCTATCCTACCAGTGTGGACCTCAGTGCATTGACATGCCAGTGCTATCACCTCAGACTGAAAGTGGACAGACTCCTCCATTGTGCCTTGCAATCTGAGGAATGCATCAGACATCCCTTCCTGATATTCCTGAGCTTGCCTGTGCAGCTCCAGCAACTGTGGTATAACTGAGTCTAGAGGATCGTCATCTGACTCAGATTCAGCAGATTTCTGGCCTCCAGCATTCCTCCAAGTGCCAGAAATCCATGCCACCACCTGTTGTGGATCAGACAGTGTGATGTGCTCAATAGATTGTGACCTCGAGGTTACTCTAGAACCAGGTGTATGTCTCTGCGCAGGTGGAGGGTTTGGTGAGCGCTGTGATGGGTCCTCAATTAGGGTGTCATCAGATTCTTCTTCCAAGGTGTCTTCACGGCTTAAGTCAAGGACATGGCTCATAGACCCCCTCAGCTGCTTCCTGGATGTGACTGCAAAAGCAAGGAGAGATAATTAGTACATGGGAGGGAACTGCGGAATAGGGGAACGGACTCACAGCATGGTTGTCTGATGGATGTTGCACTGCTGGATCCTCACTTGATTGATCACCACCAACCTTACTGTCAGCACAGCAACAATCCATATTAATGCCGGCCAGCTGGATGACTCTGTTTTCAAAGTCTGTGAGGATGCTGACATCAGGAATTCCTCCACCAGTCTGCGACCTCTCCCTTTTGTTGTGTGCCAGCTTGTCCTGCATGAAGACAGATGGAGAGAGTGTAAGCAGGACGCCTGCCTGGCCAGGTGATAAGGATACCTGGCATGTGTGGGTGGTGAGTGGTGCCTTGGACAGATGAGGACAGGATCTGCAGGGCAGATGAAGGTGTGTGTGAGAGAGTGAATGGTGATGTCCCTTGAACTAGAGTGAGATCTCTATGGATGTGGGATGGGTTTGTGAGTGTGTGATTTGAGAGTGATGAGAACAGTGACTTACCCTGGCAGAACGAAGGAGATTATTCATCCTCTTTTGGCATTGGGTGGCTGTCTGCTTTTGCTGGCCACTGATGCCAGTGGCTCCCATGCTGGATTTGTCACCTTACTTGCTCGTCTTCACCCAGACCAGGGGTAGGGGACTTCACAGCAGGCCTCCACTGGACCCAATCGGCCCCTGAGGGAGGCGTTGCTAAATTTGGGGGCAGCATGTTTCCTCCCTTCTGCAGCTGTGACTTTGCAGCAGCTTCCGATGCCACGGAGAGTGCTAACTCTGTGCAGGTGTGCCCTTGATACATGGCGCCCAGATTACTGAAAGCCAGAGGTGACGACAGGGCAGGCGGATCAGAGGCCGCTCCATCAGTGATCCAATGTGCTTCCCTGGAATGCATTATTAATGAGGTGGGACGCACTGGGAATAGAATGATATAGCGTGAAAACCCGCCATTGCGGCTGGCGGATAAAAAATCCTTTTTGCAAATGTGTGCAAATTTGGGACAATTCCACCCTTTGCGTCTGCCCACATGGCTTCTGTACCTTATCCTCCTCCCTGTTGCTACTACCTCCTGGTCAAGGACCACCAGGTCACATTGACTAGTAGTTCTTATTACTCAAGAAAATTACAATTGATCCCTTTACAATTGGTGCAAACTCTTAAGAGTAATTGTCAAGCATTCTTTAAGATATTATCGATTCCTTGGACATTTTAAAGTAATTACAAATTTTCCTTAATGTACTGCTTCCGGGTCAAAGGTCATCATGACTGGGAATTTTCTCAAAACTGCTCCTGGTTCACTACAATACTCATAAACATATGAATGTGACTGCCATGAAAAGCCCAGCTGCCCTATTAAAACTGCCCCAAAAGGGGCCAGGATTTTGTTGGGCTAACAGTCAGAAAACTGGAATTTTAAAGTCAGCCTGCAGGCCCACTGCAGTGTCTGGAGGCTGGAGTGCTTCTCCTGGTTTGGCAACTGTGGCCATTTGTTCCTTTTAAAGTGTGTCAAACTGCTGCGAGAGCACCTCCATCTTGAGGCGCCCTCTCTCTCTCTTAGCTGCATTGGCAGACTGCAGCTCCATCAGTGCTGCAGGGCCTCCTAGTGGCCCTCCAGGTTCTGGAGCCTACCTGCCGTCCTTAACTGGACAGCAAGCGCACCCTCTGACCATGAGTTGACTTTCCATTCAAAAATCGCGGCATGCATGTTATGCTGACGCCATGGGGGGGGGCCGAAATGCGGAAATTACCCCGACATTGGGGTCTCGACCCCAAAAATGAAAATCCCGCTGTGTCATTCAGAGAGTGATAAAAAGAGACTTCTATCTGTAGAGACTTGGTAGAGCATTGAATGCAATGGATGATTGAGGCAGGTAGAGAAAGCTAATATTTGTAGCAAAGAAAGATACAGCAACATGGGGAGAGAGCTAAGTAGTTGGTTTACTTTTGGATTGCTCTAGTGAAGAGCTGCAGAATGGGGCAAGTGGTCTCCTTCAATGTTATAAATGCCTATGGTTCTAAGTGAAACAAAATGGATATTGAAATCTTTTTTCACGGAAGTGCTACTGCCCATGATGCTTGGGCAGTGGAATTTTGATGACATTGTTAAATCTGACTGATCTTTGCATTCTCTTTCCCTATCACTTTCTTCCAAATCTCCTATCAATAAAAGGCATCACTTTGAATGGATAAGCCTAACCAGAAAAAAAGCCTGAAACAAGAAACCCAAAGGTAATTGAACAACCTGATTATCCACCACCATTCTGTTTTAATCACCTGAAGTAAAACTGACTCTCCTTTTTTTTGCCAAATCGTTGTACTATTCATAAAACATCAAAATACAACAGATGCTGGAAATTTGAAATAAACATGGAAAGTGCTGGAAATGCTCAGCAAGTCCAGCAGCGGCTGTAGATAGGGAAACCAAATTAACTTTTTAAGTGGATGATCTTCCATCAGAGCTTGAAGAAGTTTGAGGTGAACTGAACTCCAGATGTAAACTCCATGCATGAGGTGAGAGTGACTGCCCTTGACATTAAGGCAGCATTTGACAGAGTGTGGCATCAAAGGTCTACAGCAAAACTGGAGTCAATGGGAATCAAGGGGAAAACTCTCCACTGGTTGGAGTCATACCTAGCACAAAGGAAGATGGTTGTGGTTGTTGAGGTCAATTAACTCATTTCCAAGACATCACTGCAGGGCTTCCTCAAGGTAGTGTGCTAGACCTAACCATCTTCAATTGCTTCATCAATGTCAGAAGTGGGGATGTTCACTGATTATTGCACAATGTTCCGCACCATTTGCGACTCCTCAGGTACTGAAGCAGTCCATGCCCAACTGCAGCAAACCTGGACAGTATCCAGGCTTGGGCTAACAAGTAGCATGTAACATTGCTTGGCACTTGTGTGGCATGAATGACCATCTCCAACAAGAGAGAATCTAACCATCACCCCTTGACATGCAATGACATTGCCCTTGCTGAATCCCCCACTATCAATATCCGGGGGATTATCATTGACCAGAAGCTGAACTGGAGTAGCCATGTAAGTACTGTGGCTATTAGAGCAGGTCAGAGGCCAGGAATCCTGTGGCAAGTAACTCACCTCCTGAATCCCCAAAGCCAGTCTGCCATCTACAAGGCACAATTCAAGAGTGTGATGGAATACTCCCCACTTGCCTGGATGAGTGCAGCACTCCTTAGACAGTACCTTCCAAACACATGACCACTACTAAACAGAAGGACAAGGGCAGCAGACACATTGGAACACCACCACCTGGAAGTTCCCCTCCAAGTCACTCACCATCCTGACTTGGAAATATATCGGCCATTCCTTCACTGTTGCTGGGTCAAAATCCTGGAACTCCCTCCCTAACAGCACTGTGGGTGTATCTACACCACATGGACGGCAGCCGTTCAAGAAGGTGGCTCACCACCACCTTCTCAAGGCCATTTAGGGATGGGCGATAAATGCTGGCCAAGCCAGCAATGTCCACATTCCATGAATGAATAAAAGGAAATGAGCAGCTTTTAAGTAGGTAACAGGGAAAGGCAGGTGAGGAAAGAAAAGGACAAACAGGAAAATATGTCATAGGGTGGAAGGCGATCAAATTAAAAAAAGGATGATGGCACGAGGCAGAGGAAATGGTAATGGGGCGAGTAAAGAAACAAAAGATGGGTTTAGAGGAGGGAAATGGGAAAAGCAGAATAGCAGGGCAGGAGGAAGCATGGAAAATCTAGAAGAAAGGCAAAGGCTCCCATGGTCTGAGAAAATGGCAGGAGAAAGTCAAGCAGGCTCCAGAGATACAGGTCATCCTTCATCCATATACTGATAGGGAATCCCCTTCTAAGAACCACCCTGGACATCCTCCACTCCCTGTAGCTCTGGTGCAGTGACCTTCCTTAACCAGCAAACTCTGTCCGAGAGAAAATGGAGTGATGCTTTAAGATCTAAAGTTGTTAAACTAAAGCTGCTGAATTAGTTTTTATTAGAAGCACTATTGGGATCAGGGAAAAGGCACAACACAGATGTCTTTGGATG
Organism: Carcharodon carcharias; assembly: GCF_017639515.1. NCBI lineage: Eukaryota > Metazoa > Chordata > Chondrichthyes > Lamniformes > Lamnidae > Carcharodon > Carcharodon carcharias. The sequence continues at coordinate 16,379,520 of NC_054476.1, forward strand.
CCAGCTTTGTAAGGATTTAATTACAATGAGAGACTTCGAAAAATTGGATTGCATTCATTAAGGCGGAGGAACTTAAGGGAGAATTTAATAAGAAGTGTTCAAATGTTTTAATGAGTAAATAGTGAAAGGTAATCCCCAATAGTCAGTGGCTCAGCAACAATCAGTTTAGAATTAAAATTAAAACATAAAGGAGGAGACTAGAAGACTTTTTTGAGCCCAAAGGTTTTTCAAGAATATGGGATGCATTATTGTAGTTGAAGTTTGGTCATCGTTTTTTTTTGTGTGAGGCAATTTGATAGTCACTTGGAGAGGAAAAATATATAGGAAAAAGAAGGAAAATGGGACTAGAGTAGAAAGTACTGATGTGGAACTCATATGTTGGATCAACTGATATCTTTTTACAGACACAGCTCTATATTGTATGATCACAATGACCTTATAACCCATAATTCAATGACATCTCCATCACAAGGTAAACTTTGATGTGATTTGCACAGTCTATCAATGTTTGGCTAAAACAGGAGCAAACATTTGCTGAAGACTATTTTGGTGCAATAGAAGCTGAATATATTTAAGTACATAGCAGCTTCACTCTTGTCAGTTCCTCATTCAGCAAGCAACTTTGTTTGGTTCCTTGTTTGCGCTGGTCTCCAGCAATTGCGGCAGAGGCCAAAAAGGATTCAGGAGAACGAGTAAGAGATGAAAAGGGCTCCAAGAAGCCAATGCACTGCAAGTTGAAAAATGAGAACTAGATGCTAGATAATTGGTTCACTAAATTTAAAAAAAGTATATCATTGGTCAAGGTAATAAGAAAGTTAATAGAAACCTTTTGTCTCTCCAGCAAGGTCATTAGCGTTAGGGCACTTTTCTTCTTAATTGTTTTAACTGAACCAGGCATGGTAGTCTCTGAGAAATATCTATTGGTTCATATGTCCTTGCCATCCAAATCCAGAATGTCCTTACTTTAAAAGACCCAGAAATGGTTTGCAATTATGTTCTGCAGTTTGCCATGGATTTTTATTGACTTAATTTCACAGAGAATTTGCAATAATTAGAGCTTTGCCCAACATAAGAACTTTCATTCATGGCATATCCCTCAAGTTTATTTGATGTCAATTGCAGTCATTGTATCCCTTAGCTTATAATTTAATTCTGGAAGGTAATTAAATGTCAGCAGAGTTGACAGGACTGAATGTTTTTAGTTTGAACACATCCAGTCACAGCTGCACTATTGATTCCAATTCAGCTCAGAATATTTGGCTAAGTACTTTCTTCTCGCTGGCTGCTGGTGAATATCTTCAATTAAATGAACTCGGGGAAGCTAAATCCAGTGAAGAACGAGAAATAATTTTATTTTACATCGAAAACCTAAGGGTCTTGCTGGTGCGATAGGAAGTTCTTTTCAGTGGCTGGGTGACAGGCACACAGTTGGTGCAACATGGAATAATTTATTACAGTGGTGACCAAAGTCCGTCTTTTACTGGAGTCAGATGGTGGCAAAAAAATTTGTACACCCAAATATTATTCATTAAATTCTCTCCTTATGAAGACTCTGCAATCACCACTGTGTTATCAGACTGCCTCATTGAATATCATACCTGGCCTAATGATCCATAGACACGAGTTCAAATCCCATCACGGTAGCCGGGGGAGCTTAAATTCAATTAATTAAATAAATTAAAAGCTGGTATTAGTGATGGTGATCATGAAACAATTGGATTGTTGGAAAAACCCGTCTGATTCTTAAGGTAAAAATAAAATACTGCAAATGCTGGAAATCTGAAACTAAGACAGAAAATGCTGGAAAAGCTCAGCAGACCTAACAGCATCTGTGGAGAGAGAAACAGCATTAACGTTTCGAGTCTGTACGGACTTGAAACGTTAACTCTGTTTCTCTCTCTCCATAGATCCTATTAGGCCTGCTGAGTTTTTCCAGCTTTTTCTGGCTTTGGTCTGTCTGATTCATTGCTGTGTTTTATGGAAGGAAATCTGCCTTCCTTACTGGTCTGTGCCTATATGTGACTCCAGGCCCACGGCAATGTGGTTGACTCTTAACTGTCCTCTGACTTGGTCTAGCAAGCCATTCAATTGTATTCAAGAAAGTGGCTCACCACCAGCTTCTTAATTAGCGATGGGCAATGAATGGCCATCTTGTCAGCAAAGCCTACGTCCTTGTAAAATAATTTTTAAAAAATATATAACTTGCTTCAATTGAAACCTGGAGGACTAAGCCCATCATATTCATCTCCTGAACTTTGAGATAAAAGCAAAAAACTGGGGATGCTGGAAATCCAAAACAAAAACAGAAACAGAAATACCTGGAAAAACTCAGCAGGTCTGGCAGCATCGGCGGAGGAGAGCACAGTTGACGTTTCGAGTCCTCATGACCCTTCAACAGATCTGTTTTTGTCCTGAACTTTGAGCACTGGCTCAATTTCCTTCGCTGACCGCGGAAGTCATTCTAGACCCAGATTTGAATGTCAAACACCATCTGCTTAATTCCACTTTTGGAACATAATTTCCTCCACCTCAGTTGCACTACGTCTGAAAACGTACTGACACCCAAAAGAATAAAATTGACTTTATAACATTTAACAAATAGAAGTTATCAAGGGCGACCATCTAACATAGGGCAGAATCATCACAGATTTGCACCAAGTGAGGTAGCGGGTGAGTAAAATGTTTTACCCGTCAGCCGCAATGGCGGCTTCCCACGCCGTATCGTCCCAAACCCGCTGCATTAACGATGGATTCCCGGGAAACACGCCGTTTCTATGGTGAGCGGGCTCTCATTCCCGTGCCACGCCATCACCTCACTGCTTCATCACGCCGGGCGCCATATTTAAAATCCCTCCCTGCGCACACCAGTGTTTCCAGCCCACCACTGCTGCAAAGAAGACATGGCCCTGAAAGGCAAAAAGACTGCAGGTCCCAGCTTCAATGACGGGTCCCTTGAGCACCTTTTGGATGGAGCGGAGGCTCTCTGTAATGTCCTCTGCTCACCGCACCCCTCCCCTCCTTGCTCTGGGTGCAGAATGGGCAGCAGCATGATCAACCAGGCTTGGGAGGCGGTGGCAGCGGTGGTCAGTGCCAACGCCCTTCAAAAGAGGACAGCCACCCAGTGCCACAAGAGGATGAATGGTCTCCGTTCCGCCAGGGTAAGTCACTCATCTCGTCACTTGCAACTCACACACTCACAAGCCCATCACACATCCACAGGGCCCTCATTCGCTGCCGGTTTAAGGGACATCACCGTTCAATCTTTCACATACATCTTCATCGTCCTCCCCCTGTCCATGGGATCACTCACCACCCACACATGCCAGGCATACTTATCATCTGGCCTGGCAGGCATCCTGCTTACACTCTCTCCATCTCTATTCATGCAGGGCAAGCTGGCACACAAGAGGGAGAGGTCGCACACCAATGGAGAAATGCCTGAAATAAAAGTCCTCATGGACTTTGAAAACAGAGCCATCCAGCTGGACAGTGAAGATCTGGACCGTTCCTGTGCTGACGGTGAGGTCAGTGCTGCTCTACCAAGTGAGGATCCAGCGGTGCAATATTCATCAGACAACCATGGGGTGAGTGACTTGTCCTCTTTCACAGGCCACTGTGATGCACTAATTATCTCTCCTTGCTTTCACAGTCACACCTGCCAAACAGCCGAGGGAGTCCACAACCCAGAGCCTCCAATCAAGCCCCAAAGGCGCGAATGAAGAAGAATCTGGAGACACCCTCCTTTAAATCCCTTCATGCGCTCACCCATACCCACCACCAAAGCAGAGATACACACCTCGGTGGAACCTAGCTTTACATTAGTCTTACAATCACAGTCTGGTGAGCACATTGCACTGTCTGATCCAAGTCAGGTGGAGGCAGGGACTTCCCAAGTGTCCGGCACTTGGGGGACTGCTGGAGGCCAGAAATTTGATGAGTCTGAGTCAGATGACGGGCCTCTGGACTCGGTCATTTCACAGTTGCTGGAGATGCAAAGGCAAGCTCAGAAACATCAGGAAGGAATTCCTGCTGCACTCCTCAGATTGCAAGGCACGATGGAAGAGTCCACCCACCCTCAGGCTGAGGTGATAGCACCAGCTTGCCAACACACCAAGGTCAACACTGGTAGGATGGTGGGCAATCCTGATCCAGGATGTCACTCCTGCACTGCTGCACAGGCTCAACTCCATCACTGACACCATAGTTGGCCTCCAACAGTGTGTACGCAAGGTGGATGCAAGGCAGCTCTATCTCACTCCAGCTATCCCTTATCCTCAAGGAATCAGTCAGGTGCTCTCGGGCACCCATAGGAAGGAGGATCAGCAGGTGTATCCCCTGGAGCCATCCGTCCAGCTGACTCCAGGAATGTCCAGCCCCTCTTCCTGTGGCCTCAGCAACTCCAGCTCCATAGGCCGAGGAGGGTGCCACTACCACACAGCGGGGCCCCGAAAGCAGGCCGGGGCCCTCCATGTCTCGACCTTAAGGAGGACGCCTTCCAAGATCATCACAGACAGGGCATAGCAGTCAGCAGGCTGACTCCACCTCCACTGTAGATGTCAGGGGAGCACCAAGATGTAGCAGCAGGGCTAGGAAAGTTAAGAAGATGCAGTTGCACAGCAGTGAGTTTTAATCACTTGTACAGGGATTCACCAAGGCTCTTTCGACAACACCTTCCAAACCCTTGACCACTATCATCTAGGAGAGCAAGGGCAGCAGATAGATGGGAACAGCACCACCTGGAAGTTTCCCTCCAAGTCACTCACCATCCTGACTTGGAAACGTATTGCTGTTCCTTCACTGTCGTTGGGTCAAAATCCAGCAACTCCCTTCCCAGCAGCACCTACACCACATGGATTGCAGGGGTTCAAGAAGGCAGCTTACCAGCACCTCCTCAAAGGCAATTAGGGATGAGCAATAAATGCTGGCCTAGCCAGTGATGCCATAAATGCATTTTAAAGAATGTTCACTATTGTCCATAAACTCCTAAGAATATCCCCCTGCCTATGGCTCCTTGTTCTGATGAGCAGTGTCCATATCACTCAGATGTGAAACCTTTCTACACAAGATAAAGGCAGGTGTTGCAGTCCATGGCCTCTTCCCTGTGCTTTGTGCAACCTTCAGACCAAAGTGATGTCCAGCCTCACACTCCCTGAACAGATTACTGCTGCCTGCACCTTGATGGTGCTGGTCATTGCTGCCAGAATGTTGTGGGCAGGTGCCACAGAGTTGTCTCATTCTCTCTGTGCGCTCTCAGTATCTTTAAGGTGGGGCTGGGCCACACCTCTTCAGCATCTGTGACTAGTGACGCTGTGTTCCTGAAGGGGTCAGATGCTTCTGAAGCTTCATGGCTGTGTCTCAATGAATATGACCCTGATCACAGTGCAAGCAAGCTGCCCTCAGCCAGACAGAAGTCAGACATTCTCAGAGGCTATGTGAAGATCTATGGATTGTCCTCACTGCATCTTGTCATCATCTTCCTAAAATCAAGCAACTATTAGTGCCTCCACTGCTTCTCCATGACGGGAGTATTATCACAGAAGGTACTTGTACTGCCATAAGCCAGACTGGAGTCAAATGTCCACAGATGCAATGTGAGGATCTATGGTGTCTGCTCATTCCATGTCATCATCATCCTCTACAAATCTAGCAGCTATGAGTATCTCCCAAGTATGCCTGCCTCATCGGGCCAGTGTGAAGGCCTCATCCCCTTCATTGTTACCTTTGAGGACCTCCTTGTATGGAAGAAATATTAATGTCTATAATGTTATTGTAAATTATTTTAAAATTGGAACCGTAGTGGGGTATGTGTCTGTGTGCCTTTATTGGATTAAAGCCAGCTAGCCTGGGTGCTTTGATGTATAGTAGTTTTGAGATGTTAATTGGGTGAATAGTAAGGAGGGTATAATGTAAAGTGTAAATTTGCATTTGTTGAATGAAGCATTCAAGAGTGGGAGTAAAATCTTGCACCAAGCTGGGAGGCGCCAAGCAATGTCTTTATATTATTAATAAAATTAGTGGGATGAAAATGTTACTGTTAGAAGATGTGACTTTAAAAGCCTAGGATACCATGGAAAACTTACATTCAAAGGAAAAGCCAGGTATAAACAGAAAGGAGTTTGTGTGTGTAAGTCAGAGGCATTGAAGATCTAACCACCTGTAAACCTACAACTATATCTGCAAAGGAACCAAATTGCAAGGAACATCATTTTGAACTCATAAGGTCAAATGTGCTTTGCTTGGTGTCTGTTTAAAGCCTATGCATTACTGTTGCCTTGGTGGAGATTTATCTGGGAGTGATTCATTTGGGGATTTGTTTAGAAGATATTATAGTAGTAATTTGTAGACATGTGTATGTGTTTAGTTGGTCATTAAATTAATAAATGTTTAATTTAGTTTTATATAAAAAACCTCTTGAGGCTCAGTGGTCTTATTCCTAAATTCAGCGTTGCATCTCAAACATACTAATTGAAAATATAGATTATGACAGTTGTTCAAGTTTCCCTCTGGGATTTAAACAACTCAGCCTTTACCAACTGCTGTGTCATCACACTCCTCACCCTCATCCCACTCAGCATCCTCCTCAGCGGAGGAGACCTCCAGCTCCTCCATTTCCTTCTCAGCCAGCTCCTCTCCCCATTGCAGCACCAGGTTGTAAAGGGCGCAGCGGACAACAATGATGCATGACACCCTCTGTGGACTATATTGCAAGGCTCCACCAGACCGGTCCAGATGCTGGAACCTCATTTTTAGCATTCCGATGGTCTGCTCCACCAAGTTGTGAGTTGCAGCATGAGCCCCTCATTATAACATCGCTCTGCTGCAGTCTGAGGCCGCCGCACAGGTGTCATCAGCCATGTCTTCTGCGGGCAGTCCTTGTCCCCAAGGAGCCAACACTGCAGCTTCTGTGGACCCTGGAAGACTTCAGGGATCTGTGACCAATTGAGAATGTAGGAGTTGTGCACACTCCCTGGAAACTATGCGCAGACTTGCAGGATGCATTTGTGATGGTCGCACACCAGCTGCACATTCAATGAGTGGAAGCCCTCGAGGTTGACATAGTTGACCACGTGTTACAATGGAAATCTGAGCGCCACGTGAGTGCAGTTTATGGCACCCTTCACCTGTGCAAAACCCGAGATCTGGTCCAATCCAATCGCCCTTGCATCCTGGCTGTCCTGGTCCTAGGTGAAATGCACAAAGTTGTGTGCCCTCGCGAGGATAGCATCCATGGACTCATGGATGCATTTGTGGATGGAGGCTTGTGAGATCCCAAATAGGTCATCTGTGGAGCCCTGAAAGGAGCCACCGACATAGAAATTGAGCGCTGCTGTCACTTTCACAGTCACTGACAATGGATGCCCTTCATGTCCCCGTGGTGCCAAATCCTGCAGCATATGATAGATATGACCGACCAGTTCCCTCGATATGTGCAGTCTTCGGCAACACTGGTCTCGGTCTGCAGGAATGAAAGGTGGCATCTAGAGATCCTGGGTCTGGCTCAGCGCTGACCAGCAACAGGTCACTGTGGCTCTTTGTGGTGTGTGTGGGAGTCCCAGCCTCGTCTACTTCCAGAGGGGGCTGCTTCTCCCTTTGCACAGCCAGGCACCTCAGTCATCTCTCCTCCATTGTTTTCACTCTCTGTTAGCCATAAGACCATAAGACATAGGAGCAGAAATTAGGCCATTCGGCCCATCAAGTCTGCTCCGCCATTCAATCATGGCTGATAAGTTTCTCAACCCCATTCTCCCGCCTTCTCCCCGTAACCTTTGATCCCCTTACCATTCAAGAACCTATCTATCTTGGTCTTAAATACACTCAATGACCTGGCCTCCACAGTCTTCTGTGGCAACGAATTCCATAGATTCATTCATGAGGCATAGGTCACCAAGCTCCATGATCTTGATGTTCACCTCCTGCAGGATGAAAGAGAGAGACGCATGGGTGTACTCAGAACCTATCTTGGTTAAGTCTGAAGGCCTCTTAATGGATCCTGGAGAGTGCTGGCTGCCACTTGGATGGCCAGGGCTTAGTGCGCTGCATGGCTGCCGGAAACCCCACCCACCTCCTCTCCACCCCACCTGACCGATTGGCAGCAGCTTTGCCCATTGGGCTGCAAGCTGTGCTCTCAGCTCAGGCACAGGCATTCTCCTAACTCTCACTGCAAGGCTGCACTGTTAGCTTGAACCATGGGGGAGACTGGTCCATACTGGGATGATGACATTGCAATGGGCTGTGAGCACCTCCAGCAGTGACTGCTCCATGGTCAGCCTTCGCAAGAAGATTGTACAATTTGCCCTGTCATCGATCTGTTTTGCAGACCACTAAAATGCTCATTACTTTGCAGTCTATGCCTTAGGGGTGAAAGGCTCTGGAGCACTTGGCAGCACTTTGATGCCTCTGTGTTGCTTGAGTGGGCAGAGAAGAGAGAGGCCCGACTCCAAGCATGTCAATGTGGCTGTACCTGAGCTGTCTCAGCTGCAGAGGAATGGTCACTTTATTCAAAGTTTCCACTTCCCTTGCCCAACCCCGCATGCCACATGTGCTTGTGTGCCACCTTCAACTGCAGGCCAGCCCTCCCCCACCCCTCCAAGTCACCTTAAGCGCAAGACAGCCCTTGCGCCCACCACCGCACCACCACCCCCCCCACCCCCACCCCCACCCCCCCAGCACGCTCCCCCAATGCGCATCAACATTTAAGTCCAACAGGCAACCCAGGAGAGCACTCCACAATGTTACTGTGCATTCACCTCTGAGTTCCCCTCAAAGAGCAGCCTGCCAAGTGCCCGCCTTTTATATGCTGTTGTGAAATACGCCGGTGTGCAATTACACTGATGTGGGCAGATGATCCAGCGTGGGGGGGATGATTCCAGCGTGCTGGGCTTATAATGATATGCAGATGTATTACAATGGGGTTCCCGGTGTCCAATTGCAGGAAACCCCAGCCCGCCATTGGCGGACGGAGCCAACGATCACAAGCTGGTTTCAAGGCGTGGTGAAACTGATTTTTGACCTCACAGACAAGGAAAATCCCGACCTTGGACTGAACCTGACTGCACAATAGTCTCAATGGAGGCATTTGCAGTAGGCAGGTGTGAAGTCAGTGCAAAGTAGTTTTACTTCTTACCACGGCTGCAATTGTGACACAAATCCACGATCAACATCTGATCCAACATAAGAGCAAAGCAGTGTAAAATTCCCTAGAAGTGGGCTTCAAGGTCAGCTTGGGTCATCGTAACATCCTGTTTACACTGGGTAGAGTTAGTAATGGTACAAGGACAAAACTGCTTCATACCCATGCCGGACTTGTATCATAATTTCTTCCATTGAGATAGACGTGTGAGTGTTTGGTGATTGATGTATATTCAACATAGACATGGAAGATGAAATTTCTGAACAAAAGAAGACAATATTTTAAAGCATTAGCACAATGGAGACCAATGAATGGATTCTGGAGTATGGAAGGAGCTATTATTAAAAGTGGCATAATTTATTTAAATGATTGGTATTTTTTTATGTGCATTACAACAGCAAGATAATAGCCATGCTGCAGTTATTCTCAGAATCAGGTGGTCTTTCTGAATGTAGAAAGGCCTGTTTACAATTTTATTGTGAGCTATTATGGTTATACAGGCTACGTACTAGGAGTTGAAAATATACTGTCTGTGCAATCAATTGGTCATTTAATCTGCTTCTGCGCTGTTGATTTTCTGGCAGAACACTTGGTTTATGGTGGTTTATGGCAAGATGTGTATTTATGAAGCCAGCCAGTATGTCTGATATAACAACTGTTGTGCAACGATCTTGAAATAATATTTTTGTATTCAGGTCCTTTGTATCCTTACACACACCATAAATCTACTTAACACTCACTAAGTGATGGCATAATAACCTGCACATTATTGGTGTCCTTTCGGAAAAGAAATCCTGACATCCTTTCCCAGTCTAAGGGCTGGATTTTAGTGGCAGGTCAGGGTTGGGACCAGAGGCGGGCAGGCCGGCGATTTTGTGTTGCCAGCCGTCACGCCAGCTCAGCGCCACAATCCTGACGCCGAGCAATTTTTTGGAGAGCCCAGGTGGGGTTCGGATTGGCCGCCTGCCTGCAGGCAGCGGGTGACTGACTGAGGGAAATTACGTGGCTCTTTAAGGCCCCGCTCCCACGCCAATCGGGATTTCTACTCGGCAATGCAGGAAAGGGACATCGGCTTCAACCATGGCCAAGCAACCGTGGCTGGTTCAGGTCTGGAGAGGGGAGCGGAGATTAATTCCGCAAAGAGCACCCCACCTCCACCTGTCCACACCAGGCATGGCCGTCGGGCCACAGCTGTGGTCGCTGGCCATCCTGTGGAGGGGCTGGCCCTCCAGGATCATGGCAGCTCTGGCCATTTTAAATTTTTTGAAAAATTGACCTCTTTCCCATAATCTCTCCATAATGAATCTGCAGCTCCCACCTTGGTAGGTGGGACTGTTGATAAGTCAGTGCTGGAGGGCCTCCCATTGGCCCTCCAGCCTTGGCAGACCGCCTGCCATCCTTCGTTGGAAAGCAAGCCTGTTCCCTGCCATTAATAAGCCTGGCTCTTTAAAAATCTGGGTGGGTGTACCTGCAACACCCTGTGTGGGTTTGGGACCAGGAACTGAACCAGGGGCCAGGTCACTGGCTCAGGATTGAAAATCCCAGCCTACAGAGGGCTCCAATCCCACCCTAACATTAACATCCCTCTCAATTGTGTCAGCAAGTCATTCAATTGTATCAAAATGCTTTCAAAAAGAAAGACCACTACCATCTTCTCAGGGCATCTCTGAATAATAAATGCCAAGGCTGCTGACAAGGTTCATATTTCTAACTTTTCAAAATCTGTATTTTGTCAGCTTAATTGATAACAACCAAAATGCTGACCTAATACCTGTGAGACCTATTGCGATGTTGGTGATTTCATAATTGTCCAGCTAATAATTTTGGAAAAGTGGCCTTGAGTTTGCTTCCCTTGCTATACCAGTGTCCCAAAATAAACCAGATAGCAGCCTAAGTCAGCAACAAAAATTTTAAATTGCTTTCCACAGCAGAGTTTTGAAGTGTGTCCAGGGAATGTATTTGCAATCTGATTACAAGTAGCAATTTGGAAATCTACCACCAAAATTTGATCTGCTTTTCGTAGTTTCCCGAACTGAATTTTCTTAGTATACCTGAAACATTCCATTGGTTCCCACTGTGCAATGGATGCCCAGTTATGTGGAGAGACATAGAAAAGCAAAAAACAAAAAGCAAGGCTCTCTTTAAGTGAAATGGAAATCACGTGCTTTCATGGCCACTTATCGTTGGACATCTGTTCCAACTTCATCTTACTGTGCTGCACATTCTTAAAGCTTTAGCCGAATTCTGTTGCTAAGCAACTGGGGGCAAAGTGTAATTTCTGCCAATAATGGTTTATAGTACAACGCATATAGCCGTGTTTTATTTGGGAGATAAAAAAGTGAATTTTAGTGCCACTGGATGGACATGCATTTCCAAAGTTTGATTGTCTTTAAGCACTGAGCAGGTGCTGTAAAATGGGGTATTTTAGGGCCTGACGTTCCTCGTACGTTAATCTTAGCAGAAAAGTAGATGTGAGTAGATGTTCGATCCATGTTTGCTTTTGCACTAAGGATCTCTGCTCTTCCAAAAATGCAGACCAAACATTTTGTGTTGGCACAGAGATAAAAGCAAAGAACTGCGGATGCTGGAAATCCAAAACAAAAACAGAAACAGAAATGCCTGGAAAAACTCAGCAGGTCTAGCAGCATCGGCGGAGAAGAGCACAGTTGACATTTCGAGTCCTGATGACCCTTCATGATAGTTCTGTGGAAGGGTCATGAGGACTCGAAACGTCAACTGTGCGCCTTTCCGCCAATGCTGCCAAACCTGCTGAGTTTTTCCAGGTATTTCTGTTTCTGTTTTTATTTTGTGTTGGCACCTGGGTAGAGGCCGCCAGCTCAAGTGAAGTGACCTGTGAGGCTAATGGAGCCTGAACTTTTATGCCACAATGATGGGACCACAGAGGTGAAAGGTCACAGCCCCATCCAAGGATAGTCCTGCAGAGGGTATTTTTCTCCAACTCAAAGGCCCTACCAGCATCTCTAATTTATCAATCCGATGCAGAAAATGGAGGGTGACTTCACTGCGGAGCCTCTGATTTGGTTGGCAGCCTCAGGAACCTGGATGTCAGCCCTGAGTAGGGCAACGAGATCGGGGGTGGTCAATTAGAAGGCCACCCCCCGCAGAGAGTTGCTCGGCAGGTGAACTGCAGACACAGTAAGGCTTGGGAACTCCCTGATGGGCCCAACATCATGGTCCTGATGCCCGCCAGATTATCTAGCCCGCAGTTTGTGGATTACACAAATTTCTTGCATTATCAATGCACTGAAAGTTACGTATGACTGAAGGATTGCCTAAGGATGCAAATTTAATAGTCATCGGTAACTGAACCATTGTGGAGGATCGGAAAATCACAGTGTGTGATTATAGGGGGCCCAGGAAGCAGAACTTGAGACAGGTAATATTCTAGAGTGCGGTGCACTTATATAATGTCTGTAACACTGCATCACATCTCAATGCACTGCACAGAGGTGTGAGGAAACCCCGTCACCGATCCAGAATTGGAAAGATTCAGAGAGAAATGTTCAAAGCTTGGTCAGAGTCAGGATTTAAGAAAGGCTTAATGCAAAATAGGGACACTACAGAAGCAGAGGCCCTAAAGAAGGGAATTCCAGAACGTGGGTCTCAGGCAGCTGAGCTCACCAGTGGTGGGGTGAAGGGAGTTGGGATGCACAAAGGCCAGAATCAGAAGGGTTTGGAGGATCAAGGGGCAGTGAGAGATGTAGGATTAGACAAGTTGGTGGAAGGAAAGGGGTTAAATGGCAATTGGAACTTGGTTCAGGAGAGGGTACTGACACCAGAATCAGTTAAAGTTTCCAGAAGGTGAGGATCTAAGGCCGGCCGGAAAAGCATTGGAGCGATCAAGTCTGGAGTTGAGAAAGGTTTGACTAAGGCTTTCAATGAGAGACAGGATGAGGCAGAAGATAAGGATGGACAGTATTCCAAAGGCAGAAATAGGAAGTCTTCTCATTAAGGGGACAAACTTAGTTTGGCATCAAGCAGAATTCCAAGGTTGTGAAGCATCTGGTTCGGCCTGAAGTAGTAGCTAGGGAGGGGAATGGAGTTGATGGCAAGGCTGCCAAGTTTATGATGGGGTTGATGATGATGGTTCTGCTCCTCGCGTTGTTTAACTGTAGAAAATTGCAGCTCATTCAAGACAGAGGACGGAATTTTCAATCAGCGGCGGGACTCCTGGTGGGCTGGGGCACAAAATTTAGGGTGATGGAAAAAGTCAGTTTCACTCTGGGGGGAAATTCGTTTGGAATTTTGTTCTCCCGACTTTCATGTCGGCTCAGCTTTCCTGCGGATCCATGTCGGGAACCACACTTGGATTCAATTGCATTTCACGAATGCTCAGTAAAAATGCAAGAGGCTGGAATCGCGTTCTGATACTGTACAATCAGAATGGTCTGCTTCTGCTTCACGACCGTAGGAAAATGGCAAGCACCAGGCGACCTCCGCTTCACGAGTGGCTTCAAGGTAAGTAGATGCTTCTTTTCCCCTACATTCCTTGGTGGTCCTATGAGATCTCGGTGCTTCTATGAAGCTGTGACAAGGCTGCTGCGCAGGAAGCATTACCAGCGGGGAGGGGGAAGACAGTGGCATGACTTGGGTGGGGGTTGGTGGTGGAAGTGGGTAGAGCATGGGAAGGAAGACAGGAAAACAGACACGTGACAGAGGGCGGGTGGGGGGTGGGGGTGCGCAGGGGGATTGTCAAAGGTACAGAGGGTGGTCGTGTGAGACCATCCTGGGGCTGAGGCCAGAATGTCAGGGGAAGGTTCAGAGGACAGCCCTGGGGGCTGAGCAAGGCATTCTCGAGGGCTTTGCATAGCATGCATGTCTTGGTCCTGTTCCTGAGAGAGAGAATGCCTCTCTGGGCAGTGACGGTCAGGCACAGTATGTTGTGCAGGCATGGCCAATGTGCTACAGATGTTGGTCCTGGGGGTTGGGGGATCCATATGGGAAGCAGTTGGCACAGTCATGGTCAGGGGAGGCATCTGCATACTGTAAGGTGAGAGCTGGTAAGTCATGGGTGGGTATTGGAATTTCTTGTGGGGGTGCGTGGTCCCTGAAATTTACAGTACATGTGGCCTCAAGAAGGGGAGGGGTTAGGCCGACATAAGACATAAGACATGGGCACATCAATAGGGAAGTGTTCGAGTGGGTGGACAGGAGTATCAACATAACTGAAAATTGGCTCCCAGGTGACAGGGAGAGGCAGGAGAGTGATCCGAGGAAGAGGAATCTGGATGTGGTGAGGATGGAGGAAGGTAGGAAGGACTTGGAAGGTAAGAGGGGGAGACTGGGAGCTAGCCTCAAACAGAAACTGCAGCACCATCATCTTGACTCGGATCTCGAATGACACAGTTGAAAAATGAAGTTTGAAAAAAATTGACCGGGAAGAAGTAGGAAGGTGTGTGGGAGGAGACAACGAGTGCAATTTTGCGCACCCTAATTTTCAGCTCAAGTCGTGCAGATCATGGCTCAGTTGAGATCTGTTAACATGTGTCTAATGCCAACTGAAGCAGGTTGGCACCTTAACTCACGGAGCGCATTCATGTGAGAACCCATTAATGATTAGAGAAACATTTGATTTGGTCTGATTGCCCACACGTCAGTCAGGGAGGCATGTAAAGCGGGTGCAAACAATTAAGGTGCCATGGCTGTTGGCACAAGCATCAAACTTCAGACAGGCTCCACATAATCATTTCAATGGTCATTTCTTACAGGCCACAATGCTCGAACAAAGTTGGAGTGAGGCTGGGCCCCGGTCTAGGCTGAAGGAGGAAGGCTGACAGTAACCTGAATGAGGCTGAGAGCATATGTCTGTGTTCAGCTTGTTCAAAGCCCCTTAGTGAATGTGCAGTCACGTTACAGGGGGATCCTCAGCCTTTAGGATGTGCTTCAGCTACGAGGGAGGACCTGGGGATGACATGTCAGAATGAGGACAGGTCTATGGCTCCACACTAGCCTCGTGATGTGTCCACTAAGGGATGGCATTCCAGGCTAAGGTGTTATCATCTCTTCATTATATTTCTCCACAGATACAAGGAGGATTGTAGAATGCAGGCTGCAGGCAATGCTGCCCTCTGATAGCTCTGATGTGAGTGAGAAGAACGACCTGTCACCGTAGGACACAGCTCAGGGAAGGATGTCAGCAGGGGCCGAGGAAGACCCTGATGCTGCCAAGGAGGGGCCAGCCACATCCATGGAGGCATTTGATGCAACCAAGGGTCTACAGAAGACCCTATTAAACATGGACATAAGCGAGAGACAGTGCCACGGAGAGAAACAGAGTTAACGTTACAGGTCAAAGACCTCTTCTGCTAAAAGGTCAATAACCTGAAACATTAACTCCACAGATACTGGCTAAACAGGTCTGGTGGTTTACTAGACTAATTCTCCAGCAAGTAAAATCTGGATTAGTTAAAAAGGAATTTTTTTTATACCGCATCTTATCACATCCTCAGGTTATCCCAAAGGGCTTCACAGCCAATGAATCATTTTTGAAGTGTAGACACTTTTTTTTTGTAGGCAAATGCAGCTGCCAATTTTTTCAGAGCAAGGATCCTGAAACAGCAGTAGCATGAATTACAAATTTATCCATGCAGCTAGTGTTGATTGAGGGATAAAAAGTGTCCAGGATACTAATTCAGTAAGAGGTACACAGTCAGTGAGGGGAGACTTTGGCCTGAGTGAGACACAGACCAAAAGAGCATATTTGGGAATTTGGCTCAAAGTGGGACTTCATTGCAATGGGGGAAATAGGTGCTTTCAGTAAGGTATACTCCAAGCAGTAAAGTGTGCTGAGTGGGGAGCTTGGTGAAGGGAGGGGAAGTGGTGCCTTTTCTCCTTCTACTCTTCTTCAGCCTCCAATATTTGATTTCTACTTTGGTGCAGCAGAAGGACCAGGTAAACCAGTAACTGGTATTAACGGTTATACCAGTATTGTAAGTACTGTATTGTATTATCAGTATTTATTGTAAAGTTTACTGGCAGTGCCAGCAAAACCTATTGGGAGGTGGAGGCTTTATTAATTATAGTTAATTAATTGGCTATTATTACTTCATCAACACTTACTGGAGGTGGCAGGGCAAGTGACGTGCTGTGATTGCATGATGTGGGATACTGATGTGATCCAGGGCAAAAACATCTGCAGTCAATGTTTGTGGCCGCAAGAACTTCGGCTCCAGGTTACTGAGCTGGAGGCTGAGCTGCAGACACTGCAGCTTATCAGGGATGGGGAAAATTACCTGGACACTTTATTCCAGGAGACAGTCACACATCTTAGGATAGAGTCTTCTGATTTTGTCAGTGGTCAGGGACAGAAGGGTGTGACTGCAAGTGAGGCAGGTAAGGGGGCCCAGAGGGCAGGAGTGCAGGAGCCTCGCCCCTTACAATTATCCAACAGGTTTGCAGTTTCTTCAGCTTGTTTGTGGAGTGGAAGCTGCAGGGTGGTTGAGCTAACTGGCCATGGAACTGTGGTACAGGAAGCCTTTCAAGCAGGGGGAGTTATAAGGAATTTAGTGGTAGTAGGGGACAGTATATTCAGAAGGATTGATTCCATTCTCTGCAGCAAAGAGCGTGAGTCCAGATTGTCGTGTTGCCTGCCCAGTGCCAGGATTCAGGACATCTGCAGGGCTGAAGAGGAACTTGCAGTGGTGGGGTGGCGGGGGTGGGGGGGGGGGGGGGTGGTGTGTGTGGCGGGGGGATGTGGAAGGACCCAGTTGTCATGGTCCATGTTGATACGAATGACATAGGCAGGATAAAGAAGAAGAGTCTGCATAGCCAGTATGAGGAGCTCGGCACTAAATTCAGAAGCAGAACCTCAAAAGTCATAATCTCTGGATTATTACCTGAGCCACATGCAAATTGGTATAGGATTAGGGAGATGAATGCTTAGCTCATAGCCTGGTGTGGGATAAGTGGGATCTGGGCCGTGGGGCACTGGCACCAATACTGGGAAAAGTGGGATCTGTACCATTGGGACTGTCTACACCTGAACTGGTGTTCTTGTGAGCTGAATAACTAGGGAAGTAGAGAGGATTTAAAATAAGTAGTGGGAGGAGGGGTACAAATTTGGGAAGATGTGGTAAATCAAAGAGTAGAGACAAGGCAAAAGAGAAAGATATTACCATGGGAGATGAAAACAGATTGTGGCAGGAAGGGATATAGAGTACAAATCTAACAGTAAGCCAACAGATGAGACTAGAGGTTACAAAAAGCATAAAAGGATAAAACTTAAAGGCTCTGTATCTGAATACACGAAGCACTCAAAACAAAACCGATGAACTGAGAGCACACGTAGAAATAAATAAGAATGATTTGATAGCCTTTACAGAGGCATGTCTACAGGAGGACATGGATTGGGACCTGAATATTAAAGGGTATAGGACATTTAGGAAGGACAGAAAGTGAGGAAAAGGTGGAGGGGTGGCTCTGTTAGTTAATGATGGCATTCGCACAATAGAGAGGGATGACCTAAGTTCAGGAAACCAGGATATGGAAACTGTTTGCGTAGAGATGAGAAATGGTGAAGGCAAGAAGTCACTTGTGGAAGTCGTGTACAGGCCCCCTAATAGTAAGCGCATGGTAGGATGGAGCGTAAAGGAAGAATTAATGGGAGCTTGTCAGAAAGACACAGCGATAATCCTGGGAGATTTTAATCTACATATAGACTAGAAAAGTCAGATGGGCAAAGGTAGCCTAGATGAAGAGCTCATTGAATGTTCCCAGGATAGTTTCGTAGAACAGCATTTTCTGGAGCCAACAAGAGAGCAGCTATACTGGGCCTGGTATTGTGCAATGAGATGGGATTAATTAATGATCTCATAGTGAAGGCACTGCTAGATAGCAGCGGCCATAATATGATTAAACTTTATATTCAGCCTGAGGGAGAGGCGAATGGGTCCAAGACCATGCTGGTTAAAGTGAATTGGCAAATTAGGGTAAGGGATAGACCAATAGAGGTGCAGTGGCAAACATTTAAGGGGGTATTTCAGAATGCACAGAATGGATACATTCCAATGAGTAAGAAAAAGTCCAATGGATAGACACACCATCCATGGTTAACTAGAAAGGTTACAGATGGTATCAACATTAAAGAAAAAGTATATAATTGTGAAAAGGTTGGAAGAAGGTCAGAAGATTGGACAGAATATAAGGAACAGCAAAGGATGACAAAAAGGTTATTAATGACAGAAGATTAGAGTATGAGAGAAAGCTAGCCAGAAATATAAAACAGGTAGTAAGGATTTCAATAAATATTTTAAAAAGAAATGAGTTAACAAAGTGAGCATTGGTCCCATAGAAAGTGAGTCTGGAGAATTGGTAGGAGAGTCAATATGGTTTTGTGAAAGGGAAATCATGTTCAACCAACTTACTGGAGTTCTTTGAGGAAGTGTCATGTGCTACAGATAAAGGGGAACTGGTGGAGGTGCTGTACTTAGATTTTCAGAAGGCATTTGATAAAGTGCCACATCAATGATTATCGCAGAAAATAAAAGCTCATGGTATAGGGGGTAACATATTGACATGGACAGAAGATTGGCTGGCATACAGGAAGCAGAGAGTAGGCATAAATGGGTCTTTTTCAGGTTGGCAAGGTGTAATGAGTGGTGTGCCATAGGGATCAACGCTCGCACCTCAACTGTTTACAATTTATATAAATGACTTGGATGAAGGGTTGGATGGGATGGTTGCCAAATTTGCCGATGACACAAAGATAGGTAGAAAAGTAAGTTATGAATAGAATATAAGGGGGCTAAAAAAAGATATAGATAAGTTAAGTGAGTGGGAAAAGATCTGGCAAGTGGAGTTTAAGGTGGGAAAATGTGAAATTGTCCAATTTGGCGGGAAGAATAAAAGAGAAGCATATTATCTAAATGGTGAAAGATTGCAGAGCTCAGAGGTCCAGAGGGATCTGGGTGTCTTAGTGCATGAACTGCAAAAGGCTAGTCTGCAGATACAGCAAGTAATTAGGAAAGCTAATATAATGTTATCATTTATTGTAAGGGGAATTCAGTACAAAAACAGGGAGGTTATGCTTCAGTTATACAGAGCACTAGTGAGTCCACATCTGGAGTACTGTGTACATTATTGGTCTCCTTATTTAAGGAAGGGTGTAACTGTGTTGGAAGCAGTTCAGAGAAGGTTTACCAGATTAATACATGGAATGGGTGGGTTGTCTTATGAGGAAAGGTTGGACAGGCTGGACTTGTATCCGCTGGAATCTAGAAGAGTGAGAGGTGACTTGATTGAAACATATAAGATCCTGATGGGTCTTGATACAGTGGATGTGGAGAGGATGTTTCATCTTGTGGGAGAATCTTGGACTAGGGGCCGCTGTTTAAAGATAAGGGGTTACCCATTCAAAATGGAGATGAAGCGAACTTTTTCTCTCAGAGGGTCATGAGTCTTTGGAACTATCTTCCTGAAAAGGTACTGGAACAGAGCCTTTGAATATTTTTAAGGCAGAGGTGGATAGATTCTTGGTAAGCAAGGCGGTGATAGGTTATCGGGTGTAAGCAGGATGCAGATTTGAGGTTACTATCATATCAGCCATGATCTCATTGAATGCAAGAGCAGGCTCGTGGGGCCCAATGGCCTACTCCTGCTCCTTGTCCGCATGGTCTGAAAGAACTTCCTTGAAAACATGGCATGGGGTCCGAACCATCCGACAATCACGTAGATAGCATTTTGGTTTAACGACTGACCTGAAAGGCAGCACCTCTAACAATGCAGAACCTTGTGCATGTGCCCTCCCAAAGCACAGCCTGCAGAGCCCACAACCCCTGACCCAGCAATCTTGCATCTATATCAAAATCTGGGGGAAATCGTTCTCTGTGAACATTCCCGTCCACTGAATTAATTTAATTGGAGGAAGGATTGTGAAGTTACATATTATCATGTGCCTGCAAAGTTGGAGGTGGTGAGTACAAAGCAAAGAAATGCCAAGTGATGCTGGGCATTTGAAGATTTTTTTTTTTCTGTCACAAGACAAGGCACAGCTGCAACTGAAATATGTGGACAGAAATAGGACAGATGGTCATCAGAACAGTGACATATTTGGGTAATCAAATTCTATAAATGCCATAGTGTTTTCTACTGTTTGGACCCTGGTGAATTGATTTTTGGAATGTCACACTTAGAATACTGAACCCAGTTTTAATCACTTTGCTTGCTGAAGGCAATCTAGACCATAAACAAGGTACAAAAGAAATTCATGAAAATCATACATAGAAACATAGAAAAATAAAAGCAGGTCATTCAGCCCTTTGAGCCTGCTCCACCATTCAATATGATCATGGCTGATCCTCTATCTCAACGCCATAATCCCGCTTTCTCTCCATACCCCTTGACCTTTTGAGTCTAGAAATCTATCTGTTTCCTTCTTAAATATATTCAGTGAGTGGGTCTCCACAGCCTTCTGTGGTAGAGAATTCCGTAGGTTCACCACTTTCTGTGTGAAGAAGTTCCTCCTCATCTCAGTCCTAAATGGCCTAGCCAATATCCTGAGATTGTGACCCCTTGTTCTAGAGACCCCTGCATTCAGTCTGTCCAGCCCTTTGCTGCACTCCCTCTTTGGCAAGTATATCCTTTCTTAGATAAGGAGACCAAAACTACACACAAATACTCCAGGTGTGGTCTCACAAAGGCCCTGTATGGCTGCAGTAAGATATCCTTCCTCCTGTACTCAAGTCCTTTTGCAATGAAAGCCAACATACCATTTGCTTTCTTAACTGCTTGCTGCACCTGCATGCTTGTTTTCAGTGATTGGTGTACAAGGGCACCCAGGTCTCTTTGTACATCAACATTTCCCAATCTATCGCCAGTTATGAAATACTCTGCCATTCTGCTTTTCCTACCAAAGTGGATAATTTCACACTTATCCATGTTATACTATATTTGCCATGTATTTGCCACTCGCTCAACTCGTCTAAATCGCCTTGAAGCCTCTTAACATCCTTCTCACCACTCACATTCCCACCTTGTTTTGAGTCATCAGCAAACTTGGAAATATTACATTTGGTTCCTCATCCAAACCATTGATATACATTGTGAATAGCTGGGGCCCAAACACTGATCCCTGCTGAACCCCACTAGTCACCGCCTGCCATTCCAGAAAAAAGACTCATTTATTCTTACTCTTGGTTTTTTGTCTGCTAACCAATTCTCAATCCATGCCAATATATTACCCCAATCCCATAGGCTTTAATTTTACACTTTCACCTCTGGTGTGGGACTTCATCAAAAGCTTTCTGAAAATCCAAATACACCACATTCACTGCTTCTCCCTCATCTATTCTGTTCGTTATGTCCTCAAAAAACTCTTGTGGGCTTGTCAAACATGATTTCCCTTTCATAAATCTGTGTTGACTTTGTCTAATCTCATAGATATTTTCTAAGGCCAGGGCTTCCCGGTCAGCGACCAGGGGGCGGGGCCCGCTGGCTGACACGTGAAATGACGCGGGATGATGTTGGGCAGAACTCCTGATGTCACCCCTGCCTTATTTAAATTTTCAGGTGGGCGGGGGCTCAGCCGAATCAGCTGTGCACCCGCCGACCTGTCAATGGCCAATGAGGCCATTGACAAAGTAATTAAAGTAATTAGTAGATCTGCTTGTCCAACTTTAAGGTTGGCAGGCAGACCGGGAGCCCTGGTGGGCATTGGAAAAAGCATGAAACCTCATCCACAGGCGAGATGAGGTTTCATGTAGGTTTGAAAAAATGTAATAAAAGTGTAACTAAAAGCAATGGACATGTCCCAACTCATGAGACAGTGTCACATGAGGGGACTTGTCAAGGAATTTTTTTTTTTCCTGTTTTTAACATTTTTTAATGTGGAGCCGATCTCCCTGAGGCAGCACTTAGCCTCAGAGAAATCAGAGTGCTCTTTCGTGCACATGCATGAAAGAGTGCACCCTCTGCTCAGGGAATCCACCACCACCACCACCACCCCTCCACCCATCCCCCCGCCCCCCCCAGCCCGCACAGGTAGCGCATAGCGCTTCCTTGCTAACATCACACTGGGCGGGCCTTAATTGGCCCACCCGCGTAAAATGGCAGCGGATATGGGGGGAAAATTCTGCCCTAAGTGTCCTGTTATCGTATCCTTTATAATAGACTCTAGCATTTCCCCTACCACTGATGTTGGGCTAACTGGTTTGCAATTCCCTGGTTTTTCCCTCCCTTCTTTTTTAAATACTGGGGTTACATTTGCCACCCTCCAATCTGCTGGGAATGTTCCAGAATCTACAGAATTTTGGAAGATGGAAACCAACCCATCCAGTATTTCCATGGCCACCTCCTCCAGTACCCTGGGATGTAGATTATCAGGCCCTGGGGATTTATCAGCTTTCAGTCCCATTAATTCCACTGTTTTTCAGTAATACTAATTTCCTTCAATTCTTCCTTCTCACTCGACCCTCAATTACCTGGTATTTTTGGGAAATTATTTGTGTCTTCCTCTGTGAAAACAAAACTAAAGTAGTCGTTTAATTGCTCTGCCATTTCCTTGTTCTCTATTATAAATTCTCCTGTTTCGTACTGTAAGGGACGTACATTTGTCTTCAGAAATCTTTTTCTTCTTACATACTTATAGAAGCTTTTACAGTCCTCTTTTATGTTCCTTGCACGTTTACTCTCATGCTCCGTTTTTCCCCTCTTAATCAATCTCGGTCCTCCTCGGCTGAATTCTAAACTGTTCCCAATCCTCAGCTTGCTACTTTTTCTGGCAACTTTATATGACTCTTCTTTGGATCCAATACTATCCTTAATTTTTTTCGGTAGCTATGGTTGGGCCACTTTTCCTGTTGTGTTTTTGTGCTAGAAAGGAATATATAATTGTTGCATTGCATACATTCATTCCTTAAATATTAGCCATTGCCTATCCACCGTCATGCCTTTTAATGAAGTTCCCCAATCTACCTCAGCCAACTCACGCCTCATACCTTCATAGTTTGCTTTGCTTAGGTTTAGGACCCTGGGGCAGGATTTTTAGGTCAGCGTGTGGGCGCATTTGGCTGGCCGGGAGCGCCCAGGGAACAGACCACCGACCACGATTGGCCCCGACTGTGAAGTGCACACAAACGCTCAGTGCTGCTGGGGTGGGGGGCAGGAAGGAGGGTGGGAGCAAACATAAGCTCAGGCGTGGATGAGTGCTGAATGAGAGCTCCCTGGAGGCAGAGAGCTGCCTCATGGAGCTGAAGGCTTTAAAACCAATAAATAAAGTTTGTAAAATAAGGGAAAAAATGTCCAAGAATCATGGTCACCTGAACATATACATGACAAAAATGCTGTCCATAGGCTTTTATTTATTTTTTATTTAATAACTGAAACTTCACCCCAATCTTGGATGAGGTTTCATGAAGAATGCAAAGTCCACCTGGCCGAATAGCCCGTCTTCCAACTGTAAGGTTCTGAGACAATTACAACTTTAATGATCTTAACAGGCCCCTTAATTGTCAGCGAGCATGCTTCCGACTTTCGCATATGCCCCCCAACTGATATATTGCGCGAGCGCAAGATGATGTCAGGACATTCGTCCGATGTCACCATGTGCCATTTTGTGTCCAATCAGGTCGGGTGTGCGCCCACACCCCAATCTAGAAATTCTGCCTCTCGTTTAGGATTGGGCTGCTTCACTTTCCAACCTAAGGAAGAATTCTATCACGTTATGGTCTCTGTTCCCTAAAGGACCCCGCACAACAAGATTATTAATTAACCCCTTCTCATTGCGCAAAACCAAATCTAGGATAGCTTGTTCCCTAGTTGGCTCCTCGATGTACTGGTCTAAAAATCCATCTCGTACACATTCCAGGAATTCATCCGCCACAGTATTATTGTTAATTTGGTTTGCCCAG
This sequence comes from Carcharodon carcharias, assembly GCF_017639515.1. Classification (NCBI taxonomy): domain Eukaryota; kingdom Metazoa; phylum Chordata; class Chondrichthyes; order Lamniformes; family Lamnidae; genus Carcharodon; species Carcharodon carcharias. The sequence goes on from NC_054476.1 coordinate 16,403,514, forward strand.
TCTATATATAGATTAAAGTCACCCGTGATTACCGTAGCACCCTTGTTACTTGCATCTCTAATTTCCTATTTAATACCGTCCCTTGCCTTACCACTACAGTTTGGAGGTGTATAGACAACTTGCACTAAATGTTTACCACCCCTTGTTGCTTCTTAGCTCCACCCAGACTGATTCTACATCTAGATTCTCTAAGCCAATATCCTCTCTCACTATCGCACTGATTTCATCCTTAACGAACAACACCACGCCACCTCCTTTTCCTTTTTGCCTGTCCTTCCTAAATATCAAATACGCTTGGATATCCAGTTCTCAGCCTTGGTCACCCTGTAGCCATGTCTCCGTAATCGCAATCATCTCGGACCCACTTACATCTATTTGAAGCGTTAGTTATGAAGAGAAACCGGAAAAACTGAGATTTGTTTCCCGCAGAACCAAAAAAGCTAAGATGAAATATGATTATATTAAAAATTATGAGACGTTGTGATAAGATATTGGGGAAAGAGTATTTTCACTGGTTAGTGGGTCAGTAACTATATAGCAGGAGTATAAAGTTGTTGCCAGAGGAATGAGGAAGAGAATTGTGCATCTTTTTACACAAAGAGCCAGGAACGTATTAACAGAAACTGTTTTTTAAAGTATACTTTGATGGTGATGTGGGTGTCACTGGCAATATTTGTTGCCCATCCCTAATTGCTCTTGAACCGAATGGTTTACCAGGCCATTTCACAGGGCATTTCAGAATCAACTCCATTACAGTGGACCTGGAGTCACATATGGGGTGAGAGGAAGCTAGCTAGAAATGTAAAAATGGATAGCAAGAGTTTTGACAGGTATTTAAAAAGGAAAGGAGTAAGTAAAGTGAGTGTTGGTCCTCTAGAGAGTGATAGTAGGGAGTTAACAGTAGGTAATAAGGAAATGGCAGATGAAAAGAATGAGTATTTTGCTTCTGTCTTCACAATAGCGGATACAAAAAAATAGCTGTAAATCAAGAGGTGGAATGGAGAGAGGAAATGGTGAAATTACAATCACTAGGGAAGCGGTACTGAGCAAACTGATAGAGCTGCAGGCTTATAGGTTTTCGGGTCCTGAGGGACTTCAAATTAAGATCTTAAAAACAGTGGCTAATGAGCTAATAGTGTGTTGGTGTTAATTTTCCAAAATTTGCTGGATTCTAGAAATGTTCCACCTGACTGGCAAGTAGCAATTATAACCTCTCAATAAGGGACAGAGGCAGAAAACAGCAAACAAAAGGCCAGTTAGCTTGACGTCTGTCGTGGGGAAGGTGTTAAGATCCATCATTAAGGAGGTTATATTTGGGCACTTAGAGAAACTCAAGGTAATCGGGAAGAAACAGCATGGATTTGTGAAAGAGAAATCATGTTTAACCAATTTGTTGGAGTTTCTTGAAGGAGTAACATGCGCAGATAAAGGGGAGCCTGTAGACGTACTGTACTTGGATTTTCAGAAGGCATTTGATAAGGTGCCACATTAAAGGTTATTACAGAAAATAAATGCTCATGCTGTAGTGGGTGCCATATTAGCACGGATATAGGATTGGCTGGCTGGCAGAAAACAGAGAGTATGCATAAATGGGCCGTTTTCTGATTAGTAAGATGTGATGACTGGAGTCTCACAGGGGTCTGTAGTGGGGCCTCAACTTTTTATAATTTATACCAATGAATTAGATGAGGGGAACGAATGCATGGTAGCTAAATTCTCAGATGATGCAAAGGTAGGTAGTAAAGTAGGTTGTGAAGAGGACCTAAAGAGGTTGCAGGCAGATATAGATAAGTTGAGTGAGTGAGCAAAAAGTTGGCAGATGGAGTACAATCTGGGAACATGTGAAGTTATTCACTTTGGCAGGAAGAATAAAAAAGCAGTATATTACTTAAGAGGAGAACGGTTGTAGAATTCTGAAGTGGAGAGGGATCTAGATATTCCAGTGCGTGAGTCACAAAACGTTAGTACGCAGGTACGGCTAGTAATTAAGAATGCTAATGGAATGCTATACTTTATTACGAGAGGAATTGAACATAAAAGTAAGGTGTTCTGCTTCAGTTATACAGGGAATGGGTGAGAACACATCTCGAATACTGTGTGCAGTTTTGGTCTCCTTATTTAAGGAAGGATGTAAATGCGTTGGAGGCTGTTAAGGAGGTTTACTCGATTGATACCTGGAATAAGTGGATTATCTTATGAGGAAATGGTAGACAGACTGGGCTTGTTTTGACAGAAGTTTAGAAGAGTGAGGGGTGACTTAATTGAAGTATATAAGATCCTGTACAGCCTTGATATGGTGGACGTGGAAATTATGTTTTCTGTTGTGGGTGAGTCCAGAACTAGTGGGCACTGTTTTAAAATTAGGGGTTGCCCCTTTAAGATAAAGATGAAGAGAATTTCTTTTCTCTCAGAGGGTTGTGTGACTTTGGAACTCTGCCTCAGAAGGTGGTGGAGGGGACGGGGGGGGAGTGGGGGGGGTGGGGGGGGCGGTGCGGCTAAGGAGCGGGGGGTCATTGAATATTTTTAAGGCAGAGGTAGATAGATTCTTGTTAGGCAAGGGAATCAAAGGTTATTGAGGGGTACTTGGGGATGTGGAATTTGAAAAACAAGCAGATCAGCCATGATCTTAATGAATGGCAGAGCAGGCTTGAGGGGGCCAAATGGCCTTCTGCTGCTCCGAGTTTGCACGTCTAAACCAGCCAAGGACAGCAGATTTCCTTCCCTGAAGAGCATTTGTGAACCAGATGGGTTTTTACAACAATCATTGGTAGTTTCTAGGACACCTTTGCTGAGATTAGCTTTACATTCCAAATTTTTTTTATTGCTAATTGAATTTAAATTTACAGTTGCCTTGTTGGGATTTGAGCCCATGTCCCCAGAGCATTAACCTAGGCCTCTGGATTACTAATCTAGTGACAATACTGGTACACTGTCATCTCCACCATGTGAACAATCCCAAACAGGAAAAGACCCACTGGTCCATTTGGCCTGCTGCATTACCTTATCATCATCTGCATTAGCTTTGAAATGGGGGAGGGGAGTGGAAAAATATCTGAAAGCAAAAAACAAAGGTAAAGCATACGGAGAAAGCAGGGTGGAATGGGACTAAATCGATAGTTCTTTCAGAAAGCCAGAGCAGGTGTAATGGTCCAACCAACCTCCTTATGTCCTGTAAAAACCTATGCTGCTTGGATGTTTTACAAATGACTGGTTACTTCCTGGTGGTGATCAATCAGCAAAGTGATTGGATCCTTTACTCATCTTGTTTAAAGTGTAGACTGTGCTGCATCCACATGATTGATTAAAAAATCAAAAAGGATATACGATTGTGAGGAAAACACAGAAATTAAAATGTTTGCAGTATAGAGTTTGCAGTTCATTTAAACCTCAGCATAGACTTAACCCCATGAATAGGGGCGTACACCAATTAACTCCCAATAGCTGCTTTGGCACAAATTGACAGTTCAGAGTTTGTGAGTTCTTGGAACAAATTTATTGTGGTGAGTTGCCATTTTCTTTTATGAAAAATATTATTTCAAGTAGCCAATCTTTACAATCAGACAATGAGGTATTATTTCTCAATCTTCAGCTTGGGCAAAGTAGTTGGCACATGAGTGCAAACCTAGGGATATTGTCACAACTTCCAACCCATGCTCATGGCAGGATAGGCACTTTCCAAAAGGCAAGGATTCCGCAAATCTGCCCTTACAAATTGAAACAGAAAAACTGCCAAACATCTAAAAATCAATGATTTTAAATAGGAGAAAAATGACATTGGATTTTATGTTCATAATGTCGATAGTATATTGTTAAGGTGATATTTATAAGGGAGCATGTTGATGGTATTGTTGTGGATGTCTGTACAGTAACTTGGTACTGATGCCAGGGTGGAACAGCTCGATGCAGGTGCCCATGAGCTATGTAATTTTATCCGGGGGTCTCTCTGTGTTGAGTCATGCTCCCTGTACAATTGGAAACCAATGGTGATATACTTTAATTGTGTGCCCAGTGTCAATCCACTTCTCGAGATATGTTGAAGAGTTTCTGAGTGGGGACATTACATAATTTGACTTCCATACATTCCATGCGTGCATTATCCACATGTTTTGGGTTAATGGGCTGGGTTATACCAGTGGCAGGAAGAAGAACACTGAAGAGTGGTTGGCTCTTGCTGAACCTTGAAGACCATTGCTGCCTCCTGGAAGAAGCATTAACCATTGAAGGTATCCCGCTAAGTCAATGGAAGTTTTCCATTATCTGTTAAAATTACACTTTCTTACCCTTGTGAAGCTGAGACTGGTTATGCCCTTCTAGTGCTGGACTGCAGGGAGTTGTGTAACACTAGTCTGAGGCCTTATTCCTGTACTGGAGCATCAGATTTGATACTGTGTTCAAGTCCTGGATTGGGGCTTGAACCTGGTTCCTTGTGACTCGGAAGCAAGAGCACTAGCGACTATAAGGTTACCAGCTACCAATTGTCATTGTGTAGATTTCAACTCTCGTCAGCAGCAGAATGAAGGTGCAACCCCAAAAAGTTTCACAGTTTCAAACACGATGCATCAATTTCCCTGGTAGAAGGAATGATGTCAAATACTAGCAGTTCGCATTGCTAGCAATTGCTAGCTGCTCAAGGCCTGCCAAGAAATGCCCATGATGAAGCTTGGAAGATAAATCATCCATGAAATAGCGGCAGCAACATTTGGTAAAGGCAGAACCTGCAACAAAGACTGGTTTGAGACCTGCACGGCAGAGATCAATCTGTCATTGAAGCAGAAAACAAAGCCTACCTGATGCGCAACATAAACCCATCAGATAGAGCATTGCCTGACTTGAAAGTGGCCAAGACAGTTGTGCAAAAGACAGGAAGACACTGCACAAATAAACACTGGAGCAACCTATGTCAAGGAATCCAAACTGCCTGTGACAACATATATCAGTGTGCTATGTAATATGGCATTGGTAGGGCATTTGGTCCTACAATTACCAAAGTTGCCCCTATGAAATCGGCAGGTGGCAAAGCACTCACCGACAGAAGCCTCATTGGGCTGAACACTATGCTGAGCTGGACTCCCATGAGACAGACACCGTCCAGGCTGTGCTTGACTCTCTCTCACAACCCACATGGTTGAGTTAGACTTGTATTACTTGAGCTGGAAAAGACCATTGATTCCTTAGCAATCGGGAAGGCTCTCGGCATGGATGGAATTCCAGTCAAACTCCTGAAGCACAGTAACTTCCATCTACTGCCACACCTTCGTGACCTCCCCCTTCTCTGTTGCAGGGCAGGATCTATTCCACAAGGACATACATAACACAAAAATCATGATGTCATACAAAAAAACGGCAACAGAGATTACAACAACCACAAGGACATCTCACTCCTTAGCATCACTGGAAAGGCTTTCGCTGGGGTCATATTTAATATATTGCATCAGCTTGTAGTTTGAGAGTATCCAGAAGCACGGTGCAGATTCCATGTTGGCAGATCCATGGCAGGTAAGATCTTCTCCATATGCCATCTACAAGAGAAGTGTAGGGAACAGGGCGCACATTTCCACCTCGTAGATCTCACAAAAGTATTCAACATCCTCAATAGAGCAGACGTCTACAAGATTTTAGGGAAAGCCCTTTAGCCTCTTCCATTCCTCTCATGCCAACACTCATGACATTTTTCAGTTGACAGTTTCACTTCCAACAGTTTCAGGGTGAAGGATGGAGTTTAACAGGGCTGTGTCCCAGCCCCTATTTTGTTCGGTATTTTCTTCTCTGTGCTCCTGATCTTTGCCTTTCCTACTGATATGGAAGGAGGTTACCTATATATTAGGTCAGACGGCGGACTCTACAATCTGTCCAGATTGAAAGCCAAGTGAAAATTGCAGCACAGCTTGATCAGAGAACTCCCTTACGCTGATGATGCCGGGTTAGTCACCCACACAGAAACTCTGCGATGAAGACACATGGATTGTCTCTCCCATGCCTGTAATTTGCTCTCCCTGACTACAAAGGCAAAGAAAACCGTGGCTATGGGACAGGGTGTCACATCTTCACATTCGATCGCACGAAGCGAAACTCTGCTGGAAGTGGTTAGAAGATTCTGCTACCTTGGGTCCACGCTGGCAGGCAATCTGACTCTTGGGGCAGAATTTCACCCTCTTGTCAAGCGGGCTCGACAGAGGTGGGCAGGGGAGATCGGGAAGTCGACCATCGAGGCCGGAAGGCAATTTCACACTGGCGGGCCAATTAAGGCCTGCCCAGTGTGAAACACGAGTGGCAGCGCTCTCAGAGTTCGCTGTGCGGGCGGGGGTGAGGAGGGCCAGTGGGGCGAGCGCCATCTTCGCACATGCAGGCGAGTGCGCACTTCATAATCCCCCCGAGGCACAGAGCTGTCTCAGGGAGATGAAGCATTTCAAAAAAATAATGAAAGAAATAAATATTGTAATAACGCGTGTCCCCAGAGTCACATGAGCAGGGACGTGTTAGTGATTAAAATTTAATTATTTTATTTTGCTTTTATTTGCTTTAGCAAACCTCATCCCGCCCGTGGATGAGGTTTCCTAAAAAGTGTAAAGGCCGCCTGGCCTTTTTGCCTGCCTGCTAACCTGTAAGATTGGACGGGCAGTGAAAAATTCTATTCAACTGGTCCTTAACAGGCCTTTTAATATTCGTCGGGCATGTAGCCGACTCTGGTGCGCCCGACGAGCGACATATCACACGACTGGGCAAGCGTCCCAATGTCAATGCGTAATGTCAACCCGTGTCATTTTACACTCGAGCAGTCAGGCGCGCGCCCACCCATCGAGCTAAAAACGTTGTCCTTGATGTTGAATTTGACTCATATATAGGGAAAGCAACCTTTTGTCAACTCTCCAGGCCGACATAGAAGAACATCAAGCTAACCTCTTGGACAGAGATGCTGTTTTAATGAGGCTTATGTTCTCAGCATCTTTTTGCATGGTTGCAAAATATGGGTGACTTTCGGCTACCAAGAAAGGAAGCTCAAAATATTCATCTTCATTGTTTGCGGCGCAATCTTGGGATATCATGGAAGCAAAAAAATCACAAATATAAACAGTGCTCTCAAAGGCAAAAATCCCAAGGATGTTGACACTCATCAAGTAGAGGTGACTTTGCTGGCTCTGGCACTTTCACAGTATGGAAGATGGATGCATTTTCAAGGATATTCTGTATGGCATGTGTCATGAAAATATAATAATTTTCCTAACATTATTATGATTTATTATGAAGGTTGGTTAATAGTGGATTAGTTTCTCTGTGTGGATGTGTGTGTGTGTGGGGGTGGGGGATTTAATTGAATTGGAAACAGCTGGTCTGGAGCTTTTGAGTTATCAAAAGGGAAGCTAGGTTTGAAATGCTAAATATGTAAACATGGCTCAAGATTTAAAATGTGAGGAAAAATTTCATTTTTAGATAAATTAGAGGAGTTTGAATTTCAAAGCAATGGTAGGATGTTACACCTATCTAAAAGAAGCTTAGCCAAACATTGTGTTTATTTTTCCCAGTGGTTACTGATAATAGGAGTACTATGAAAGATTCATATTATGAGAAAAGTAAAGTTGCAAAGACATATTGGAAGAAGGACATGTACATGAAAAAGGGAGAAATATGCTTAAAGGGATTGAGGTTACATGTAAGATGGAAGGCAATCTAAGATCTAACATGTGTTAAAATCCTCTGTGCGCGTCTCAAGGGCGGGCTCGCACCCGACCTTATTGGGTGTAAAATAGCGCCTGATGATGTTGGGTGTGCATCCCGAATTGTGCGATATTTTGGTCAGCGGGCAAGTGCAAAAGTCAGCAGCGCACTGGCCAACAATAAAGAGGCCTACTAAGACCATTAATTTAGTAATTGAGAGAGATATTTTGCTGCCTTTCAAACGTTACAGTTGGCAGGCAGGCGAATCGACCAGGCGGCCCTTGCATTTTTCAGAAAACCTCATCCAAGGGTGGGATGAGGTTTCCGGCATCAATTTTTAAAAAAATGTTTTGACATAAATTTTATTACATATAAGTGCATGTGAGTGAGTCCTATGTGGGAACATTTTTGTCAGACTTTCCAAATCCTTATTTTTGATTTTAAAATTCTTCAGCTCCCTGAGGCAGATCTCTGCCTTCAGGGGGCTTTCAATGTGCACTCCCATGCACCTGCGCAGACTTCAGCGCTCGCCCTCCTTTCACCCTCCCACCCCAGCAGCTCTGAGCCTTCCAGCCCACCTTTCACCTTGGCTGGCCGTTAATTGGCCAGCCAGCATGAAATCATGGTCGGGGGCCGGTACAGGCGGTGGACCATTCCCTGGCCATTCCTGGACCTGCCCATCGCGCCCACGCAACAGCCCAATAGTCCTGCCCTATTTGTTTTTACTGTTGCCTTAACAGAAGTGTAACTGGGAGCCAGATTAATTAGGGAATTTAGGAGTTATTACAGTTGTAATTTGTAGACCTATGTACGCACTTAAAATCTTTTCTTTTATTAATAAATGTTTAATTTAGTTTTGTAAAAACACCTCTAAGTCTCAGTGGACTTATTACTACTGAATTCAAGGCATGCATCTTGAAATAAAATACAAATTGCAAAACAGTTGTGGCAGCTATCTCAAGTTTCCATCTGGGATTTGAGCAGATCAGTATTTACCACAGAGATAAAAACAAAAAAACTGCGGATGCTGGAAATCCAAAACAAAAACAGAATTACCTGGAAAAACTCAGCAGGTCTGGCAGCATCGGCGGAGAAGAAAAGAGTTGACGTTTCGAGTCCTCATGACCCTGTTGAAGGGTCAGGAGGACTCGAAACGTCAGCTCTTTTCTTCTCCGCCGATGCTGCCAGGCCTGCTGAGTTTTTCCAGGTAATTCTGTTTTTGTTCAGTATTTACCATCTACTGTGCCAAAACATGAGGTAGTTGGAATGAAAAGACCGATAGGATGCCCAAATCTCTGCTTCAAAGATGTTTTCCAGTGTGACATGAAGACCCTAAAACCAATTTTCCCACCTGGGAAATAGCAGCTAACAGCAGAGGAAAATAGCAACATTACCCCTAAGTTGAAGTGCGCCACCATGACGATCAGTGGCTAAAGCCACTTGACAACAGGTGCCAATGCTGAAAACAGCATCCTACAATAATACCTGACAATTTCCTCATAGGCAGCACTTGTGGCAGAACTTCTCATGTGAGCCTCTCATGGATTGACCTCTTCAGCTTTCAGTAAAAGTGCACCATGTGAAACTCTCACATCGCCAATGGATTTGCTATATGTCCATCTTCTCACATAGATGGAAAGGTGCTGAATGTGAGCGAGCCTGAAGGTATAGCTGAAAGATCCAATGGGATATTCAGTTGTGCATATTCCAGAAAAAAAGTGTTTGTGGCAATATGGGATGTTACTTCATTCCTTCTGGTCCCTTTCCCAGTGTATACAGCCTAGCTTAGGTAGCTTAGGAGATGCCGGTCTCCCACCCTGTTTTGAGGTTGTGTTCCAAGTCCTAATGCCTTGAACTGGACCATCTAATTAATGGCAGACCTATTCTAGTTTGGAAAATTATAGGAATTCTGGCAGCCATTTGCCTGCCCAAACAAATTTGCCTTGGAGTTCTTAAAATTGCTGAACTTGGGCTGAGACCCCAGTAGCTAAAAGAGCCAGAGGAACATATTCATCTTTAATCTTGCTGAAGTAAAGTGGCACCTTTACACTTGCTAGAAGCGACATACATTCATACGCAGGGACCCATTCTCTTCAAACAAAAGCAGCATGTTCAAGCCTTGCACCTTTTTGAATTACCCGGGAGGTTGGGGAGTCTACAGTTCCCTGTTGCTTTCCCCATAGCAAACCTCAGCCAACCAGAGTCAACTTGCCAACCAATCAGCACCATTTTCTCCTGTAATATCAATTGTTATGACTGTTTGAAAGTTGGCATTCTTGCGTTTGTCCTGATGAGTGCAAGACAAAATCTTTGGCAACATGTCTCTCTTTTCAGAAATATTCAAGTACTGTACTACCAAGCAACATTTATCTTTACTAATTTTAGCCCGGAAGGGCTAATTCAAGAGCTGCCCTCTTGCTAGTTCAATTTGTAAGAATGCTGGGCAAATGTGTAGGAGCCAAGATTAATAAACGTTAAGAATGAAGTAAGGTTTTTCAGCCTTCTAGAATTTCAGAATATTTACCCCCCACATTGGAACTTAATTAATGTCTGATCCCACTATGTTTGATCTCACTATGCTACTGAGCAAACGATGTGAAACATTTGTCATCCTTTGAATAAAGATTTTTTTTTTGCCTCTTAGGTCATGTTTTAAATTTATTTTACACTAATGTAAATTCACTCCCTCTTGTTCTGCTTACCTCATTGACCTTGAAGTGATATTCTGGATTCATCTATTTGCACCAGTCAGCACTTAGAATTTCCAAAGGCTAAACAGTTAATGGGCTGAAAATCTAGTCCTCACGCGGTAGCCTCAACCTAATCGAGTATAAAACATACATCAAGATAATTTTACAATTAAACTATTTAAAATAATGAGGAGTCACGAAATGTTTTGCAGTTAGTGACTGTCACACTCTGAGATTCTCCTAACACATAATCCTTAGTCAATTAACTGTTTAAAGTATGCACCTTGTAGCATAATATCTCTAATTCCCTGTGTATTCCCTACAAATGGCAAAAATAGCTTCAGTACATACACCCAAGATCCTTAACAGCCTTGAGGGCCACCAAATTGATTGAAAGCACCTCTGATTGAAATCACATTTTATAATTTATACTGTATGGGCTATAGCTTCTTTTATAAAAAACATGAGAGATCTATCTTTAAATACTGAGAACACAGGTCTCAAACCAGGTTCTCGGGGTCAGTTTGATTTTTTTTCACGTTGGTTTGGTGATTTGACGAAAGGCAATGGTTGCTTTAATGTTGATATAAATCAACTGAGTCAATATACAAAGAAAATAGACTGCAACGATACAGCAGATCAAATGTTGACAGAATTGGAAGAACAGGTTACAGCTGCTTTTGGTTCCTTTACTTGCAATTATTCATAAGGAGCAGATATTTTACATCCAGTGCCCTAGTGCATATTCCTTCCATTCTTAATTTATCATTTTTTTTGCTATGCTCCAAACATTGAGCACGTGTTTCCCTGAAATGGGATCAACATAGATTGTTGTCAGGAATTTTTCATTGCTAAAGATTATTTTGATATTGTAAGAACAAACAACTTAATGCTATATCTAGTAATCAAAAGCAGTTTATTCATCAATTTATCCATCACTGGTATGAATCCACTGGGACAGGTATCACGCTAAACAAAATGGGTTTTCTAATTAATGTTAAATATGCAAAGAGTTATAGTTCCCAGGCACATGTATCTGCATTGCTATTTGATATAAAGCATTAGTACCAGCGGATTATTAATGATTAATTAAAGGATTGCAAGAAGAAAAGAGTGTAATAATAATTACTGCAATAATTTATTATTGGTGCGTGTTTTTCTGAGCAAATTCATGGTAAGAACTACATATAATGTAGTAATATATTAAAAAAGTCATTTCAGCCTACACTTCCTGTCAACTTTTTCTATTAGATTTTACTAAGTCTATATTTATAATGAAACCTGCATATGTAAGCTTATCACCCTGCCTGCTACCAATGGAAGCACTGCAACACCATTAGTAACAGGAAGCAGAAACTTAACTGGACCAGTCGTAGGAGTCAAATAAATACTGTGGCTTCAAGAGCAGGTCAGAGGCTTGGAATTATACGAAGGGTAACTCACCTCCTGACTCCCCAAAGTCTGTCCAATATCTACAAGGCACAAGTCCTTGTGATGGAATGCTCCCCACTTGCTTGGGCGAGTGTAGTACCAACAACCCAAAAGATTGACACCATTCAGGATAAAGCAACCTGCTTGAATGACACCCCATTCATCACTTTAAACGTTCATTCCCTTTACGAATGGCATAGAGTGGCAGCAGGTTATATATTCTACAAGTTGCATTAGAGCTACATGTCAAGGTTGCTTTGACAGCACCTCCCATACCTGTGACCTCTACCACCTTAGAGAACAAGAGCAGTAGGCACATGGGAGCAGCACTACCTCTAAATTCCCTTCCACGTCACACACCATTCTGACTGGGAACTATGTCGCCGTTCCTTCGCTATGTTATGGACGGGAGAGAGATGGTGGGATAATTTTTCCCCTTTCTTCTCACTCCTCGGGTGTATGCAACAAGATGTGTAACTTAAAGGGAGTATTTAAAAACCTTTTTAGTGTTGTGACTTTTAATAATAGACACAAGACAAGCTTTCTGGTAATTTAAATTTGAAGAAAAGATAAACTTTTATTTGCACAACACCCCGAAATGTAAACACAATAAAAAATTCACTTCCTCAAGCACAGAAAAAGATGAATTCTAGAAAAAAAATCATGCACTTAGGTTACAAGAAGCAAAAACTGAGGTGTTTGAATCAGTCCTTTTTAAGACGCAGTTTTGTAGACCTGGATGTATTATTTCCCAAGGTTCTTTGGAGATGAATGAAAGTTGGACATCTCACAGATCACAGATTTAAAATAATTGGCAAAAGGAATAAAAGTGAGGTGAGGAAAATTTTCACCCAGTGGGTAGTTGGAGTCTGGAATGAATGTTCTGAAAGGAAGTGTGGGCAGAAATAGCATTTTTAATATATTACTACATTATATGCAGTTCTTACCATGAATTTGCTCAGAAAAACACACACTAATAATCAATTATTGCAGTAATTATTATTACACTCTTTTCTTCTTACAACCCTTTAATTAATCATTAATAATTCACTGGTACTAATGCTATATATCAAATAGCAATGCAGATACATATGTCTGGAAACTATAACTCTTTGTATATTTAACATTAATTAGAAAACCCATGTTGTTTAGCATGATACCTGTCTCAGTGGATTCATACCAGTGATGGATAAATTGATGAATAAACTCCTTTTGATTACTAGACATAACACTAAGCAGATTGTTCTTATAATATCAAAATAATCTTTAGCAATGACAAATTCCTGACAACAATCTATCTTGATCCCAGTTCAGGGAAGCACGTCCAATGTTTGGAGCATAGCAAAAAATATTAAATTAATAATGGAATGAATATGCACTAGGGCACTGGATATAAAGTACCTGCTACTTATGAATAATTGCAAATAAAGGAACCGAAAGCAGCCATAACCTATTCTTCCAATTCTGTCAACACTTGATCTGCTGTATCATTGTAGTCTATTTTCTTTATATGTTGACTCAGTTGATTTATATCAACTTTAAAGCAACCATTGCCTTTCGTTAAATCACCAAACCTGCATGAAAAAAGATTGTGGGCAGGTTTGATCAAGGTATTCAAAAGGAAATTGGATTGCTATCAGGAAAGAAAGAATGCACAAGGTTATGGGGATAAGGCAGGGGAGTGGGCCTAGGTGGAATGCTCTTTCGGACAGCCAGTGCAGACTTGATGGGCTGACTGGCCTCCTTCTGCAATGTAAAGTTTCTGTGACTCTGTGATCTCTGGGTTTCCACAGGACGTTGTGGCCAAGGTTCTTTGCAGACGAATCCTTTCAAGTAAAGACAAATTAGCCTACTCTCACCCCTGGGTTGTCTGGGTGTATTAGGCAGGGTTCCTTTATTCTTGTTGGAGGAATGTTCAGTCATATGTCCTGTTGGTTCCCAGACTGACTTGTCTCTGGCTGGTTCTTCGAGTAGACCATAAGACCTAGGAGCAGAAATTAGGCCATTCAGCCCATCGAGTCTGCTCCGCCATTCAATCATGGTTGATAAGTTTCTCAACCCCATTCTCCTGCCTTCTCCCCGTAACATTTGATCCCCTTACCAATGAAGAACCTATCTATCTCGGTCTTAAATACACTCAATGACCTGGCCTCCACAGCCTTCTGTGGCAATGAATTCCATAGATTCACCACTCTCTGGCTAAAGAAGTTTTTCCTCATCACTGTTCTAAAAGGTCTTCCCTTTACTCTGAGGCTGTGCCCTCGGGTCCTAGTCTCTCCTACTAATGGAAACATCTTCCCCACATCCACTCTATCCAGGCCTTTCAGTATTCTGTAAGTTTCAATCAGATTCCCCCTCATCCTTCTAAACTCCATCGAGTATAGACCCAGAGTCCTCAAACGTTCCTCATATGTTAAGCCTTTCATTCCTGGGATCGTTCTCATGAACCTCCTCTGGACCCTCTCCAAGGCCAGAACATCCTTCCTGAAGTATGGGGCCCAAAATTGCTCACAATATTCTAAATGTGGTCTGACCAGAGCCTTATAAAGCCTTAGCAGCACATCCCTGCTTTTATATTCTAGTCCTCTCAAAATAAATGCCAACATTGCATTTGCCTTCCTAACTACTGACTCAACCTGCAAGTTAACCTTAAGAAAATCCTGGACTAGGACTCCCAAGTCCCTTTGCACTCCAGATTTCTGAATTCTCCCCCCATTTAGAAAATAGTCTATGCCTTTATTCTTCCTACCAAAGTGCATGACATCACACTTCCCCACATTATATAATAAGATTTGTTATCTGAAGTCCGTTTTGATCATCATCAATACTTCTATTGTCCACACAAATGATTCAAAGTTAGAAGCCATTGTTACATAATGGGGAAATGAATGGTGGGTATTCACACCTGTCTGTGGTAAACTGGTTTCTCTGCACCTCTCTTTATTAAGTTTTGAGCATGCAGACACTGAGTCTAGGGGAGACCATTGGAGTAGAGATATGGTAAATACCCATACAATAGGAGGTATAAATTCATGTGATCTTGCATTTTGTATGTCCTTTCAAGGGTGTGTCTTCCACCCACTGACATTTATATTTTAATAACTTTTAGAAGCATTTTCAGACATAAGTTAATCCTGTCCTACTACAGTCTTCAAGAGGTCACCTGATCTTCAGGGGTCATCTTTGCGGAACATTGTCTATTTTTTAAATGAAAAGTCAATTTCAAAGAGTCCACATTGAATGAAGTCTGTATATTGAAAGTTAGAAATATGTTATATATCTACAGACATGACAAATGTCACTGGGTCAAAGTCCTGGAACTCCACCCTAATAGTACTGTGAGAGTACCTACACCACATGGACTGTAGAGGTTCAAGAAGGCAGCTCACCACCGCCTCCTCAAGGGCAATTAAGGATGGGCAATAAATGCTGCCCTAGCCAGTGATGCCATGAATCCAGTGAATAAGCACAAAAAATGCTGGGTGTTGTGATAGTGCAACATCTTTACATAGAACATCTTCTTTATAAATATGGATATAGGAATTCATCACGCAACTTAACAAACAAGGACAGAATGTATAACTTTAAACTGGGGACTGAATTACAACTCATCCATTTACACACCTGCTGCCTAGAAACTTTACAGAGGCCTGGAATCAAACCTTCAGCTTTAATCAAGGTTTTACACATTTGTGTCATGGGTGCCAACACGCGTTGTGTATAACTCCAGTAGCAGTAGATGCACTTACCATAAATGGACAGGATGCTTCATTGCAGTATTCATTTCAGAGCCTCTTCGTGCTGCACTGTATTGCCTGCAGTTCTGGCAAGCAAGATACCTGACATTAATTATACAGGTTTGAAATAAGCACCCAGGATTGCTAGATGATGGTAGGACATAGTAATGTATAGGTAAGTATATTTTGGCAATACATTGATCATTTTCTTTCTTATTTTTTGCTTAGTTTTCCCATTGGCTTTCATTTACTCGTGAGCCTTTTATAGAATTGGAGAATCGCAAAATTCCACAACAGAGAAGGAGAATAATTGTTCCTATTCTGGTTCTTTGAAAGTACTGTTCAGTTAATTACAACTCTCTCTCGTTTCTCCATCTCTATTAGAAATTCAGTGCACAGTTCCTGTTGGCATGATTTTTGGCTATGCTTTTTATGGTAATGTATAACATTGCAAAGATCTGTGCAATCAGATATTATGGGAATCCCCTGTCTAAACAGGTCTCAGTGATACTTTAGTTTCAGGCTGTTGCCATTTGGCCATGTCTTTGTTCTGTCGCTGCGCATAATGCCATGGGAGATTGACAAGCCACCATTCACATTTTTCCTTTATAAGAGAGTGTGAGAGGAGGACCCTGGGACAGGAAGTCAGCAGCACCTAGAGGAGAGTGGACCTGTGTGAGAAGGGCAGCGGCAGCGGGACATAAAAACCGACAGCAGAGAGACCCTTCAACCTGTTTCTACCTGTCAGAGCCAAAATGTGATGTCACAGGAAAACAGGTAGGTGATTGTTGGGTATCTCTTCCACATCTCGTTTGATTGGCCAAGTGGTTTAAATCAAGGGATGTTATTACAGTTGAAGAGTACAGTTAAGAAATTCACTTTTAAAATATTTAATATCCAAATTAATTAATTAAATAGAATAGAGATGGCTGTCAATGGCAACTCAGGCAATATATTGCAGCTGTATTATGTGGGAGTTGGTGGGCGCTGGTGCGATCCACGGTGACCACATCTGCAGCTAGTGCTGGCTACTCTAGGAACTTCATTCAGAGTTGATGAGCTGGAATCTGAGCTGTGGACACTGTGACACATCAGGGAGGGGGAGAGTTACCTGGACACTGTGTTTCAGGAGACAGTCACACCCTCTAGATTAATTACATCAAATTAGGACCTTAGTCAGGGACAGGAGGGTATGACTGCGAGTGAGGCAGGTATGGGGTGCAGAATTTAGCTTTGGAGGAATCTCAGCCAGTGCCATTGTTCAACAGGTATGAAGCTCTTGCTCGCGGTGTGGACGGGGTCACAGAATGCAGGGCCGATGAGTGAAATACCATAGCACCGTGGTACAGGGCGCCATTCAAGTGGGGGGAGAAAAAGGAAAGTAGCAGTAATAAGGGATAGCATAGATAGGGGAATAGATACTGTTCTCTGCAGCAAAGACAGAGATTCCCGAAGGCTGTGTTGCCTACCTGGTGCCAAGGTTAAGGGCATCTCTTCAGGGCTGGAGAGGAACTTGGAGTGGGAGGGGAAGGATCCAATTGTCGTGGTCCACATAGGTACCAACGATGTAGGTAGGACCAGGAAAGAGGTTCTGCTGAGGGACTATGAGCAGCTTGGGGCTAAATTAAAAAGCAGAACCACAGAGATAATAACCTCCAGATCACTACCTGAGCCAAATGCAAATCGGTCCAGGATAAATAAGATTAGAGAAGTAAATGCACAGCTCAAAGATTGGTATGGGAGAAATGAGCTCGGATTCATGGGGCACTGTCACCAGTACTGGGGAAGGAGAGAGCTGTTCCATTGAGACAGGCTTCATTTGAACCATGCTGGGATCAGTGTCCTGGTGAATCATATAACTAGGTTTGTAGATAGGACTATAAACTAGTTACTGAGGGAGAGAGTTCAATTGAAGGGAAGTTTAAAAAATTCAAAAAAAATGAGCGAGTAGAGGTGCAGGGTAGTGAAGAGGCGAACGATAATCAAAGTGTGACAGGAAGGAGCAGAAAATTTAAGCAGAAGAGTGCAGTAGAAATTAGAACCTGAATGAATAATAATGGTAACAAGTCAAAGCTTAAGGCTCTTTATTTGAATACATACTGTATTTGTAACAAGATAGATGAGTTGACAGCCCAAATAGAAATAACTGAATATGACTTGATAGCAGAGATGTGGTTGCAGGGTGACCAAGACTGGGAACTCTATGTTCAAGAATATTTGACATTCTGGAAAAAATAGGCAAAAAGGAAAAGGAGGTGGGGTAGCTTTGTTAATAAAGGAATGTATCAGTGCGGCAGTGAGTAATAATATAGGTGCAATAGATCGTGATGTGCAATCAGTTTGGGTAGAAATGAGGAACAGCAAGGGGAAGAAGTTATGGGTGAGAGTCGTCCATAGGCCCCCGAAGAGTTGCCTCACTGTAGGACAAAGTATAAACTGGGGCAAAATGGATGTGTGTAAGAAGGGTAATACAATTGTCATGGGTGTTTTTAATCTGCATGTTGACTGGACAAATCGAATTGGCAGGGGTAACATAGAAGACAAATTTGAAGAGTGCATCAAGGATTGTTTCTTAGAGCAATACATTGCAGAACCTACTCAGGAACAGGCTATTTTAGATCTAGTAATGTGTAATGAGGTGGGATTAATAAGAGATATTATAGTTAAGGATCCTCTAGGGGATAGCAATCACAATATGATAGAATTTCAAATTCAGTTTGAGGGCGAGCAACATGGCTCTCAAACAAGTGTCTTCAACTTAAATAAAGGTGATTACAGAGGAATGAAGAAAGAATTGTCTAAAGTGGGTTGGAAAAATAGACTAAGGGGAAGGTCAGTGGATGAGCAGTGGCAACATTTAAGCAGATATTTCATAACGCTCAGCAAAAATTTATCCCGGTCAAAAAGAAGGACTTGATGAGAAGGATGAACCACCCGTGGTTAACAAAGGTGGTCAAGGAGAATATCCAATCAAAAACTAAGGCATACAAAACAGCGAAAGCAACTGGTGGGCCAGAGGTTTGGGAACTTTTTAGAAACCAGCGGTGGTTGACTGAAAAGCTAATAAAAATGGAGAAAATTGATTATGAAAGTAAATTGGCAAGAAATATAAAAACAAACAGCAAGAGATTCCACAGGTATATAAAAAGAAAGAGAGTGACTCAAGTGAGCTTGGGACCCTTGGAGGATGCAACTAGAGAATTAGGGAAACGGCAGATAATTTAAGCCAATATTTTGTATTAGACGTCATGGTGAAGGACATTATCGACATCCCAAAGATACCAGATAAGCAAGGAGCTAATGGGAGGAAAGATTTTGTAACAGTCTCTATCATGGGGATCAAAGTATTTGACAAACTAATGGGACTAAAGGCAGACAAGTCACCAGGACTTGGTGGCCTGTATCCAAGGGTTTAAAAGGAGGTGGCTGCATAGATAGTGAAGGTATTGGTCGAAATATTCCAAAACTCACTGGATTCCTGGAGGGTCTCAGTGGATTGGAAAACCGCTGATGTGGCACCCTGTTCAAGAAGGGAGGAAGACAAAAGGAAACTATCAGCCAGTCGGCCTAACATTTGTCATTGGGAAAATGCTAGAATCCATTATTAAGGAAGAAGTAGCAGAACATCTAGAAAAGCTTATCACAATCAAACAAAGTCAACATGGTTTTGTGAAAGGGAAATCATGTTTGACAAATTTGCTGGAGTTCTTTGAGGATATAACAAGCAGAACTGATAAAGGGGAACCGGTAGATGTAATGTTTTTGGATTTCCAGAAGGCCTTCGATAAGGTGCCACATAAAAGGTTATTGCACAAGACAGGAGCTCATGGTATTGGGGGTAATGTATTAGCATGGATTGAGGTGACAGAGAGTCGGGATTAATGGGTCTTTTTTAGGTTTGTAAGAGGTAACTAGCGTCACAAGGATCAGTCCTAGGGCCTCAATTATTTACTATCTATATTAATGACTTGGAGGAGGGGGCAGAGCTTAATGTATCCAAATTTGCTGACAATACAAAAATAGGTTGGGGGGCATGTTATGATGAGGACTTAAGGAATCTGCAAGGGGGCATAGATAAGTTGAGAGTGTTTGGGCAAAAACTTGGCAGATGGAGTTTAATGTTAGAACGTGGGAGGTCATGCACTTTGGTTGAAAGAATCAAAAGGCAGACTATTTTTTACATGGAGAGAGACTCCAAAAAAGTGCAGCACAGAGTGACCCGGGTGTTCTTGTGCATGAAACATAAACATTTAGCCTGCAGGTGCAGCAAGTAATTAAGAAGGCAAATGGAATTTTGGTCTGTATTGCTAGGGGGTTGGAGTTTAAAAATAGGGAAGTCTTGTCACAGCTGTACAGGGTGTTGGTGAGGCCACACCTGGAGTACTGTGTACAGTTTTGGTCCCCGTATTTAAGAGAGCATGTACTAGCATTGAAGGCAGTCCAAAAGAGATTCACTAGGCTGATTCCCTGGATGAAGGGATTGACTTTTCAAGAAGGGCTAAACAGGTTAGGCCTTTACTCATTAGAGTTTAGAAGAACGAAGGGTAATCTTATTGAAATGTATCAAGATTCTGAGGGGGCTTGACAGGGTAGATGTTGAGAAGATGTTTCCACTAGTGGGGGCATCTCGAACTAGGGGACATAGTTACAGAATAAGGGGACATTCATTTAAAATGAGATGCCAAGGAATTTCTTCCCTCAGAGGGTAGCGAATGTCTGGAATTTTCTACCCCAGAGAGTTGTGGAAGTTGGATCACCGAACGTATTTAAAAAGGAGGTAGATAGGTTTTTGAAATATCGAGGAGTTGAGGGCTATGAGGAGCTGGCACGAGAGAGGAGTTGAGGCCCGGGGCAGATCAGCTATGATCTTATTGAATGATGGGGCAGGCTGGAGGGGTCGAATGGCCTACTCCTGCTCCATTTCTTAGTTCTAATGGTCATTTCCTCTTTTAAAATCTATTCACTTTGTTCTCCTTAGGCAATCCCTTGGGATTGGGATGAAATGCTTCCATTCCGTTTTGATAAGTTCTGAGATGGCTGATAAGTCCATAGTGTGATCTGCAGACTCTGCCACATGTGGAGCAGGTGGTGCTGAATGGATGGAAGCTATGATGGATTCTGCTTCCACCATTGCTTCTGAGAAGATATTTGGCCAGCAATTTCCAACCCTGCACTGACCAGTCTGTAGTTTCTGCACAACGTTATTTCTTCTCCTTTCATTCTTCTGGTAAAGGTCTTCAAATTATTTCCAACTCACTGATTTATAGGTGTAGCACTTCCTGATTCACCGTACGAAAACCACTTAGAATTTTTGAAGGCTCACGGCTAATCTGTTCTTAAACATTTGTGTTCTAATGAAAAAGAGCCCCAGCTTCTTTATTCTCTTAACTAAAGCTGCTCATCCTGATCCCAAGCCAGATGGTAAAGTGTGAAATTAGATGCAAATCCTTTTCTTGAAAGTCGGTTTATTTTCAGAAAGTAGCATTACATATGCATTCTACACACTAACCCAGTGCCCCAGCGGTCTCGTTTTACAAGTGCTCTAAATACTTAATTAAACAATGTCCTGCATTGTAAAAATATCTTTAACATATCGTCAACAATAGTATCTTACAGGATCCCTTATGCACACTCTCCATGATCTCTCTTCCTAAATTAAGGTATCGAAAATGGACATGATATTGCAACTGTGGGCAGATCAATGATTTCTATAATTCATGTGGATTTTTTTCTCATTCCCACTGTCACTATTGGGCTCTCCAGTGGGAATTCCCCAACTTGGAAGAAGTGCAAGGCCTGTGGGGCAACTCTAGGTTTGCCAAACTGCTCTGTCTACCTGGCAATACCTCTATACCACATCTGGAGGCAGAAATTTTAAAAAAAGTTCACTTTGGAACAGCATTGGTGCTGTTGAAAGGTCCTTTTCTGAAAGGAAGGTGAAAAAACAAAACAAACAGCATCACTAAAGTATGTAGACATCTAGCTAAATGTAACATTGATTGCTTCCTGCCCCAGTCACAAATTGTCCTGTGTTCAGTGATATTAGATGAGAGGAGATTTGCTGGACTGATCAATAGCCAGTGATAACTGACTAACTGCACTCACTAAGATGCCAACAACAAACTGTGAAGGTCTTGGCACATTTACCCAGGGAATACGGCAGACAATGACACAGTGGTAATGTCACAGGACTAGTGATCCAGAGGCCTAAGTAAATTCTCTGGGGACAATGGTTCAAATCACATCAGGGCATTTGGTGGAATTTAAATTCAATGAATGATTCTAGAATTGAAAAGCTAGTCTCAGTAGTGGTGACCATGAAATCATCATTGATTTGTTGTAAAAACCCATCTGGTTCATTAATGCCCTTTAGGAAAGGAAATCTGCTGCCCTTACCTGGTCTGGCTGACATGTGACTCCAGACCCACAGCAATGTGGTTGACTCTTAGGTGCACTCTGAAATGGCCAAGCAAGCCATTTAGTTCAAAGGCAAATAGAGGTGAGCAGCAAATGCTGCCTTTGCCAGTGATGCCCACATCCCATGAAAGAATAAAGAAAAAGAATTGTTTTCTCAGGATCCAGCTCACCATGCAGACCTGTGCCCAAATGCAGCAACTTCATCTGCTACTGGCATCAACAACAACTTGCACTTATATAGAATTATTAGCATTTTTTTTAAATTACAAAGCGCTCCATAGAGCTACAAGCAAAAAACGGAGTTTTACTCAAAGAGATGGTTAAAGAAGGGGAGGAATACCGTACAGCATTGAAGTGGTATATATAGTGGCAGGAATTTTCCAAAAGTCATAAACGTACTAACAATAGTGATTCTCTTCTCTTCAATCCTGATGCACTGAATATCCTAGCTTGAGGCTACTGTACTTTACAATCCTCTTCTGGCCAGCTAATACACTGACACTAAAGATCTGACTCTCAACTCAATGCTCTTGACGCATAGCCCCTGCTATTCATAAAAGCTGCCTCTGCTGTGGTTAGTTTCAGGATTAGGGAGGCAGAACATTTTCGTCCTCCTAATCTAAGTGTCAAAGTTGGCAGGATAGCAACAATGTTTTTCAAAAAGCTCACTGCTTTGGTCTCCATTGGCTCCTGAGAGTTTTGCACTCAGTTTGCACTCTACTTCCCAATCCCCTGCTTCGCCCAGCTCCCTCACAAACATAAAGCCAAGGCAACAGTGTTCAGTGACACTGCACCAAGGCCCTGCAGCAGCCTAGCCATAGGAATGCTTTGGTCTTTCTGTCTCATTTTTCTATGAAAAACGAAAGCCTGCAGCAATTCAGAGAACGTAGTGCTAATTATTCAGAAAGTAATTTATCTGCCTTTGTTTATCTTTCCTCCCTCCAGGAAACTGCAACATCTCTGCAAGATTTTGAACACACAGCTAATTAAAATTCTACCAGGTCTATGTATATATATATATATATATATATTACAAGTGGATAATATGCACATAAAACAGTATCTTGTCAACCTGTTACCTAAACAACAAGCCGTTCGATGATACATCAAATAACAAAGTCAATCACAAGTTAATTATCTAATTTCATTTTCTCTAATGACTATTTTTAAGAGGACTGCACTGGCAAAACTATTATCTCCACTGGGTCTATCTGACAGTGGAACTTCAGCAGTTCAGATAAAAGCAATTGAATCTGGAGCCCGAGAGGGCAGGGTACACAGACAGCTGAGGGCATGTTCTGCAATGTACAAGCAAGGCTCCTCAGCTTTAATTTGAAACAGGAACTTTCAAGGAAAAATGTACCCGGATATGGGTCTGTTTCTTTAAAACTAATTAGCGTATTAATATACTTAATTTGACTATTAGTTGTTCGTGAAAGGGGAGCTGCATTTTAATCAATCGGATCAGCATGCAATCAGGTAGAATAACCAAACTCCTGTTGTTGCAAAAAGCAAGAGCTTTGTGTCTTGCACTCATCAGGGCACTCGCAAGAATACCGATGTAAGGGGGTAAACTACAATTTATGCTGTATGTGAAGAGAGTACTGACTGGTTGGCAAGTGGCGTTGCCATGGAGAATGCACCATTGACAGTTAACTGCCAATCATTGTTTGAAATTTAAACCAGGCAGCTTGACCCTGATTAGTCAAGGCATTGCCCTGAGGAATGAGTCATTGAACGGTTGTCACTTACTTAGTTTAGCTGAAACAGACACAATAGTCTGAATTTTGCCATCGGCAAGCAGGGGTCGGGGCCCGCTCGCCGATGGCAAAATGACGCGGGATGACGTCGGGGGGATCCCCCAATATTGTCCCGCCCCATTTAAATTTTCAGGAAGGTGGGGGGTGGGGGGGGGCGCAGCAAAATCAGCTGTGCACCTGCCGACCTGTCAATGGCCAATTGAGGCCATTGACGGGATCATTAAAACAATTAAAGGACCTGTCTGTCCAACTTTAATGTTAGCGGGCAGATTAGGAGCCCCGGCAGCAACTAGAAAAAACATGAAACCTCATCCACCGGCGGGATGAGTTTTCATTTATGGATTTAAAAATTTGAATTAAGTTTTAATGTAATTTATTAACATGTCTTATCTCGTGTGATATTGTCACATGAGGGGGACACGTTAAGGATTTTTTTTTACCTCTATTTTTAATATTTGTACAGCTGTCAGCGATCTCCCTGAGGCAGCACTTAGCCTCAGGGAGATGTGTGCTCTTTTGTGCGCATGCGCGAAAGAGCACACTCTCGCGTTTGGGGAAACCCCCAGCATGCATGGAAAGCACATAGCACTTCCCACTGGATGTCACACTGGGCAGGCCTTAATTGGCCACGGGGCCCACTTTTCCGACTGAGATTGGCTCCAAGCCCGCCGGAGATTGGGTTGGGCCCGCCCGACAGGCAGAAAATTCTGCCCAATGTGTGTAGATGTTCTTTCTGTCTACAAAGAACAGGGCCTTGTGTATTAATATGTGTAGCTTCCAGTACATGCAAATGCGCCACATTACGAGCTCAATTGGCAATCCTAAATTGGTTGTCAATGTAATTCATAGCACATTGAGGGTTATTTAGTAAATGTTGTCCAATCATGGAATTACATCACACCAACCAGCACTCTTTTCACATACAGTATAAATTGTTGTTTTCCCCCTTACATGGGTATTCTTGCAAGTGTCCTGATGAGTGCAAGGTGATAACCTTAGACATGTCCCTTTTTTCAGCAATATTCAAGTTCTGTATGACCAAATGACTTCTTCTATGTCCAGCCTGAGAAAACACTCTCCGTCAGATCATTTACCAATGTGCTTTCAGATCCTCAAATTTAGCCATTGATCCACAACTCATTGTGATATTTCTGCAGCTACATAACACCCCCTCCAACAACTTTGTTGCCTTCATCCCATTAAAAGAATTATTGGCTTCATCCTATTCATTTCACGTGCTATACCATTTATTTTTGCTCTCTTAAGTTCAATGGATGTAAATTTGAATATCTTTGGTGGACAATTGATTTAACCATCCATAGTCAGGTCTGGCTGGACCTCATTAAACATTATTGGTTCCTTCACTAAAACTGCTCACAATTCAAAGGTTATCCAGCAATGCAAAGATAACTCCCAGCTTCTCTTCTTCACAAAACAACTTTGAAAATCACCCTCACCCGTGCTATCCTAGCCCCTGAGCTCACATCTCTGCCTAGACTCTGTGCAAATTCCTGCCTTGCTCTTTTTGAACACATCTTGTCCATGAGACCCACATCCTGTTCCCTCCATTCTATTTCTACCAAAATATCAACTACACAAAATCCTTCCTGGGCTCCATGTTATCTGAAGTTCCATGTTCTGAAGAAGTCATATTGGACTCGAAACATCGACTCTGAGCGGAATTTTACGCTGGTGAGATTTTACTCATGATTTCGAATATCACAATCAAATCTCCTCTCAGCCTCCTCTTCTCCAAGGAAAATGTCCTAAATCCTCCTTCAAAAGTGAAGCTACCCATCCCTCGAAATATTCCTCAGAATCTTTTCTGCGCTCTCTCCACTGCCTTCACACCTTTTCTAAAGTGTGGCACCCAGAACTGGATCCTGAATTATTGTTTCTCAAGTTCCCCACCAGAGAAGTTAGACTGATTTGCCTGTAGTTGTACTCTGGGTGGGGGGCTTCAATGTCCATCATCAAGAGGAGCTCGGCAGCACCGCTACTGGTGGAGCTAGCCAAGTCCTAAAGGTCATGGCTGCTATACCAGATCTGCAGTAGGTGGTTAGGGAACTAACAGGAGGGAAATACCCTACTTGACTTCATTCTCACCAATCTACCTGCCGCAGATGCATCTGCCATTCCAGTGTTGGTAGAATTGCCCACCTCATAGTTCTTGCGGAGCCCAAGTCCCATGTTCACACTGTGAATACCATCCATCATGTTGTGCAACACTGTGCTGAATGGGATGGATTTCAAACAGATCTAGCAGCACAACACTGGGCATCCATGAGGCATTGTGGGCTATCATCAGCAACAGCAGAATCGTATGCAATCACAATCTGTAATCTCATGGCCCCACATATCCCCCACTCTACCATTACCACCAAGCCAGGGGATCAACCCTGGTTCAATGAAGAGTGCAGGAGGGCATGTCAGGAGCTGCACCAGGCACACCTAAAAATGAGGTGTCAACCTGGTGAAGCTACAATGCCAAATGGTGGAAGTAGCATGCGATCGACAGAGCTAAATGATCCCACAACCAATGGATCAGATCTAAGCTCGGCAGTCCTGCCACATCCAGTCATGAATGGCAGTGGAGAATTAAACAACTAACAGGAGAAGGAAGCTCCACAAATAATGGGGGAGCCTTGCACATCAGGTCAAAAGATAAGGCTGAAGCATTTGCAACTACCTTCAACCAGAAGTGACAAGGTGGATGATCCATCTCAGCCTCCTCCAGAGGTCCCCAGCACCACAATGCCAGTCTTCAGCCAATTTGATTCATTCCAGGTGATATGAAGGATCGGCTGAAGGTAAAGGATACTCCAATGGCTATGGGCCCTGACAACATTCCAGCAATAGTACTGAAGACCTGTGCTCCAGAACTTGCCTTGCCCCTAGCCAAGTTGTTTCAGTACAGCTACAATGCTGGCATCTACCCAACAATGTGGAAAATTGCCCGGGTATGTCCTGTACATAAAGAGAAGGGCAAACCCAACCTGGACAATTACCTCCCCATCAGTCAACTATCAATCATCAGCAAAGTGATGGAAGGGGTCATTGAAAGTGCTATCAAGCAGTACTTACTCAGCAATAACCTACTCACTGATGCTCAGTTCGTGTTCTGCGATGGTCACTCAGCTCTTGACCTCATTACAGCATTGGGTCAAACATGGAAAAAATGGCTGAACTCCAGACGTGAGGTGAGAGTGACTGCCCTTGACATCAAGGCAGCATTTGACTGAGTGTAGCATCAAGGAACCCTAACAAAACTGGAGTCAATAGGAATCAGATAAAAAATACTCCACTGATTAGAGACAGACCTAGCTCAAAGGAAGATGGTTGTGGCTGTTGGAGGTCAATTAATGGGGTCCCAGGACATGACCGCAGGAGTTCCTCAGAGTAAGGTCCTACACCTAACCATCTTCAGCTGCTTCATCAATGATCTTCCTTCTATCACAAGATCAGAAGTGGGGATTTTCGCTGATGATTGCACAATGTTCAGCATCATTCATGGCTCCTCAGATACTGAAGCAGCCCATACCTAAATGCAGCAAGACCTGGACAACATACAGGCTTGGACTGATAAGTGACAAGTAACATTTGCACCACACAAGTGCCAGGCAATGACTAGATCCAACAAGAAAAAACCTAACCATCTTTGCCTTGACATCCGATGGCATTACTATTGCAGAATCCCACATTATCAACATCCTGAGAGCTAGCATTGATCAGAAACTGAATTGGACCTGTCATATAAATACTGTGGCTACAAGAGCAGGTCAGAGGCTGGGAATTCTGCAGCGAGTAACTCACCTCCTGGCTCCTCAAATCCTGTCCACCATCTACAAGGCACAAGTCAGGAGTGTGATGGAACATTCTCCACTTTCCTGGATGAGTGCAGCTCCAACAACACTCAAGAAGTTTGGCTCCATCCGGGCCAAAGCAGCCCACTTGATTGGCACCCCATCCACCAATTAATCAGCATCCCAATCCATCACTTTAAACAGTCACTCCCTCCATCTTGGCACAACATGGCAGCAGTATGTATTGTGTATAAGATACATTGCCATAACTTGCAAAGGCTTCTTCGATAGTACCTCCCAAACCTATGAGCTCTACTGCCTAGAAGAATAGGGACAGCAGATGTACGGGAACACCACTTCCAAGTTTCTCGCCATCCTGGCTTGGAAATATGTTGCTGTTCCTTCTTCGCTGGGTCAAAATTCTGGAACTCCCTCCCTGACAGCTGTGGCTGTACGTACGGCAATGGTTTAAGAAGGCAGCTCGCCACCACCTTCTCAGGGGCAATCAGGGATGGGTACTAAATGCTGTCAATGCTCACTTCACAAGAATGAATAAATTATAAAATTCAACCTGTTCCTCCTTGCTGACTCGCTCTTCCTTGCAGACAGAATGCACATGTGAAAACAGAGTTGTTATAATGGGAGGCTTTCATTGTCATAAAATCAAGAATAAACAAAACATCTCGTGTCTCAAAACCAATGAATTCTTTGAGTGCATTCAGGGTAGTTTTTTCTCGAATAACATTTTCTTGAAGCAACTAGAGAATAGGCTATCTTAGATTTATAAAGGAGTAATCAGCCTGAATTGATCAATCCTCTAAAGATATGGGGACACATAGCTCACCGAGTAATAATAATATAATAGAATTTTATATTTGGATTGAGAGAGAGAAGGGTGAATCATGAACTAAAGCTTTAACATTAGATAAGGCTGAATTAGGAGGCAGGAGGGATTGAGTACTATCAATGGTTAAAACAACAGTGAAACAGGGGGTAAAAGCAAAAAACTGCGGATGCTGGAAATCCAAAACAAAATTAAAAATATAAATACCTTGAAAAACACAACAGGTCTGGCAGCATCTGCGGAGAGGAACACAGTTAACGTTTCAAGTCTGAATGATTCTTCAACAGAACTAAGTAAAAATAGAAGAGAGGTGAAGTATAAGCTGGTTTAAGTGGGGGGGGTGGGGTGGGTGGGGCAAGTAGAGCTGGATAGAGGGCCAGTGATAGGTGGAGATAAACAAAAGATGTCACAGACAAAAGGACAAAGAGGTGTTGAAGGTGGTGATATTATCTAAGGAATGTGCTAATTAAGGGTAGAAAGCAGGACAAGCAAGGTACAGATAGCCCTAGTGGGGGTGGGGTGAAGGAATTGAAATAGGCTAAAAGGTAGAGATAAATCAATGGATGGAAATACATTTAAAAATAATGGAAATAGGTGGGAAAAGAAAAATCTATATAAATTACTGGAAAAAAAGGGGGGGATCGGAAAGGGAGTGGGGATGGAGGAGAGAGTTCATGATCTAAAACTGTTGAACTCAATATTCAATCTGGAAGGCTGTAAAATGCCTAGTCGGAAGATGAGGTGCTGTTCCTCCAGTTTGTATTGAGCTTCACTGAAGCAATGCAGCAGGCCAAGGACAGACATGTGGGCATGAGAGCAGGGTGGAGTGTTGAAATGGTAAGCAACAGGGAGATCTGGGTCATGCTTGCGGACAGACCGAAGGTGTTCTGCAAAGCGGTCATCCAGTCTGCGTTTGGTCTCTCCAGTGTAGAGGAAACCACTTTGGGAGCAACGAATGCAGTAGACTAAGTTGAGGGAAGTCCCAGTGAAGTGCTGCTTTACTTGAAAGAATGTTTGGGCCATTGGATGGCGAGGAGAGGGGAAATAAAGGGGCAGGTGTTGCAACTTCTGTGGTTGCATGGGCAGGTGCTGTGGGAGGGGGTTGAGGTGTAGGGGGTGATGGAGGAGTGGACCAGGGTGTCCCGGAGGGACCAATCTCTGTGGAATGCTGCCGGGGGGGTGAAGGGAAGATGTGTTTGGTGGTGGCATCATGCTGGAGTTGGCGGAAATGGCAGATGATCCTTTGAATGCGGAGGCTTGTGGGGTGATAAATGAGGACAAGGGGGACCCTATCATGGTTCTGGGAGGGAGAGGAAGGTGTGAGGGCAGATGCGCGGGAGATGGACCAGACACGGTTGAGGGCCCTGTCAACCACCGTGGGTGGAAAACCTCGGTTGAGGAAGAAGGAAGACATGTCAGAGGAACTGTTTTTGAAAGCGGCATCATCAGACCAGATGCAATGGAGACGAAGGAACTGAGAGAATGGGATGGAGTCCTTACAGGAAGTGGGGTGTGGGGAGTTGTAGTCGAGGTAGCTGTGGGAGTCGGTAGGCTTGTAATGGATATTGGTGGACAGTCTATCACCAGAAATTGAGACAGAGAGGTCAAGGAAGGGAAGGGATGTATCAGAGATGGAGCGGTGGAAATTGGAAGCAAAATTAATAAATTTTTCCAAGTCCAGACGAGAGCATGAAGCAGCACCGAAGCAATCATCGATGTTCCAGAGAAAGAGTTGTGGGAGGGGGCCGGAGTAGGACTGGAACAAGGAATGTTCCACATATCCCATAAATAGACAGGCATAACTGGGTCCCATGCGGGTACCCATAGCCACAACTTTTATTTGGAGGAAGTGAGAGGAATTTAAGGAGAAATTGTTCAGTGTGAGAACAAGTTCAGCCAGACGGGGGAGAGTAGTGCTGGATGGGGATTGTTCAGGCCTCTGTTCGAAGAAGAAGCGGAGAGCCATCAGACTATCCCGGTGGGGGATGGAGGTGTAGAGGGATTGGACGTCCATGGTGAAGAGGAGGCAGTTGGGGCCAGGGAACTGGAAATTGTTGATATGATGTAGGGTATCAGAGGAATCACAGATGTAGATGGGAAGGGACTGGACAAGGGGAGAAAGAATGGAGTCAAGATAGCAAGAAATTAGCTCTGTGGGGCAGGAACATGCTGACACGATCGGTCTGCCGGGACAGTCCTGTTTGTGGATTTTGGGTAGGAGGTAGAAGCGGGCCGTCCGAGGTTGAGAGACTGTGAGGTTGGAAGCTGTGGAAGGAAGATCTCCGGAGGAGATGAGGTCAGTAACAGTCCTGGAAACAATGGCTTGATGTTCAGTAGTGGGGTCATGGTCCAGGGAGAGATAGGAGGAAGTGTCTGCGAGTTGACGCTCAGCCTCCGCGAGGTAGAGGTCAGTGCGCCAGGGGGTGGTGTTAAACAGGGGGTGGTGTTAATCAGGGGATGGTGTTCAACAAAGCATTTGGTGGGATTAAAAGATATGCACACACCCCTAAAGAACAAGAGCTCTACTTGCCTATTTAAACAACATTGTCAACAAAGAAAGTGAGAGGCAGTTGTTACGACCACGTGAGGAGGTGTGAAATGGCTGCCCAATCTATCACACCAGGTCTGACCATAACAGGGGTCTTTTGAGAATTTATACGCATGAAGGTATTAGTTCAAGGTCTGTGCTTAACCACTTAGCCTGACAGACGTTCTTGAGTTTAAAACACAAAGGGGTTAGTTTTTCATTGAGCTAAAAGCCCACCCAGGTAAATATACGAAGATACTTTAAAAAATAAATCCACATCCCGACCTTTGCAACACACGCAGCCACAGCCAAGAAAAACCACAAGTTATAGAGCAGGAAGTTACTTTCTGGCTGAAGTGAAATGTAAAAAAAAAATGAGTTTGTTGCCTATGGGCAGAATTTTACATCCCGTGGGTGGTCGAGCGCCCGATCCGATTGGGCGTAAAATTGCACGAGATGATGTCGGGCGAGTGTCCCAACGTCATCGCACACTCGCATGACATTTTGATCGGTGGGCAGGTGCAAAAGTAGGAAGCGTACCTGCCGACAATTAAGCGGCCTATTCAGCCCATTAGCGGCACAATCGTCTGCGATTTTTCCTGGTCCGTCCAACCTTACAATTAACGGGTGGGCTAATGGGCCCGACGGCCTTTACATTTTTCATCAAACCACACCCAAGGGTGGGATGAAATCTCCAGTTATGAATTAAAATTAACATAAATATCTGGGGGTGGGGGGGGGGTGCATTTTTATTATGAGGTGCGTTATCAGGTGCTTGATTGTGATGCATGGACCTTTTTTTCTTTTTGCAGCTCTTCACGCCTCTATGCCATCATTTGCGGGTCTGCTGCTCCCTGGGGCAGCAGTCTGCCTTCCGGGAGCGCTCTGGCAGCGCTCACCAACCCCCCCACCGCCCGCGGTGACATCATCGCCCGCCCTCTTCCCGCGCCCCACCCCTGGCAGTGCTGAGCTTTCCCGTGCGCATTTGACGCTGGCTGGTCGTTAGTTGGGTCGGCGGGAAACCGCGGTTGGGGATCGATCGCTGTGGGCAGTCCGTTTCCTGGCCACTTTTGGACCCGCCCATCATGCGCACCCACCAAGGATAAAACTCAGGCCTATGAGTCATTCACCATGGTGTCCATGGCTGGGGCGGAATTTTGACATGGCGGCCTTGAAAAGGGAGTGAGACCAAAAAAAAACTGTCAGCGATAACAAGAACAACACTAAAGCACTAAAGGCTTCTACAAATATATTAAGAGAATGAGAGTGGCTAACGATGACGGGAGAGGCGATGGCATAGTGGTATTGTTGCTGGACCATTAACCCAGTGTAATGCTCTGGGGACGGTAGTTTGGATCCTGTCATAGCAATTTTAATTCAATAGAAATCTGGAATTAAACGTCTAATGGGGACCATGAAACAATTGTTGTAAAAACCCATCTGTCCTTTAGGGAAGGAAATCTGCTGTCCTTACCTGGTCTGGTCTACATGTGATTCCAGACCACAGCAACGTTGTTGGCTCTTAAATGCCCTCTGAAAAAGGGTAATTAGAGATGGGTAATACATGCTGGCCTAGTCAGTGACGCTCACATCCCATGAATGAATGCAAGTGATAGTGTAATTGGAAATGTGTCAAAGTACTTGTGTCTGTTGAAATACGTCCATTCATAAATTCTAGACTTTATTTGCTTCTATAAATGTTTCTCCACTTCTTTTCCATCTTGTAATTTGTCCTGTGTTCCTCCACATTTCTCACTGTTGCACTCTTTGGTGGAAAGTGAGCAAGCCATCGGTCCATTTTACACCTTAACTGAAAAGAGACAAGATCTACTCACACCTCTTTTTTTCCCGTTAGCCTGTGAGGTTGTCACATATGTTTTTCATTGTGGTTTCTCTCTTTGCTCTGTGTCCTATTCTTTTCCTCACCAACTATTCTATTGAAAAGCTGCTGACACCAGAAGTCACAGTGCTGTGAATTCAGTGCTCTCCCAGCGCAGCTTTCATTACACGCCAGAAGCAACATCTTAGTATTATAATGAGGTGGCCCTGCATTGTGTGATGAGGTCAACTCACTCAAGCACAGGGGTGCAGGCAGCACCTTAGAAGCAGTGGCATGGTATTATCATACTTCAATAGCATAGATTTACATAACTGCAGTATCTGTGGAGTAAAACGTTTTTCATCTATATAAATGCCATGAGCAAAGAGAACATGATTCTACCACTGAATGTTTTTTTTTAATAAGCTACCGGCTATTATGGGTTGCAGATTGACCATAATATATTATTAATCTTTCCAATTCGCTATCATAGAAATTTACAGCACAGAAGGAGACCAGTCACCCCATCATGCCTGTGCTTTTTCTTTGATGGAGATATCTAATTAGACTCACAGCCCTTCACTCTTTCTTCACAGCCCTGAAGATTTTCCATTTGAAGTATATATCCAAATCCATTTTCAAAGTTACTATTCTATCTGCTTCCATTGCCCTTTCAGATTCCAGATCATAACAACTCACTGTGTGTAAAAGAAAAATCTCCTCATTTCCCCGACCATAACTAGGAACATAGAAACATAAAACCTAGGAGCAGGAGTAGGCCATTCGGCCCATCGAGCCTGCTCCACCATTCATTATAATCATGGCTAATCATCCAACTCAATAACCTGCTCCCACTTTCTCCCCATATCCTTTGATCTCTTTTGCCCCAAGAGCTATATCTAACTCTTTGAAAACATAGAATATTTTGGTCTCAGCTACTTTCTGAGGTAGCGAATTCCACAGGCTCACCACTCTCTAGGTGAAGAAATTTCTCCTCATCTCAGTCCTATATGGTCTAGCCCGTATCCTCAGACTGTGACCCCTGGTTCTGGACTCCCCCGCCATCAAGAACATCCTTCATCCATCTACCCCGTCTAGTCCTGTTAGAATTTTATAGATTTCTATG
This sequence comes from Carcharodon carcharias, assembly GCF_017639515.1. Taxonomy (NCBI): domain Eukaryota; kingdom Metazoa; phylum Chordata; class Chondrichthyes; order Lamniformes; family Lamnidae; genus Carcharodon; species Carcharodon carcharias. The sequence continues at coordinate 16,437,321 of NC_054476.1, forward strand.
AGATCCCCCCCCTCATTCTTCTGAATTCCAGCGAATATAATCCTAACCGACTCAATCCCTCCTCATATGTCAGACCTGCCATCCCAGGAATCAGTCTTGGAAACCTTCGTTGCACTCCCTCTATAGCAAGAATATTCTTTCTCAGATAAAGAAACCAAAACTGCACACAATATTCCAAGTATGGTATCATCAAGGCCCTGTATAATTGCAGCAAGACATCCCTGCTCCTGTACTCGAATCCTCTTGCTATGAAGACCATTTGCCTTCTTTACCGCCTACTGAACCTGCATGCTTATCTTCAGTGACTGGTGTACTAGGGCACTCAGGTCTCATTGCACATTCCCCTCTCTCAATTTATAGCCGTTCAAGTGATAATTTGCCTTCCTGGTTTTGCTACCGAAGTGGATAACCTCACATTTATCCACATTATACTGCCTCTGCCATGCATTTGTCCACTCACTCAGCTTGTCCAAATTACACTGAAGCATCACTGCATTCTCCTCACAGCTCACCCTCCCACCCAGCTTTGTGTCATCTGCAAATCTGGAGATATTACGTTTAGTTCCCTCATCTAAATCATTAATATATATTGTATTATAGAAACATGATTAAATTCTTAACAACACAGGGTAATCACCAGTGATGCGTTGTTATGACAATTTGCTTCTTGAGTAGCATTAGAGGCAATCTAGTTCTGTATGAGCTAAGGAGAGGCTTTTCATATTTTTTAATTCATTTACAGGATGTGGGCATTGCTGGCTAGACCAGCATTTATTGCCCATCCCTAATTACCCTTGAGAAGGAGGTGGTGAGCTGCTTTCTTGAACAACTGCAGTCCATGTGGTGTAGGTACACCCACAGTGCTGTTAGGGAAGGAATTCCAGGATTTTGATCCAGTGACAGTGAAGGAATGGCAATATTTTTCCAAGTCAGGATGGTGAGTGACTTGGTTTGTTGGGGGGGGGGGGCGGGCGTTTTGGTGGGGTGGGGGTGTGGGGGGTTGGTGTTCCGGATGGTGGTTTTCCAATCTGACTGCTGCCCTTGATCTTCCAAATGGTGGTGGTTATGGGTTTGGAAGTTGCTGCCTGAGGAGCCTTGATGTGTTTCTGCAGTGCATCTTGTAGATGGTACACACCGTGCATCAATGGCGGAGGGAGTGTATGTTTGTGGATGGGGTGCCAATCAAGCCAGCTGCTTTGTCCTGGATGGTGTCAAGCTTCTTGAGTGTTGGAGCTGCACTTATTCAGGCAAGTATATAAGTGAAAGAGCAGCCACAATGTTGTTTTGCTGATGTAGTATTGTATGGATTCTACGATTATTACAATTGTTTGAGGAAAAACAGGTGATAAACTTCCTTTCACTTGCACAGGTGATGATACCATACTTTTATATGCCTTTTAAGGTGTTAAAAGCACTTGCACGGCATCTGATTCACTATATGATGTTTTTGCGATCAT